>NC_136520.1:18598514-19198514 GCF_053919585.1 Euprymna scolopes
GACACAGAACTACAAAGACACACAACTACAAAGACACACAACTACATAGACACACAACTACAAATACACAGAACTACAAAGACACAGAACTTCAAAGACACACAACTACAAAGACACACAACTACAAAGACATACAACTACATAGACGATATGTAAGAATTACAAGAGAAGAAACCAACGAAAACATCTAAACATGGCTAAAAGGAAACTTCAACAGAAATTGTGTGGAATCTCTCAAGCTCCGAACATTGGAGCTCTTTCGCCAGACTTGTCCTGTACCACGGCCACCGAGATATGAAGGCTTGTTAACTAAAAAATGTAGGTAAGATTTGTCGAACTGTTACTATATGACGGAATCTTTAAAAAGAGCATTAAAATATGTTAAAAAAAGAAAAGAAAGGAATCCAATTCGATTAATAATGAAACTTAACTTTATTCAATACAAAATATAAATATTATCTATGTAAAATTAAGTAGTTTTAAAGCAATATACAATTTAATACTGATAAAACTGAATTATGAATTTAGGGAACGAACAATTAAAGAAACATAAAACATAAACAATTCTTGGCCTTCGGGACAAGATCACAATGTAGTAGTATCCGTTCTGATGATTCACCTTTTCTGTCCTCGGCCGGTGAAGAAGAAATCCTTCATGACTGAGACAATTTTTATTTTTGTTCCTATCCAGAATGCCCCTTATTGGGGAGCTTGATTTTCACCTTAAGATTATATGTTGAAATATTTAAATAACTATTAATTTTAATACAGAAATTATATTTAAAATTTTAGTTTTCTATTCTTCTATGTTCATTTTTTCCCATGTTTTTCATCAAAATGTGTAGCGTATTTTCATCAGTTACATGGTTAGGAATCCTATACTCCGTTATAGTCTTCATTTTCATATCAGTGCAGAATACATGAATACGGAAATGAAGTTCACATAACTACTAAAAGACAATCATACTATAATGTGAACATTGGTTAAAAAATAAGAAAATACACTAAACATCTACGATATTAAATCAGGGTGGTGGTGAATTTAGGAGAGGACATTCACTAGGAGTTGTGTCACAGTTCATTATCAGTGACCGCTCACTGGCAATAATCTGTGATATTCGCTGGAGTCCGAGTGACAACAAGTCTCCCCAGATTTCCAATGTTCTCCACCTCTTAACCACTAATGCAGATGATTGCACGTTATCGCAACAGTTATTTGCCATTGATTTCTTGTTGGCTTCGGCCATTGGTGTTTCGGTGACAAAATGCCTCCCTAAGGTACCAGATTTGAACTGCAAACTTCCAGTAGAGATCTGGTTAGTACTCTTCCACCTCGAACTTTCCATCCTCCCTGATCCTTTACAACTAGTTGGTGTGGCGCCAGTCAATGTCATCTACGTTTTTTTTTTTTTGCACTTCACGGGGAATGTGGACCCTGTATAAACGGGTTTTAATTTAATTGCTGCTCCCTGAGCTTTTCATTTTCTTCGTATATATCTCATACACTTTTTTGTAATAGAGCGTGTATTTTATTTTTGAACTTTTTTTATTTCTTATAATTGAATTTGATTCATATTTTATGTCGTACTTGTTTTTATTTTTGGTTTATTTTAATTTATTTTCATTATTATATAATATTTTTATTTTTTGTTACGTTTTTTTCATACATATTCAGATAATGCTTTTGGCCTTTTTTTGCCCCAAATAGTATCTTCAAAACAGTTTTCGTGATTTAATAAACCAATGAAAACCTTTTGCGTATGCGCTTGTAAGGGAGCAACCATTAGATTAAAACCCGTTTACGCAGGGCCCACGTTTCCCGTGAAGTACCTTTTTATTATTATTATCTTATTATTTTTTTTATTATTATTTTCTAATTATTTTTTATTATATTGTATAATAATAATAATAATAATAATAATAATAATAATAATAATAATAATAATAGTGCTTGTGCAGTGTACGCACCGTGCTATATTTTAGATAGGATTTTCAAGTCAAAATAAGGTTTATGGTATCTTTTTTTCATTAAATTGTTAGGTGAAAGTGCAGAATAGTTAGAAATCTCCTCCCTGTTAAGAATGGCTTTCTAACTAACAACGTTATTATTCCAGCACGGTACGCACACGATACAAATACCAAACAATATTTATTTACAAGATAAACACAAGAAAATATGTTAATTAAAATTTCATGTACTCTTTATTTTTAGTTCATATCAAAACTTTAATTAAAAGTGATTAGTTAATGAATTTTTAAGATGAATTTGTGTTTGTATGTCTTGGGAGATAAAATAGAGAATTTCCTATTTCATTTCCCATTTCAGTCATGTAAATTATTTACAGATAAAATGTTATAAAACAAACAAACAAAACCTTTTAAGAGTTAAATATATTTCAAAGAAATAAATTACGCTAGGTGTTAAAATATTGAATTCATAGATCGTTTTAGTTTTAAAAAAACAACAACAACAGCAACAAAAACAAAATGAAAAAACTGTCGTGAAAAATGTTTCTAACTTTAAAATATTTGGAAATACTCAATAAAATTTTTTATTTATTATTAAAAGAGCGGATTTAAAAATATTCTCATATAAAAATTGTTTGTTTTCCAGTTTAAAATATAAATAAAATGAAATATTCGACTTCCTTTGATAGAAATAAAATTTCAAAAACGAGTTCACTTACTGTTATATTTTGTTAGATAAAAATTATGCCAATATGCAATTATATTGCGATGATATAATTATCCAAATGGAGAATTGTTTTTCCTCTTTAGGAGAATAAAAAACATGCACGTTTGGACTACGTTCATAAAAATACCACATCCACAATCTAAGGCAACGAAAAATATTTTTATGGCCATGTGGTTGTACACCGGAAACTTTAGGCACCTTTACCTACAGATTGTCACGCTATCATGTTAACTGGCCTACTTTCTCGGTAGCCGTGCCTGTACTCACGGGCAAGTGTACACAGAGCCAGGTTAGTGCAGATAGATAAATATTAGGCTAATCAACTTTGGAGATTGACAAGGTGGCGGGTGCAATCCGAAAGCGTTTATGCAAACCGGGTGCACAGGTTCGAAGGTCAAATCTGCTTGCTGACATTATTTCAGCGGGGTTTTTTTTGTTTTTGTTTTTTTAATATACATTAAATGGCTTCATGCGTTGTCTGGAGAGATTTCCATTAAAAATAAATCAAGGAAAGTGAAGAAGATAAGCAATAACACGAACAATTTATAAGGCTGACCAAAGAAATGACGCATGAAAGCACGTGGCTACGAAAAGGACACATTTACAGAGAAATGGGATCGCTATTCAGAGATGCAAATATAAAGAGAATTGAAAACAAAAGAACACAAAAAGGTCAGAAAAGCAAAATGAGAAGAAAAGCAGTTACATGGGAGATTTATAAAAATCACTGGAGTGAAAACACCTGAACATGGCTACGAAAAGGACACTAGAACAGAGAAACAGCTGTTTAAAACAATGTGATCATAACGCACTATATTAAACCATAATGTCAGTTAAATATTAAAAAAGACAAATGATAAAATTTAACTTCTTTCTGTGTGTGCTCTCTCATCCACTCTCTCTCTTTCTTTTTTTCTTTCTTTCTTTCTTTCTTTCTTCTTAGCTCTCCAACTACGACTTAAATAAATATCTAGATGTGTTGATACTCATTTTTGTTCAAACTGGATTATTTTAATATTTCATTCTTTGCTTTTTATTATTTTCGACTGGAGAAACAGAGAAGAACGGGGGGGGGGAGAACGTTGAAAATAAAAGTAATTAACGATGCATAAATAAGGGCAACATACAGTCAGAGAGGGTGAAAATGATAGATATCTTGCATACCTATCCTATTAAAGGATGCCCAACGTCAGATCACAATCAATTAGAATACACGAAGAGTTCATAACGTAGTTTATTTCAGAGGCCGATCGCAAACATTATCGCGTTGTCTAATTTCGCCTCATGTCAGCTGTTCCTCCATAACTGGAAACGCCTGCAATTGATGCTTCACGGCACGAAGAATGAATTTAAAAAACGTTTATTAATAATCTCTCCTGCTTACCAACACCGTCAATATTTGGTCTGCAGACTTCTTGAAACTTGATACATAGGGTATTTGGATTTGGGAACATTTTTCGACTTACCTGTAAAAATAGTTGCTAAGGGATCAAAATTTAAAAAGAAAGTTCATATTGACAGGATTAAATCGAATAACTTCTGAGCATATATGAATTCAAACCATAAAAGCTGTAAACTGGAAGTTTAAGTTTCGCCCTCCGAACTCAGGATTCGAAATCCTGGTTACTGAAAAGTCGGACGTCACCATGTTTTTCTGTCTGTAGAATTTTGTACGTGGCATCAATGATTATTTTAGATTATCGTCATCCTAGGTTCGTTGTGTTGCCTCAAAAACTTCTACGCGACGGCTCCTCTATTCTCTTCCCTCTCCCTCCCTCTGACATCTCGTCTGTTTTCTGTAAACGGTAGGGTCAACATGGCATTTAACTTAATACGACACCTTGATTCTCATTAGATTATCCAAGTTTAGCAACGTTGAACCTGGTCAGTACCAGATGAGTGACCATTTGCAAATACCAAGCACTGTATGTAGTTCTCAAAGAATTTTAAAACTTAATATCATCATCTTCCCTGGTCGGAATATACATGCGAGTGTGGACCACTTGTGAATTTAATATTCCCATGACACATCCTCCTTTGAAGGAAGCCGGTTTAACCGCCTAGGGCGAATACCGTGTAAAAAAAAAAAAAAAAAAAAAAACATTCGCTGACGCGATAACCCTGGCGCATACATTAAAATCACGAGATGCACACTAACAAATCTCATTTTATAATTAAAAGAAAAACAGTAAGAGAAGCGGATAACTTGATAAGATGATTATTTAAAAAATGGTTAATTAAAAAATGATTATTTAAAAAATGGTTAATTAAAAAATGATTATTTAAAAAATGGTTAATTAAAAAATGATTATTTAAAAAATGGTTAATTAAAACGAATAAAATGGAAATCACATTTAAAACTAAGATTTTATTTTAAATTCAATAACTTTGATAAAAATAAAACAAACTTCATTTGTCATGTCGGAAAAGGAGGGAAAAGTTTTACACAAAAAATAGTGTAGCACCTGTTCAATTTCACCTTGAATTCTTGCGTCGTTTGTTCATTTGCTACATCTGTAACAATGCTATTATAAACCATGTTATAATTTAATAAGTGTAAAAAGTGGAGTTTAGGTTGACTTTCGACAACTGCGTAACTCTTGCTTCCCTTATTTTGTCTTCACATTCCAGGAACGATGTTTCTGATAAAGAGGGAAGAATTGCTGTTTTCTGGGTGAGAGTCTATTCTATCTAACACTTATCATTTGCAAGTTTTTGACCTTGGAGTATTTTTAGCTCCTTACATCAAATGGCTTGATGGCGTGTCTGAGGAGATTTCCATAAAATAAAACACAACTACAACAAGCAGCCATAATGATTTTGAATCTGTGTTTAATTTCTAAGCTGAGTGCTGATTGGTGCAGGCATTTAACTTCATTTCTACTTGCCCAATCGGAAACTATCTCTCAGACGAGTTGAGCACTTGACATCTATATATATATAAGCGAAAATGTATGTATGTATGTATGTATGTATGTATGTATGTATGTATGCATATGTATGTGTGTATGTTTGTATGTCTGCTAAAAACTTTCGACAGACACAACAAAAATTCACAAACTCGGTATTATATCGAAGCTCCATCCTTCGCTCAAAAAATATCGAAAAATCGGCCAAAAACGTTCATTTTTTATCCCGAAATCGACAATTTTCGACAGGGGGGGTCAACAAAAACGGCCCTCTCGATCGGTTCTATGCATGCGTCAGACGACGTCATGACCTGATTTACTTTAAATAGTTGAAAGTCGTGTTAGGTTAGTTGATTAGCGCGTTGGTTCATTATCTAAACGTTTTGGGTTCGAATCGTGGTGTGAGATGTCTTCTTTTTTTTTATTCGATTTTTTAAATTTAAATATTGAACCAGTGTTATTTAAGCCATTTTTTACGTAACGTTCGTTTTTCTGTTTTTTGGGGTTTTTTTTACTTCGTTTATCCACCCCCGACCACATACCCAAAAACACCCGGGTACCCACCGATTTTTTAAATTTTAATATCGAAACAGGCTTATTTAAGCCATTTTTCACGTGTTCGTTTTTCTGTTTTCATCGTTCGTTTGCCTTACGTTAGTTTTTTTTTGTTTTTTTCCCGCTTAATTAAAACGTTGTTTTCTTTTTTTATTTCGCTTATAACAAACAAACCTATGCCGTCGTTGTCGCCGCCGTAACGCTCGACAACTTCCGGCTGCGCACCTGTCAATTTGGTTCTTAAATAAATTCAAACGTCTTTCACTAACTCATTCTGGCTGGCCGATTTTATTTTCAAACTTCGCCTCAGGGCTTCCGGTTCGATCCTACCCCCCCTCGGCCGGATTCTTTTTTATTTAACACCACACACACCTACAAACACCCGGGCAACGCCGGGTACCCCCGCTAGTCAAATTATAAAAGCGATCACTCAATGCTTACATCATCTTTCTTAGCCACAAGACGGCGATGCTAACTACTCAGCCTATTTTATCGGATCAACGACAAAACCCTTCTCTTGGTATGCCCCCACTCTTGGAGACATCTGGCCCTGACCTAGGGTTCGGCAACAAGACCCAATGACCAACACACACACATACACACACACACACATGCCTACATATAAACATAGACTTAACTTTAACAATTTCGTGCGATTTTCCTCATAGAAAATTTATGGTTTTATTTTACTTCAATAAAATTCTCAGAAATTAAGTTGCCTCTTTTTCGATGACCGACACTTGATCTTTATATGAAATACATTAATATTCGAATATTCCATTAAAGTTCTTTATATCTCAAACAAAGAGTTAGTAAAGAAGTTGAGAACATAATTTTTTTCCCAATCGACCATTTAAAAATGTTATAATATACCTTTCTTCCTCTTGTTTGATGTTTGTGTGGTGAGTTAAGGTAACATCACTTGGAGAATGTGCAACCAGGCCAGTTCTTATTTGGATCGTGAATACGATTTTGAATATTTAGTTAGTGTTTGCTTGTAGGTAAAAGTATCCTCATGCCAGGTTTTTCTGACAAACCCCTGTACAGAAGGGCCTTAGACACTCGAGGACAGAGTTTATTCAAGTCAGTAGGCATTCAAGTTCTTTCCAATAGGCATTCAAGTTATCTCATATCTGAACTTTGCCTGTTCCTTAAAATCCAAACATTCCACATCATATGAACTCTCTAACCTTTTGTCTTCGTTCATATGGACCTTTTGAATCATTAACATCATTCTCTTGCATTTTATTTACACCTCAACAACGATGTCCTAATTTGTTTTGAATGTTACAATGAGACTTTGTATATTCAACAAATTTCCTGGAATTCATTATAAAAATCCAGAAGATGTCGCCCTCCTCCGTCACAATGGAAATCCACATGCTGGCATGTATTTTGCTAGTTTAAAATATATATCACGTATATATTTAGTATTTATTTCAACGGTGTTAAATATATTTCAACGGTGTTAAATATATTTCAACGGTGTTAAATTTATTTCAACGTTGTTAAATATATTTCAACGGTGTTAAATATATTTCAACGGTGTTAAATATATTTCAACGGCGTTAAATATATTTCAACGGTGTTAAATATATTTCAACGGCGTTAAATATATTTCAACGGCGTTAAATATATTTCAACGGTGTTAAATATATTTCAACGGTGTTAAATATATTTCAACGGCGTTAAATATATTTCAACGGTGTTAAATATATTTCAACGGTGTTAAATATATTTCAACGGTGTTAAATATATTTCAACGGTGTTAAATATATTTCAACGGCGTTAAATATATTTCAACGGTGTTAAACATATTTCAACGGTGTTAAATATATTTCAACGGTGTTAAATTTATTTCAACGGTGTTAAATATATTTCAACGGCGTTAAATATATTTCAACGGTGTTAAATATATTTCAACGGCGTTAAATATATTTCAACGGTGTTAAATTTATTTCAACGGTGTTAAATATATTTCAACGGCGTTAAATATATTTCAACGGTGTTAAATATATTTCAACGGTGTTAAATATATTACAACGGTGTTAAATATATTTCAACGGTGTTAAATATATTTCAACGGTGTTAAATATATTTCAACGGTGTTAAATATATTTCAACGGTGTTAAATATATTTCAACGGTGTTAAATATATTTCAACGGTGTTAAATATATTTCAACGGTGTTAAATTTATTACAACGGTGTTAAATATATTTCAACGGCGTTAAATATATTTCAACGGTGTTAAATATATTTCAACGGTGTTAAATATATTTCAACGGTGTTAAATATATTTCAACGGCGTTAAATATATTTCAACGGCGTTAAATTTATTTCAACGGTGTTAAATATATTTCAACGGTGTTAAATATATTTCAACGGTGTTAAATATATTACAACGGTGTTAAATATATTTCAACGGTGTTAAATATATTTCAACGGTGTTAAATTTATTACAACGGTGTTAAATATATTTCAACGGTGTTAAATTTATTTCAACGGTGTTAAATATATTTATACGGTGTTAAATATATTTCAACGGTGTTAAATTTATTTCAACGGTGTTAAATATATTTCAACGGTGTTAAATATATTTCCACGGTGTTAAATATATTTCAACGGTGTTAAATTTATTTCAACGGTGTTAAATATATTTCAACGGTGTTAAATTTATTTCAACGGTGTTAAATATATTACAACGGTGTTAAATATATTTCAACGGTGTTAAATTTATTTCAACGGTGTTAAATATATTTCAACGGTGTTAAATTTATTTCAACGGTGTTAAATATATTTCAACGGTGTTAAATATATTTCAACGGTGTTAAATATATTTCAACGGTGTTAAATTTATTTCAACGGTGTTAAATATATTTCAACGGTGTTAAATATATTTCAACGGTGTTAAATTTATTTCAACGGTGTTAAATATATTTCAACGGTGTTAAATATATTTCAACGGTGTTAAATATATTTCAACGGTGTTAAATTTATTTCAACGGTGTTAAATATATTTCAACGGTGTTAAATTTATTTCAACGGTGTTAAATTTATTTCAACGGTGTTAAATATATTTCAACGGTGTTAAATATATTTCAACGGCGTTAAATATATTTCAACGGTGTTAAATATATTTCAACGGTGTTAAATTTATTTCAACGGTGTTAAATATATTTCAACGGTGTTAAATATATTTCAACGGTGTTAAATTTATTTCAACGGTGTTAAATATATTACAACGGTGTTAAATATATTTCAACGGTGTTAAATATATTTCAACGGTGTTAAATATATTTCAACGGTGTTAAATTTATTTCAACGGTGTTAAATATATTACAACGGTGTTAAATATATTTCAACGGTGTTAAATATATTACAACGGTGTTAAATATATTTCAACGGTGTTAAATATATTTCAACGGTGTTAAATATATTTCAACGGTGTTAAATTTATTTCAACGGTGTTAAATATATTTCAACGGTGTTAAATATATTTCAACGGTGTTAAATTTATTTCAACGGTGTTAAATTTATTTCAACGGTGTTAAATATATTTCAACGGTGTTAAATATATTACAACGGTGTTAAATATATTTCAACGGTGTTAAATATATTTCAACGGTGTTAAATATACGAATAGATCTGATTAAATATATATACTTATGGCAAGTAAAATATTTCGGTTTTATTCCATCGGAGGAATTCGTCAATTTGAATATAGCTCCTTGGCGTTTTACTGCAGTTTCATGAATCATCAAAGCAAATCGCATAATGAACGTTTTCGCATTATTTTACATAAGCATTTATCATATGTCGCTACACATTCAATCGCTCATCCGGTTACAAGTAACCACATAGCTTTTCATGCGATGCTGCTTATACAAAAGTATATAAATACATGAATCCTTCGACCAGCGTCAATTGTCACATTCTGCACTGATGATTGCGTAAGCATGAAACACTAGTGGTTGTATATAAAAAATATGCATATAATACACACACACACACACACACACACACACACACACACACATATATACATATATATATATATGCAGGTATATAAAATAATTATAATAATTTTATAAATTTATACATATATATATATATATGTATATGCATATATATATATATATATATATATATATATATATATATATATATATATATATATGCAGGTATATAAAATAATTATAATAATTTTATAAATTTATACTATTGTTAATAAAATATTAATTTATAAATTTTATGTATTCATATTATTATTATCAAATATTATTCATTTATATTATTATTAAGAAATATATTAATTTATATCATTATAATAAAATATTATTAATTTATATAATTATTTATAAATGATATTAGTTATATTATTATTAATGAATATTATTAATATATAATACTATTAATAAATATTATTAATTTATATTATTATTTATAGACATTTTTATATTATTATAATTAGGTATTGTTAATTTATATTATTAATAAATGTTAATCATTTACATTATTTTAAAAAATATTATTAATTTATATTATTATTATTAATAAATGTTATTAATTTCTATAACTTTTTTTTTACATGGGGGTCACCACTTATCAAGGCGCAGGAGCCACTCGTGGATTAGGGTTATTGTGTGTACAGTAATCAGTAGGATAGTATCATAGTAATAGTTAGTATTGGGGATTTGATAATGGGTCATTACTTGAGGGGGCGATTCATCAGGAATTTGTTTGTGTTGGACTTGAAGACATCCAAGTTGAAGTCCGGTGGGGGGGGGGGGAGAAGGCAAGCGGCTGAGAGTTCCACAGGTGTGCAGTTCTAAGAAAGAAGCTTTGTTCATGGAATCTACGTTTTGATTTAGGCACGGATAAGGAGTGGGGAAAATTATTGACAGTGGTTTTAGCTAGTCGGGTGTTTTTCGTGAAAGATTGGAGCTCAGACGAGCACTTGCCATGGAAATAACGATAAAACAGAGACAGGCTCGCAACGTCTCTTCTGTGGGAGAGAGGTTACAGGGAAGAGAAAAGGGCATCCCCTACCAAGCCAAAAAGTCTATTTTTACTCTGTCAAGGCAGGATAGACTGTTTTTAGCAGCTTCTGTCCAGATGTGGCAGTAGTACTCCATCCTTGGACGTACTTGGCTTTTATACAGATAGAGAAGTGCATCATTAGTGAGATATCTTCTGGAGCAGTAGAAGGATCCCACCATTTTCCCAGCGACCTTGGCCACAGACTTGATGCATGTGTTCCATTTCAGATCAGGAGTAAAGATCAAACCCAGAAGCTTATCAAAACATGGGACCTCCCTTAGACGAGAGCCATTCATTTCAATCGATGGAAATGGGGATCAGAGCGTTTATGATGTAATGATAGGAGCTTGGTCTTAGATGCATTAAAGGTAACCAGCCACCTCTTCCCCTACTGTACCATGTGCTCAAGATCTGAGGAGAGAGAATCAGAGAGAATGTTGCCATTTACGGCCTTTGATGTGTTGCCATAGATAGTTGTGTCATCAGCATAGGTGATGTCAACGAATGATTTTAGTATGTGTTTTGGGAGATCATTGATGCAGACTGAGGGACTCCAGCATTAATACTGTGGGCCTCTGATTTCTGCCCATCAGCCACTACTCTTATGAGCCTATCAGAGAGAAATGATTTAATGATAGAGAAAACATTTCCAGTTATACCATAGCTGGAAATCTTGCGAAGTAGGCCTTTATGCCATACCTTATCGACGACCTTTGATATGTCAAGAGTAATTGCCTTAGAAATGAAGCCTTTGTCGAGAAATTCGCTAATTCTATGTGATATAACTGTTAGCACGTCTGCTGTAGACCTAGCAGAATGGAAGCCATATTGCATGTCACTAAGAAGGTTATTTCTGCTGAGGTGGTTGCCTATTTCTCTATTTAATATGGATTCCAGCAACTTAGTCATGACACTCAGGAGACTTATTGGTCTGTATTGAGAGGGAGATGACTTATCACCTGAATTCTTAAATACTGATGAGGTTTTCCAGGGTGTTGGAAAGCACTTCTCCTTAAGGCAACGCTTAAACAGTTTGGTAAGTATGGAGGCAAGTTCTGGTTGTAGCCTTTTTAATACTATAATTGGAATACTGTCAGGACCAGTTGCTTTACTGGAATCAAGGTTCTTGATTAGCTTGGCGACCTCACGCACAGATATTTGTATGTTGCATAGCGTGTTGTCTGTTATAGGAGGAAATACGGGGAGTTGATGGCCTTCGTCGCATAGGGTAGAATTTGCTGCAAAGTTCTTGGCAAATAGTTTGGCATTGTCATATGCTGGCGAGATGACCTCTGGACCATTGATGATGGTTGGGATAGAACACACGCTTCTGTTCAAGATCCTATTTGCTATTTGCCAGAACTTGTGGGAACCAAGCCACTGATCAGCTACTTTGGATTTAACGGATTGAGCATATAGCTCTCTTGCATTTTTATTACTCTTTTACAGTGGTTGCTGGCGGTCCTGAAAGCAGCTTTAGTCTCAGTGCATCTATTACGTTGGTAGCTATGGAAAAAGTGATTTCTATGTGCGATGGCAGCAGCACATTCAGAGGAGAACCATGTTAGATTTTTGTTGGAATTTTTTGGATGGTATGAATTGGTCTATGCCAACAAGTAACCATTCGGTCAGGTCTGATATATTAATAAAATATTAATAAATGTTATTAATTTCTATAAATATTAATAATATTAATAATATTATCAATTTATATTATTATTTATTAATATACATTTATATTATTAGTAAATATTATTGATATATATTATTATTAATAATTATTATTAATTTATAATTTCTTGATAAATGTTATTCATTTATATTATTATTAATTAATATTAATTATTTATATAAATATTAATAAATATTATTTATTAATATTATTTTTTTAAATTGTTATTAATTTATATCATCTATATATCTATAAAAGTGAAAATGTGCGTACGTGTGTGTGTGTGTGTGTGTGTGTGTGTGTGTGTGTGTGTGTGTGTGTGTGTGTGTGTGTGTGTATATATTTCCCTACTAAATAAATCTGTCAATTTTTCGTCTAGAGGCTTGAGATTTGGCAGAAAGGGTATTGAGATGTGGGAAAATCTTTTTAATCGGTTTTCGGACAGAAATTGGTCTGTCAAGGTCTCAAAGTTCAACGATTTGACCTTTGAAAACTCTACCAAACTCCTCCGCCAATTTTGGGTCTAAACACTTGAAATTTTAAATGTAAGTTACTTGGACATGGATCAAACTTTTCGTTTGTTAAATTCTCATCAATAATTGCTGAGATTTGGAAATAAAACTGCCATAAAGGTGGTATATATATATATATATATATATATATATATATATATATATATATATATATATATATATATATAGCATGGGTGCCCGGAGTTGCCCGGATGTTTTGAGGTGTATGCTGAACAAAAAAAAAAAAAATGGTCAATTTTTTAAACTTTGACCCCTATTATGACCCCTTAAAATTTATTGTTTAGGGCTCAAATTTAAGTTAGATTCATGTCCAAGGAAGCTATATCTAAACTTTCACGTGTTTAAACCCAAAATTGTAGGAGGAGTTTGGTAGAATTCTCAAATGTTAAATCGTTGAACTTTGACCTCTTAATCGCCAAATGTCTGTCCGAAAACCAATCACATCGTTTTTCCCAAATCTCAGTACACTGTATATCAAATTTCGAATCCGTAGGCTTAAAATTGACAGAGTTATTACATAGGAAAATGTGCACACACACGCGCACGCGCGCGTATGTGCGCGCGCGTTCACTTATATATATATATATATATATACATATATATATATATATATATATATACTAGCATTTCAGTCCGGCGTTACCCGGATGCTTGGAGGTGTATGTTGAGCAAAAAAAAAAGAAAAAAAGTGGTCAATTTTTTTAACTTTGACCCTATTATGACCCCTTAAAATTTATTGTTTGGTGCTCAAATCAAGTTATTAAGTTAGATCCATGTCCAAGGAACCTATCTCTAATATGTCAAGTGTTTAGACCCAAAACTGGCGGAGGTCAAATCGTTGAACTTTGACCCACTTACCTGCCATATTTCTGGCCGAAAATGGATTACGAAGATTTTCCCAACTCTCAGTACACTGTATATCAAATTTCGATTCTGTAGACTTAAAATTCACAAACTTATTGCGTAGGGAAATGTACACAGACACAGACACACACACACACATACACACACACTCACACAGACGTTCACTTTATATATATATATATATATATATATATATATATATATATATATATATATAGACTAGCATTTCAGCCCGGCGTTGCCCGGGTGTTTGGATGTGTATGATGAGCAAAAAAAAAAAAAGTGGTAGTAGGAAGGCCGGCTCGAATCCGTACTGCAAAGGAGGAAAAGAACTGGGTAAAACCTAACGTTTATGCTCTTACGACCACCGCTAAATCGGAAACGACATTTTTTAAAATTAAGGCTAGACAATCTAAAGGAGAGGATAACTTTTAAAAATATCGGCGAAAAAAGTGACCCCCCTCCTCCGCCTGTAGAAAAGTGCCTAGTTGAAGAGGAAGATATTAATGTTTTAGCCAATTTTTCGATATTTGTCGCATGAAAGGTCGAACTTTAAAACGATACTGATCTTGGTAAAATCCGTCGCCTCTATTGAAAGTTAAAGGCAGACATGCAAACAGACAGACATACATACATACATACATACATTTATGTATTGGTAACTAAAAATTTTCGACCCAAACTGATGAAAAAGCTTGCCCTATCTCTGAATACCCTTTATGTAAAATTTCAAATATTTAGACCAGAAATTGAGTAATTTGGAAGAGACCGCAGAGGTCAATTTTTTTGAACTTTGACCCTTATTATGACCCCTTAAAATTTATTGTTTTGGGCTCAAATAAAGTTATTAAGTTATATCTATGTCCAAGGAACCTATATCTAAAATTTCAAGTGCGTAGACCCAAAATTGTCGGAGGAGTTTGGTAGAGTTCTCAAAGGTCAAATCGTTGAACTTTGACCTCTTAATCGCCAAATTTCTGGCCAAAAACCAATCACATCGATTTTTCCAAATCTCAGTACCCTGTATATCAAATTTCGAGTCTGTAGACTAAAAAATGACAGAGTTATTACGTAGGGAAATATACACAGACACACACACACACACACACACACACACACACACACACACACACACAGACACGTTCACTTTTATATATATACTAGCATTTCAGCTCGGCGTTGCCCTGGTGTTTAGAGGTGTATGTTGAGCAAAAAAACAAAACAAAAAACAATCAAACTTTTTAACTTTGACCCCTATATGACCCCTTAAAATTTATTGTTTTGGGCTAAAATTAAGTTATTAAGTTAGATCTATGTCCAAGGAACCTATATCTTAAATTTCAAGTGTTTAGACCCAAAATTTTCGGAGGAGTTTGGTAGAGTTCTCAAGGGTCAAATCGTTGAACTTTGACCTCTTAATCGTCAAATTTCTGGCCGAAAACCGATCATATCGATTTTCCCAAATCTCAGTACCCTTTATATCAAATTTTGAGTCTGTAGACTAAAAAATGACAGAGTTGTTGCGTATGTACATGTACACAGATACACAGACACACAGATACGTTCACTTTTATATATATAGATATACTAATAGATTAAACAAAAATATAGACGTATACATAAATATATATGGAAACAGTTTTTTGTTTCCTGTAAACATTTTACGCAAATATTATGCAAGTATAAATCATGTAGAATATCTGCATGAATATAATTACACGTAATATTTAACTAAAGATTATTATCCCATGAGAAAACAGAAAAAAATAATAGGAAATTAATAAATGTTTAAAAGAATATGCAAATTAGCTAGATCTTTTGCTAGTGAATGCAATTCCACAACCCATATATATAAGAAAATTGTATTTTCTTTTTAAATAAATAGAAAAGAGGATTTTTAATATGAATATCAATGCACACAAAAGAAAAACGAATTTATAGGAGTAAAGAATAGAAAGATATATATGTATATGTGCATATACAAACATGAGACTAATTTTAATTACATACTGGTAGCCAAATAAATATTGGAATGCACGTATCTTTGCTTCTATATGAAAATTTGCAGGCTTTTTGAAATTATAATAGTATTCTATTGTTAAAATTTTATGACAGTTGGTAAAAAAGAACCTATATTTTCAAACCAACAAAATATGTCCAAATCTGCTAAAGTGTGTGTATATAAAAGTGTATCTGCATATAATATGTGTGTGTGTGTGCGCGTGTGCGTGTGCGTGTGTGTGTGTGTGTGTGTGTGTGATATTCAACTACTCAGGTCTGGAAATGAATAGATACCCATACACACAACCTTTGCGAGTGTACAGCCCCTAGACGCACAGTGGAGAATAACAGGAGGGTAAAAGAGAGAGAGAGAGAGAGAGAGAGAGAGAGAGAGAGAGAGAGAGAGAGAGAGAGAGAGAGAGAGAGAGAGAATGTGTACGCCCGCAGAAAAGTTTTCCCGCCTTTTTGATTCTCGCTGGTCGGCCATTTTGTTTTCGTATGTCATGGCCGGCTGTTGGCGCATTATGCGTTCGAGAAGGCGCACGCTGGGCGTCGATTCCCTCTCTGCCCCTACCTCGGCACCGCCGGGAGATGGCATTGTCTGCAGGCAATGCTGTCTTAGACAGATGTTGAAGACGTGCCTGACTTCAAATCGACCTACGCCATTCTCCAAACCCAACCGGACCGAACAACGAGAATCAGTTCAACATTGCTTTCAAATCAGCAGAGAAATTCCACTTTAGACATAACCGCCATTTCTCTAGGAAAATCAACTGTTCAATATCTATTTTCTATCTCTGTACATACTTATATCACCTCTCAATTCTCTCCCTCTTTTCTTTTCTCTCTTTCTTTCTTTCTCTCTCTCTCTCTCTCTCTCTCTATCTCTCGCTTATATATATATGTGTGTGTGTGTGTGTGTGTGTGTGTGTGTGTGTGTGTGCTAACTGGAAATAATTTTACCTTTTAACGTGATGCGACAAATGGAGGTCACAGATATATTTTTTTAAATATAATTATCCACGAACATGTGTTTCATCGTTATACAACACATCAGCGTGGATGAAACTAAAGAAATTCGAAATAAGTCATATAACGCTGAAACACGTCTGTGGATAATTATATTTTTAAAAACGCATAACTGTTGTTCCTTATTTGGGTGACACCACATTGGTGAGAGAAAATTATTCCCAATTAGCATTTAGGTAAAATGCTTTTCGCTCAAAAGTGTATCAGGAAAAATAATCAAAGAAATGACAACTCCAAAAGCGATGATTAATTTAATACTAAGTAAGATTTTTTCAGCGGTAGAGCTTAAGATTTTATAGTCCGAGTTTGGAATTTCACTAGGTTCAGCCAGTCGTATTAGTAGACAAAAATAGCGTAAAACATTAATCAATACGGCAACAATAGAAATAACACTACGAAGAACAAAAATATAACATGGAATAGAAATAGTAATGAACTAAATAGAAATATGAAAATTGATAATGAACTTGTAACTCTAAAACTCGTGCATTTTGTTCACTAAGAAATAAATGAGCAAGAAAAGCCCGAATAACAAGAAATACCACATGGACTTTACTAGATTTTAAAACAAGATATTACGACTAAAAAGCACATTTAATAATAAAAAAAAAACATCCGAATAAAAAGTAGCGCTAAAATAGTACGACAGGCCAGTACATGTAAACATTTAGACGAGGTAAGGTTGAAATTGTAAATTTAGATGAAAGTTAAAAACTCTAAATTTAAAGATTTCCAAACTGTAGAAGTGAAATGGCAAACAACTGTATACACAGAATAAACTTTACTGTGGCATAACAATATATAAAATGAAAGAATAAATGAACTAAACTAAACTAAACGAACACAAAAAATACCAACGAATAATAAAAAATAAAAACAAAATATATTCCAAGTTCTCCCTCTTTCTCTCCCTCACACATGCATAAGCCTGACGAATTCTCACGAGAATGAAACGCAGAATATTCTATGTAGCTTAATTGCCATATATATTTTCATAACTATATATATATATATATATATATATATATATATATATATATATATATATATATATATATATATAAGGAGTCGTAACGTAGGCTATATATAATTTAATTTAGTTTCATTCAAAGACCTTCGATTTTAAAATTTTTTCCACGATATGTCATATTAAATATTAATTTTTATATAATAGTAATTAATACTAAATATTAATTTATATCTAATATTAATTAATATTAAATATTAATTCATATCTAATATTTATTGACATTAAATATTAATTCATATCTAATATTAATTAACATCCCCTAAATTTCAATATTCTTCAGAATAGTATACATGGTTTTAAAAGACATAACAGAGGCAGGACCTACTAATTTGAAAGTTCAATTAGATTTGCATTAAATTTTATCGAATGTTATGAGATAAAGTAAGATTCACGTAATTTCTTTTTAAAACTTGTCACACATATGACATCAATGGAAATACATAGAAACATATATTCCTTACTAGACATATGGAAATGTTCTGGCGATGTCAAATTTTTTTTAATTCCTCATGTTTTGAAAACAATTTTTGATGAGTTACACTTATTGGAAAACCAGGATATATAATTATGTTAACGATTTAGCGAAATCTCATGCATATCAGTTCTCTTGTGTATTTGGTAACTTAAACAGTGTTCCATAGTCGGTGTTGTATATAAATACAGTCGTTTTAATGGATGTCTCTTCAACGTTGTGGCGTATCGATATATATATATATATATATATATATATATATATATATATATATATATATATATATATATATATATATATACAGATCCGTACATGTATCTTCATATGTATATGTATGTGTTTGTGCGGGCACGATTGGGTCTATGTATATATCCTTATATGTGTCTATGCATATGTTTCTATGTGCGCGTGTATAGATGTATGTGCTCATGGGTCATGTGTATATACACGAATATATATTTGTATATCTATATCTATGTGCACATGTATGTGTATGCGTGCATCTGGGTGTCAGTGTCTGCATGTATATGTATATCTATGTGTATGCCTGGCTGAACGTATGTATATAGGTATAGCTATATCTGATTTTATATGCATGTATGTGTTTGTATGTATATATATGCCTATATCCACAATACATTTGACACTGAAAATAAAGTTAAGCATAACCACGTCCCAAAGCACCATGTTAGGAGCCCACCCGATATATATATATATATATATATATATATATATATATATGAACTTAACGGAACTACAAGAAACCCTGACTCATTATAACTTAACTACCACTCTCATAATCTTTAACCTTTAAACCTTTATACCCTCTTTTTTAAATCTCTCAATCTATTAATTTATTCTATCTCTATTCCTATCTTAATCCCTACTTTTATCGAGATCCCTATAATTTTTAGACACTATAACTTAATACCTATCTAATAAGCAAAGCAAATCAATACAGACCCCTAAATATTAAACCAACAACATGTATTTTGAACATATCTTACAATGCGTCTACCTAACCTCGCATTATTAACTACACCCGTGTATTTATTTATTCATCCTAACTTTACTTTATTTACTTAGTATAAATATACACACGTCTATATATATATGTGTATATATATATGTGTGTGTGTGTGTGTGTGTGTGTGTGTGTGTGTGTGTGTGTGTCTGTATATTTATATTTTTATGAATATGTATATTTATATAATTGTACACACGTGTATATGGGTACATGTATGTATGTATGTATGTATGTATGTATGTATGTATGTATGTATACGTACATCTCGTGTATATTTGTGTGTTTGTGTATATGTGTATTGGGGTGGAGAGGGCTCCCGTAAGCCGTGGTGAAGGCAACCTTTCTAGGAGAAGCAAATCTCTGATTTAAAAAACCATAAAGCGGAAGATCATTACCCGCATTAAGCTGGTCTGCAGTTTAATTTGTTGCTGGCTATTTTGCTCTTGCTTGTTGCTGGATCTTAACATTTTGAACGAACCGAGAGAGAGACTTAGCTGTCGTACAAAGCTAAGACTCTGTAACATCATATTTGTATAGATACTCCCTCAGGCATTTGGGCTCATGGATTATAAATGTCTGAGGGAGTGGCACTCGTCTGACAAGACGTTGCAATCATCATCATACGTACATCTACTTCTTACTGGAGATCTATATCTCTACCTATATGTGTATATGTAGGTGTATATATATATATATATGTATATATGTGTATATGAGTATGTATATGTGTATAGAAGTTGTGTGTATGTGTGTGTATGCCTGCATATAGATGCATATGTATGTCTGCATGTATATTGTTTACATATATGTGTATGTGCGTATGTGTCTGTATGTGGATGTGTAGAAATGTACATATGTATGCGTATTAGCGTGTGTGTTTGGCGTATGTATTAACTCTTAACTACCTAAAAACAACTCATTGTTAACTGAAATGAACAAGTCGACTACGGATATTCTAAATGGAACCTTTTTACTTGTCAAACGCATATGACACTTACACAAACCCTTTCTCTCCCCCCTCTCTCTTTCTCTCTCCCTGTCTCTCTCTCTCTCATCTAAAAGCAGTCAAAATTTTAAAACCTAAAAATTGAAATTCCTCCCCCTCTCCTCGCCTTACCCCCTTTTTTACCATCCTCTCTCTCCCCCTCCATATATCCATATATCTCCACCCACACCTACCTGAATCTGCTACCCCCACACACTACAATCTAACGTATTTTAACCTTCAAAACTTAAATATTGTCGATACCCGTCTCCCTCCCCCTTATTATCTCTTAACCCCCCTTTTTTCTTGTATTTCCTCTAAAACACTT
Source organism: Euprymna scolopes (assembly GCF_053919585.1). NCBI lineage: Eukaryota > Metazoa > Mollusca > Cephalopoda > Sepiida > Sepiolidae > Euprymna > Euprymna scolopes. The sequence continues at coordinate 18,619,656 of NC_136520.1, forward strand.
CTTCCAAATACTTCTGTAAAGCCTGATGAGGCTGTTGGGTCGTAAACATGGTCCAACATCCGAAACATATGTAACCAAACAGATAAAACGGTAATAAAAAATAAAACACATATTTGCTCTGCAATATTATTGAGCACTTTCTTCAGGTTTTTACTAATTACCAGTTTTACTATATATATATATATATATATATATATATATATATATATATATATATATATATATATATATATATATATATATATATATATGCCATTTTCATCTGAGCAGCGGCAGTTTTGCCACGATAAGAAATGGGAATCAGAAGTGGGAAAATTAATAGCCTATCCTCCCTCAAAAAAAAATAAATAAATAAAGTAAAATAAAAACTAAGCGAAGAAAGCTTTTCTGCAGCATGCGTATATAAATGAAACATAAGAAATCTTTCCACACTGAGGCATTTTCCACAATTCATATAATAAGTAATTCAAAAACCAAGGAGCCATAAACCGAAGAAATAAGAAGTTGTTTTTGTTTTTAGGTAAACAAAAAGAAGAAATCATGAGAGGGTATTAATCGTTTTTGTTGTTTATTTTAAGTGCAATAATAACAACAACAACAATAATAATAACAACAACGATAATAATAAAAACAACAATAATAATAATAATAACAACAACGATAATAATAAAAACAACAATAATAATAATAATAATAATAATAACAACAACAACAACGATAATAATAATAATAATAATAATAATAATAATAATAATAATAATAATAATAATAATAATAATCTTTTAAATTGTATCTTGTGAGAAACTAGTGTCAGTTCCGTATAATAAAAAAGAAATTGATTTTTGTTTTTCCTTGACAAATACTGTTGTTTAGGAAACGATGCTTTTGGTAAAACTTCAAAATAATAACTTTTATTAGTTAAGGAAGATTTAATCGGTATATTTTTATCATATTAATATGTTTACTGCGTATTTATTTAAGAAAAAAGAAATGTTCGTCGAAATGTTTGTGTTCGTTAGTTTGGTTTATGGAAATGTTGTGGGAGAAGTCGATTTAATTTCTGGAATATTAATTATTTTTAACGGAAAATACTACTCGCAACTTACGGAATAAAAACAGTTTTAAAATTGGAATCTGATGCTCGGCACTTTTATCGTCCGGTCCTTTCTCTCAGGTGTTTAGGAAAAGTGTTATGTTTTTCGGCTTATGCTTGACTCTAATGAGTGCTTAATATCTACTAAAAATAGTGGATATCTTTATCAATGAAAAAGGCCTGTTTATGGCCTATTAAGTCACGCAGACGGGTCATTATAGACTTGCAATCTCCATATGATGTGTGTGTACTGTCATTGACTTTTATGCAACACGTTGTGACTTCAGACGCAATGTAGACAAAGAATACAAAAGAACTTCAACTAACTTTTTCATCATAACAACGACATTGTTACGACCGTGGCGTCACCCACGTAATCTCAAACGTTCTCCACGCCTTTCACATGATCTGGAACGTTATTCACGTCTCTAACGTGATCGTCTTCTTTCTCTTTTTTTTATTCTTTTTTCCTTACTGATGACGTCATTTCGCATGCACTTGCATATGCGCGTCCGCGCTATATTACATGTGTCGGTAATTCTGTAGGAGTCATTTTGTTTTTTTAAAAACAAAAATAAAACAAACATAAAACAAAAATAAAACAAAAATAAAACAAACATAAAACAAAAATAAAACAAACATAAAACAAACATAAAACAAAAATAAAACAAAAATTAAACAAAAAATAAAAAAACAAAATAAAAACAAATATAAAACAAATATAAAACAAAAATGAACAACAATGAAACAAAAATAAAACAAAAATAAAACAAAAATAAAACAAAAATTAAACAAAAATAAACAAAACTGAAACAAAAATGAAACAAAAATAAAACAAAAATTAAACAAAAATTAAACAAAAATTAAACAAAAATAAAACAAACATAAAAACAAAAATTAAACAAAAATAAAATAGAAATAAAACCAAAATTAAACAAAAATTAAACAAAAATAAAAACAAAATAAGACAAAATAAAACAAAAAATAAACAGAAATAAAATAAAAACAAAAATATAACAAACATAAAACAAAATTAAACAAAAATAAAAGAGAAATAAAACAAAAATAAAACAAAAATAAAACAAAAATAAAACAAAAATAAAACAAACATAAAACAAAAGTAAAGTAAAACATAAACAAAATAAAAAACCAAATAAAACAAAAATAAAAATAAAACAAAAATAAAAATAAAAACAAAATAAAAACAAAAATAAAACAAATATAAAACAAAAATAAACAAAACTGAAACAAAAATTAAACAAAATTAAAACATACATAAAACAAAAGTAAAAACAAAAATAAAACAAAAATTAAACAAAAATAAAACAGAAATAAAACAAAAATTAGACAAAAAATAAAACAAAAATTAAACAAACATAAAACAAAAATAAAAACAATAATAAAACAAAAATAAAAACAAAAATAAAAAATAAAACAAAAGTAAAACAAAAATAAAACAAAAATAAAACAAAAATAAAACAGAAATAAATCAAAATAAAAACAAAAATAAAAGTTTTTTTTTTAAATTAGACAAAAATAAAAAAATAAAATAAAACAAAAATAAAACAAAAATAAAACAAAAAGACAAAAATAAAATAAAAATAAAACAAAAATAAAACAAAAATAAAAATAAAGACAAAAATAAAAACAGTAATAAAACAAATATAAAACAAAGATTAAACAAAAATAAACCAAAAATAAAACAAAAATTAAACAAAAGTTAAACAAAATAAAACAAAAAGTAAACAAAAATAAAACAAATGTAAAACAAAATAGAAAAAAAATAAAATAATAATAAAATAAAATAAAACAAAAATTAAACAAAAATAAAAAATTAAACAAAAATAAAACAAAAATAAAAACAAAAATACAACAAAAATAAAACAAAAATAAAACAAAAATGCAACCAAGATAACTGAAACTTCAAAATTGTAAAAATTAAAGATTGACTCTCCACCTAAACTAAATAAATAGAAATAGTGCTAGCTGACATGAGGGGGTAAAAAATATGGAAATACCTAGGAGTAAAAGTACTAAGCAGACCTCCACTGGATGGATGAGATGGAGTCTGGGACGTTGGGGAGGCTTATTGAAATCCAAATTCGAATAAAGACCAATGGTCATTGCCAGCGAAAAGTCAATGGCAAACGACTGTTGCGATAACGCAAATTCCTTTGTAAAGGTTATTGAAAGAGATGAAGAGTGCTAGTAATATTGGGAGACTTGATACTCAGATTCCCAGAAATACCACTGGTTGTTGTCAGTGTAATCTGTGATAATAGCCAGTGGGAGGACTCCTAGTGAGTACAAATAATAATAATAATAATAATAATAATAATAATAATAATAATAATAATAATAATAATAATAATAATAATAATGAACGTGATAGAAAATGCCAATGAAAACATGGAGATTGGAACTGACAGCTGATGGACAACACATAACAAAAAGTAACATACAAAGAGGCATCTTCCAAGGAGATTCGCTATCACCATTACTGTTCATCATAGCCATGATGCCTCTGAATAGTATACTGAGAAAGTGCCAATCCAGATACAAGTTCTCTAATACAGAGAAAAAAAAATGAACCAGCTGATATACATGGACGATCTGAAACTTTTCGCAAGGACTGAAAAGAACTAAAGACACTAATTAACACCACCATAATTTTCAGCTAGGATATCCAAATGGAATTTGCCATGGAAAAATATGCACTACTAGTTATAAGAAAGGGAAAACTGGAGGCGACAGAAAGCATGGAACTACCAAACCAAACAGAAACGAGGGCACCGAAGGAACAAGATGCCTATAAATATTTGCGATTCTGGAAGCAGACACCATCAAAGCAACAGAAATGAAAGAATTGGAAAGGAATACCTCAGGAGAAGACGAAAACTTCTTGAAACAAAATTATATAGCAGAAACCTATTTAAAGGTATAATAAAAGGTGTCACTAGTAAGATGGACCGTTCATAGGGTGAACAAAAGAGGACCTGAAACAGCTCGATCAGAAGACCAGGAAACTCTTGACCATGCATAACGCACTACACCTGAAGGATAATGTTGATCGACTTCACGTGAAAAGGACAGTGGACTGGTTTGCATAGAAGAGTGTGTAAATCGCACCAAATAAGAAAAAATAAATAAATAAATAATACAAAATAATAAAAAAATAAAAAATACAAAATAATAAAAAAATAAATAATACAAAATAATAAAAAAATAAATAATACAAAATAATAAAAAAATGAATAATACAAAATAATAAAAAAATGAATAATACAAAATAATAAAAAATAAATAATACAAAATAATAAAAAATAAATAATACAAAATAATAAAAAAATAAATAATACAAAATAATAAAAATATAAATAATACAAAATAATAAAAAAATAAATAATACAAAATAATAAAAAAATAAATAATACAAAATAATAAAAAATAAATAATACAAAATAATAAAAAAATAAATAATACAAAATAAAAAATAAATAATACAAAATAAAAAAATAAATAATACAAAATAAAAAAATAAATAATACAAAATAATAAAAAAATAAATAATACAAAATAATAAAAAAATAAATAATACAAAATAATAAAAAAATAAATAATACAAAATAATAAAAAAATAAATAATACAAAATAATAAAAAAATAAATAATACAAAATAATAAAAAAATAAATAATAAAAAAATAAATAAATAATACAAAATAATAAAAAAATAAATAATACAAAATAATAAAAAAATAAATAATACAAAATAATAAAAAAATAAATAATACAAAATAATAAAAATATAAATAATACAAAATAATAAAAAAATAAATAATACAAAAAAAAAATAAATAATACAAAATAATAAAAAAATAAATAATACAAAATAATAAAAAAATAAATAATACAAAATAATAAAAAATAAATAATACAAAATAATAAAACAATAAATAATACAAAATAATAAAAAAATAAATAATACAAAATAATAAAAAAATAAATAATACAAAATAATAAAAAAAATAAATAATACAAAATAATAAAAAAAAATAATACAAAATAATAAAAAAATAAATAATACAAAATAATAAAAAAAATAAATAATACAAAATAATAAAAAAATAAATAATACAAAATAATAAAAAATAAATAATACAAAATAATAAAAAAATAAATAATACAAAATAATAAAAAAATAAATAATACAAAATAATAAAAAATAAATAATACAAAATAAAAAAATAAATAATACGAAATAATAAAAAAATAAATAATACAAAATAATAAAAAAATAAATAATACAAAATAATAAAAAAATAAATAATACAAAATAATAAAAATATAAATAATACAAAATAATAAAAAAATAAATAATACAAAATAATAAAAAAATAAATAATACAAAATAATAAAAAAATAAATAATACAAAAAAAAATAAATAATACAAAATAATAAAAAAATAAATAATACAAAATAATAAAAAAATAAATAATACAAAATAATAAAAAATACATAATGCAAAATAATAAAAATATAAATAATACAAAATAATAAAAAAATAAATAATACAAAATAATAAAAAAATAAATAATACAAAATAATAAAAAAATAAATAATACAAAATAATAAAAAAATAAATAATAAAAAAATAAATAAATAATACAAAATAATAAAAAAATAAATAATACAAAATAATAAAAAAATAAATAATACAAAATAATAAAAAAATAAATAATACAAAATAATAAAAATATAAATAATACAAAATAATAAAAAAATAAATAATACAAAATAATAAAAAAATAAATAATACAAAATAATAAAAAAATAAATAATACAAAATAATAAAAAAATAAATAATACAAAAAAAAATAAATAATACAAAATAATAAAAAAATAAATAATACAAAAAACTGAAAGTAAAATCATGGCAGCGAGAGACAAGAAGATAAAAACAATAAAACAGAAAACAGAGATACAAATAATAAAACCAGAAAAGAAAATGGGAAGAGGAACAGCTACATGGCAGATTTGCAAGGATAACAAAAGACGAGTATAGCAAAAACACCTGGATGCGAAACACATGCGAAAAGGACACGTAAACCGAGAAACTAAATTACAGAGTAAATATACCAAGCTAGCCAGAGAGCTGAAAGGAATATGGTGATAAAAAAATCAAGATAGTACCTATAATAGTAGGAGCACTAGGAACAATTCCGACAAACTTTGAGAAGATAATGGGAGAAATTAGAATCAAAGGAATGGCAGGAAGATACAACAAATAACAATAATGAAAACAGCTGAAATATTAAGGAAAACCCTTGAATGTGGAAACTAATGCACATAAGTAATATGCACGGGCTACACAAGCTACTGTAGAAACAAAACATGAAGACATGTAAGCAAGAACATCGAAGCATATTCATGAGTTCCTCATCCCCTCCCATTACCCAATCACCCCTCCCCCAAAATAAAACAGAATAAAGCTAAATAGCCGAGAAGGGTCAAGGAGGATGGAAAGACCAAGGAAAGATCACTGACCAGACCTCCGCTGGACAGGTGTGAAGAGAACTGGGACCTTGGGGAGGCTTATTGCCACTCAAATTCCAGTGGAGACCAATGGCCGCTGCTAGCGAGAAATCAATGGTAAGCGGTTGTTGCGATAATGCAAATTCATTTGCAAATGATAATCAAGAGGTGGAGAGTACTGGAAAACTGAGGAGACTTGTTGTCACCCAACTACCGGGGAACACCATAGGTTGTTTTCAAGGAAAGATCTTTTATGGCCTGTGTGAAAGCTGTTTGTGAACAAATAATAATAATAATAATAATAATAATAATGATAATAATAATATGAAAAATGTCAATTACAAATAATCCAAACCATGGGACCCAGAAAAAAGATCTGGGTGTCATGACCGCCATGTGCTCCTTCGGTAGCCAGCATGGGGGACCCGGTCGTCATCCTGCGAATGTTGGTCAATTTTCTAGTTTCAGAAACTCAAATAACATGGACGCTGAACAGGTAAGTATAACCTCTAATTTCAGTAAACAAAACGATACCGAACAAACACAGCACAGCCATGATAACCATCAAAATGAAAAAAAAAAAACGAAGAAAGAAATGGACAACAAAAGAGAATAGACTCGTAATGGAATGCTATTATAGAAATCATCTTGAGTATAGATATGGAGGTTATCGGAAACGAATGAAAGAACTATGGGACCTATCCAGTTACCACCAAGCGACAGAACAAAGAATTGCGGACCAAGCTCAAAAAAAGGCTGGCTCTCTAAACTAGAACTAGCAGAAATACAGCGAAAAATAAATGATGAAACTGAACAAGAAGCATCCCCCAACGGAATCGCATGTAGAGCAACCCCACAAAGGCCCATCGAAGGCCGAGGACCAACAAAGAACGAAGTCTACAAACGTGGAAACCGAGAACAATGAAACAGAACTAACAGAGAATGAAGCAAATAAAATAAATAAAATAATACAGCTGATGAACGAGGAAAAAACAAAGCTCCCATCGTTAAGGAACCAAGAGCAGAAGAAATTAAAAACAGAAACAGAGAAGGTTAACAAGCTCCTCCCACATATCCCAACAAATAGAATCACAGACTTACACAACCTCATTTACGCAGGCGCCAAAATGGTAAGTATGAATCTCAAATCAGAAAAACAACCGGGGACAAGCGGACCGACAAAACCTGGATGGGAAATAAGACTAGAACCCCAAATACACAAACATAAAAAAGAAGCCAAAATGATAAACAGGAAGAAAGCAATGTGGGGAAAACGGAATATTGGAAATGTAACTGACAGGGAGAGGCTAAGCAAGAAACATGAAGAACTAGACCAAAAAATAAAAGCAAAAGAAGCGAGATTGAGACGATATAGATATAAATATGAACAATGCAAACAAAACAGAACATTTGAAACTAATGAAAGCAAATTCTACCAAAATGTGAACGGAGGAAAAACAAAAACAGAATAACCAAATCCGATAGAAACAAAACTCTACTGGAGTAAAATATGGAAGAGCGACGAGATCACAATAGAAATGCCGAGTGTTACAACAAATAGAAGAAGGAACAGTGAATGAAATCAGCAAGGAAACCCTAACGAAAGTCATAGGAAAAATGGCAAACTAGAGAGCACCAGGGCACGACGGGATACAAAAAATTCACAACCTTACACGAAAGACTAGCCCAAAAAATTCACAACCTTACACGAAAGACTAGCCCAAAACCTGAGAAGATGTATACAGGAAGCAAGCATACCAGACTGGATGACAAAAGGTAGAACCACACTGCTACAGAAGGACACGGAGAAAGGAACCGTCCCTAGCAACTATAGGCCAATCACGTGCTTACCAACTATGTGGAAGATACTGACAGCACAGCTGAGAGAACAAATCTACAACTCCCTGAATAACCGTGGACTCATCCCCGAGAAGCAGAAAGGATGCCAAAAAGGAAAAAGAGGAACACATGACCTGTTATATATAGATCAAAAGATCCTAAAGGAGGTAAAAAGGAGGAGAAAGAATGGATCGACTACAAAAAAGCGTACGACAGGATCCCCCAAGCATGGATAATAGAATGCCTAAAAATGTATAAAATAGCAAGTGGGATCACCAATGTAATAGAAAATGCAATGAAAATATGGAGACTGAAATTGACAGCTGATGGACAACACATAACAGAAATTAACATACAAAGAGGGATCTTCCACCACTACTGTTCATCATAGCCATGATGCCCTTGAACAGTATTCTGAGAAAGTGCCAAGCCGGATACAAGTTTTCCAATACAGAAGAAAAAATGAACCACCTGATGTACATGGACGATCTGTAATTTTTTGAAAGGACCGAAAAGGAGCTAGAGACACTAATTAACACTACCAGAATGTTCAGCCAAGATATCCAAATGGAATCTGGAATGGAAAAGTGCGCACAACTGGTTATAAGAAAGGGAAAACTGGAAACGACAGAAGGCATGGAACTACCCAACCCAACAGAAATGAGGGCACTAGGAGAACAAGACAACTATAAATACTTGGGAATTCTGGAAGCGGACACCATCAGAGCAACAGAAATGAAAGAGAAAATTGGAAAGGAATACCTCAGGAGAACAAGAAAACTTCTGGAAACGAAATTATATAGCAGAAACCTAATAAAAGGTATAAATACATAGGCAGTATCACTAGTAAGATACTCTGGACCGTTTATAGGGTGGACAAAAGAAGAACTCAGACAACTCGACCAGAAAACCAGGAAACTCATGACCATGCATAACGCACTACATCCCAAGGACGATATTGACAGACTCTACATGAAAAGGAAAGACGGCGGGAGAGGACTTATCTGTATAGAAGACTGTGTGAAGGACACGGAAAAAGAATTAGAAAAATACATAATGCAATACACTGAAAGGATAATTATGGCAGCGAGAGACACAGAAAAAGAAAACAACAAAACGAGAAAAGAGAAATGGGAAGAGAAACAACTCCACGGAAGATTAATAAGAATCACAAAAGATGAGAATAACGAAAATACCTGGAGATGGATGCGAAAAAGACATATAAACCGAGAAACTGAATCTCTAATAACTGCAGCACAAGATAACTCGATAAGAACCAACCATATCAAAGCAAGAATCGATAAAACACAAGAAAACAGCAAATGCAGACTCTGTGGACAAAGAGACGAAACGATAAACCATATAGTAAGTGAATGCAGCAAACTGGCCCAAAATGAATACAAAAACAGGCATGACCAAGTGGGGAGGGCGGTGCACTGGGAATTGTGAAAATGACTGCATTTTGAACGTACAGACAAATGGTACAAACATAAACCCGCAACAGCACTCGAAAACGAGAACCACAAAATCCTATGGGACATGAACATACAGACTGACAAACCCATCCAAGCAAGAAGACCAGATCTCATAATAATTAACAAGAAAGAAAAATCCTGTCAAATCGTAGACTTTTCTCTCCCAGCTGACCACAGGGTGAGTATGAAAGAAAAGAGAGTTAGCCAGAGAGTTAAAAGGGATTTGGATGATGAAGAAAATCAAAATAGTACTGATAATAGTAGGAGCACTAGGAACAATTCTGAAAAACTTCGAAAAAAGAATGTCAGAAATTGGAATCAGAGGAATAACTGCAAAAGTACGACTAACAATAATGAAAACGACTGAAATATTAAGGAAAACCCTTGAATGCGGAGAATAATACAAGAAGACAATATAACGAATAAGCGTTACAGGGAATGAAGAACACCGAAGTTGCATATCTACAAGTTCTACAGCCCCATCATGCATCCCCCCCATTGTTTCGTCACCGCTCCCCCCAATAAAAAAGTGACACCAAAGAGCTGAGAAGGGTCAAGAAGGACTGAAAGACCGAGGAGAGAGCGCTAGCCAGACCTCGGCTGGACAAACGCAAAGAGAACTGGGACCTTGGGGAGGCTGAGTGCCACACAAATTTCAGTATAAACCAATGGCCATTGCCAGCGAGAAATCAATGGTAAGAGGCTGTTGCGATGATGCAAATTCATTTGCAAATGCTATCGAAGGAGGTGGAGAGAGCTGGACGTCTGGGGAAACTTGTTGTCACTCAGCTTCCAAAGAACACCACAGGTTTCCAATCAGATCGTTTGTTGACTTGTGTGAAAGCTCCATGTGAGCCAATAATAATAATAAATAACTAATAATAATAATAATAAATAACTACTACTACTACTAATAATAATAATAATAATAATGATGATGATGATGGTACTTATGCAGAATTTGAACCAGGCGTAACTAACTGGTCATTCGGCTTTGCTAGGAACATGACGTTGACCGCCGGCTTTTGCCGAGCGTCGCCAATTACCAAAGCTTTACAACGCTTCTGAAGGAAAATACCGAAGAAAACATTTAAATATAATAAAATCACCATAAATGAATAAGTAAATAAAAATATAACGAAAACAAAACGATCTACCGTAACAATTTCTGTTATATTTTTGTAACAATTTCTTTTAAGTAAAAAATAAACAAGTTGTATTTTTTTTCAACCTTTTTTTTTCTACCAAAATTGAACAAAATTAATAAGATAAATTTTTTTTCATATTTTTAAACAAAGGTTTTAAAAAAGCATTTTATGTGTTTTCCATTTATTATCTCCTTTTTTTCTTTTTTTTTCTTTTTTTTCATTTTTTCTTTAAATTTGTAACTCTTGTAAAGTAAACTTTTTCTTTTTTTTTTTTTCTTTTTTCATGAACATTTTTTCCTGTGGAGCTGAGCAACTGTCGAGAAATTCCTGACGTTTGCAGCTGACTTGATCGAAGATGGGGATATTTATCTTGTAAAAAGTTGTTAGCAACGACCGTTTGAGAATGTGTTATTTACTTAATTTAATGATGTTTTTTTTTTTCTCCCCAAGAATCGTCTGCTCCCTTACTGTGCATTTCATTTCTGTTGCATTGATAACTTGGTGTATATATCAAAATTCTGTAAACAAATATTTAGAAAAATTTATTATTCGACACACAATGCACATTTAGAAAATTCCTTATTCGGCGGAATTTCAAAGAATGCCTTCTTCTCTTTAGAACAAAGATATTAGCAAAATATTATTTATAGAAAAAACTATGATTTGGCTGTTTAGCGCATAAATTGAAACTGCAAAATATGAAGCGAATCATATTTGCATAAAAAGATAATGAAAAAAGTTTTTAAGAATAACAATAAAAACGTGAAAGGATATATATTACATTTCTAATCTTATCTATGGTTGTTCCGCTACTAATGACCGATCAACGATGGCGTAGAAAACACACAAAAAGGCAAATAAATAACAGAATTCATTAAAAGCTTTATTGTTTTAAATATTTCGTTTTGTTTCGTTTTTCATCTTTTTTCTGCTTTTTGTTTTTACAAATCCCCGCTTCGTCTTCTGCTGCAAGTGACATTTGCAATCAGAATTGGCCGGGATTCTAAAGAATCGCATTAAATAGAATTGGATAAACTCACATGAAGTCCCGCTCTTTCTATCACTTCACACACGCGCACACACAGAGACACACACACACACACATATATATATATATATATATATATATATATATATATATATATATTTATATATATAGTGTGCGTGTGTACATGTGTGTGTGACTTAAGTGCGGAATTTCATATGAGTTTATCCAATCCTATTAAATGCGGTTCTTTAGAATATATATATATATATATATATATATATATATCTGTAGAAATATATTTTCTTATAATATACACCAATCCTTATTTAAGAAGCTCAATGTAATTACAGAGCAATATAGAGAATTAATGACAAAAAGTTATATTCCAAAATTCATGATGTTGAACATCTTATGATTTATTCCTTTAATTCAGTTGACTTATAGAATTCTTGACAGTATCTGTTTCGTAGCGCCACGAAACAGATACTGTCAAGAATTGTATAAGTCAACTGAATTAAAGATCAACATCATGAATTTTGGAATATAATTTTTTGTTATTTATTCTCTCTCTCTCTCTCTCTCTCTCTCTCTCTCTCAATATATATATATATATATATATATATATATATATATATATATATATATATATATATATTTATTACCGTTTTATATGTTTTAGTTACACATGTTCTGTTACCGGATTGTATTTACGATCTAGCAACTTCGTCAGACTTGAACAGAAGTGGTTATTATGATTTGGAAGGACAATATGAGAAGACGATGAAAAAAAAGGTCGGATCTCAATATCTGACAGCATTTAAGTTTTAAGATTTTAAACTCAACTTCATCCGTGTTCGATGTTTATTTATTTAATTATCAAATCTTAAAACTTAAATCTGTCACGTGTATATATATATATATATATATATATATATATATATATATATATATATATATATATATATATATATATATATATATGAAATGCTGAAATGATAAAAAAAAAGTAAGGTTACATATTTTGTAATTTTATCATATATATCAGGTATTAAGACACGACGAATAAGATTTAATAAAATTAAATATAAAAATTATTTTTAATTCATGAAATTATCAAATATTACTTTCATCCTGAGAAGGATAAAAAAACATAATTGCTAATAAGCATTAATTTGAAAATTCACGACATAATTTTAAGTTATGCTTAATGCAAAAAAAAAAGCAAAAATAATCCAAGAAATGTTTTAAAAATGATCAGAAAATCATTGTAGTCGGGAATCATATCAGTGCGGTTGTTGAATACAATCTGATCAGGAGAGATCAAAATAATTAGAAGTTTATGAAAATGAATATATCTTTAGAAATATAATGTCATAAGTAAAAATTCATCAGCATGAAATTTTAAAATAGTTTAACTTTAAATTGCTTTTATTATTTCAATATTTCTGATAAGAATGCTCTGTTATAATTATCGAGCTTATCTATATCACGATTTATTTTTATATGACCAAAAACAAAAATATATATTGATATAAAATGCAATCTATCACAGAATGAAATATTGTGGTGGCAGAACATATGAAAAGGCAAAAAAAAAAAAACTATTAAACACAGCAAGAAATAATTAAAACAAAAGTTTGTTCGTTGATTCAAACGAAACCAGTGTTATCAGTTGCTGAAAAGAAAACTCCGAAACATTGTGTAATAGATTTATTAATTAATTCCAAAAATTGTTCAAAAGTAAGAAGTCGAAATGTGTATATAAGTTTTTAATTATAACGTTCTACTAAAGTTTTATTTAATAAATTATTCAATATATATGTATACACACATACATACATACATATACATACATATATATACATATATATACATACATATATACATATATACATATATATATACTTCAGAATATATACATACACACACACACACATATATATATACTTCAGAATATATACATACACACACACACACATATATATATACTTCAGAATATATACATACACACACACACACATATATATATACTTCAGAATATATACATACACACACACACACACATATATATATATATATATATATATATATATATATATATATATATATATATATATATATATATATATATATACACACTTCCAAATAAAATTATCTAACAATCAACTGGTATGGAAACCTGTGATTATAAGTTTTACAAAATATTATTGTCAGTAATATTCTATAAGGACTATCCCACCTAAATAAAAATTTCTCGATATATAAATCAAATTTTAGTCGTTCAATAAATTTAAAAAATTATTACGTGAAATCTTTAAATTTCAAATCAAAAGATTTTTATTATTCTATGTAAGACAAAGAATACATTTGAAATATTATAACTCCTTATCCTATAGGATTTCGATGTCTACCATCTCTTCAGAGGAGAAAATATTATAATCGTTTAAAGCTTATTTGCTAAAGTCAGTGAGACATGGAAAATCACAATTAAAAGTTGTTTAAGTATTTAAATGCCATAGCATAAGGGAAGTTAATGCAAAGGATATAAAAATTCACATCCAAATTGCATGGTAAAATCCGCAAAGCAGACGACACACACACACACACACATATATATATATATATATATATATATATATATATATATATATATATATATATATATATATATATATAAGAAAATTGGATTTAAATTCTGTAAATTAAAATTTACTACAAATGTATTTTCCACAAAGAATACAAATAAAATATTAAACATTTTTCCTTATTGCATGGAGTTTCAATGAATGGCTCATATCCTTAGAGAAGACGTAGTTAGCAAAATGATATTGAAAACTAAAAATTATGAAAAGTATTTAAGGGGCTGAAAATCGATAAAATGCAGAAAAGCAACAGTAAGTCCAAGTTCGATGAAGAAAGGTTAAATGAAAGTTAAAAGTGCAAATGAAATTGAAATCGCGGTAACCGGAATTTAAAATCCAATGTGAAAATAGCATCCCCAAAATTGCAGTGAGAGGTTATTAATTGGAACAGCCAAGATAAAAAGGTCAAATTAAAAACATAAGTTTAACTCAATTAAAAAAAACGTATGTTTTCATCGCAAGAAAGAAAGAAAGAAAAAGAAGAAGAAGAAGAAGAAGAAGAAGAAGAAAAAAAATTTTAATGTTCAAGGTAAATGAAATTTAAATTTAAGAACAGATAACACCTTGTCTCTAGACTTAAGAGTTCAATGTAACATAACCGAAAAGGGGGAGGAGGGGTAGAAAAAAGACAAACAAGAGAAACTATTATCTATATGTATGTATGTGGGTAGGAGAAAATGAACTATATCTTATATGACGTAGAAAAACATGGAGTAAGGGAAAATGTTTATTTTTTATTTGTATTTCTTGTCGAAAAAATAAATTTGTTGTAAATTTTAGTAGAGAATTTTCTGACATTTAGAGACCTCAACAGTGAAGGGGTGTGATTTTGTTGTTAAGCGGGTTTGTCGGGGATATTACGTCGAGGGGGCACAAACGAAATGAGTTCATCAGAGCACATTCCATTAAAATATTTGTAAAACAGGCACAGAGATGCAACATTGCGGCGATGGGGGAAGGGTTGACAAAGTGGGATATATTAGATTGGAGACCCTTTTTTGGACCCTATCCAAGAGGAAAAAACTAGTGATAGATTCACCAGCCAAGATATGGTAACAATAGTGCATGCATGAGAGAATGGTGGCTTTGTACAGAATACTCTCAGGTGTGGGTAATTTTCTAGCACGATAGAGGGAGCCCACCTTCTTTATAGCAGCCTTCGCTATGTCCTCAATGGATTTGTTCCAGTTCATATTTCCTGTGAATGTTAAGCCAAAGAGTTTGAAGGAAGAATTCTTAGGTAAGGAGTTATTAGTCATGGATATCTGTGGGTGGATGGTCTTTTTGTAATTGTTAAAGGAGAGCAGCTTAGTTTTACCAGCATTAAATGTTCTCTTTTATTACGCCCCCATTCAACTACGGTCTGGAGGTCATTTTCTAAGGATTTAGCCATTGTCTTGTATTTTTGTACATCCGTTCTTCCCTTGTGCATGTTATAGAGCGTTGTATCATCAGCAAATATACCCATCTCGGACACAATATTATCGAGTTGGTCATCAGGAATAATAGTGGTCGAAGGATCTATTCCTGAGGCACTCCTGTATTAATGTTATGCTGCTTAGATGATCGTCCATCAATGACAACCTGGATGATCCTATTGTTTAAGAAGGATCTAATTATATTTAGTATTCGTCCAGTTACACCGTATGATTTAATTTTCATTAGCAGCCTTTCGTACCAAAGGCCTTGAAGATATAAAGGGCTTCACCTGCCTTATCCAGTGCATGGTATATGCGTTCAGAGATGACTGTTGAAATATCTACAGTAGAAATACATTGCTTGAATCCGTACTGTTTGTCAGAAAAAAGATAAGCTTTTTCAAGGAGGTGAACTAGTGTTTGATTGATTAATGTCTAAAATATTTTAGCGAAGAAGGAGAGGAGACTGATAGGACGATGATTGAAAGGGTCGGTCCTTTCGCCAGAATTCTTGTACACTGCTACTACAGAAGCCATCTTCCAGCTATTAGGGAAGCAGGATTCAGCAAGGCATTTGTTGTAGTTTTGAAACTACGGCTCAGCTAAGCATTTTTTAATTAGTATAGCAAGGATGAGATCAGATCTACACGCCTTGGAGGTGTCTAATTTTTCTTATTATATCGCGGACATGAGAAGGGGTTAGGGTTAGGGTTATGATAACACAAACATGAGAAGGAATGATTTTCAGATCATCAATTGTGGCTTCCGTCCGCATGGGGAAATTTGGAAGTTTGTTGGCTCTAGGGTGGGGTCGGAGGCAGATCATTTTAATTTATTTGCACCTGTTAACCTAAAGTAGATTCTTCTTGTTGCTTTAACTTCCGCGACGATCACAATCGCTTGACGGGAGTATTTCAGCAAACAAGAATACGGATTTATATTAAGAGATAATATATAGTTTTACAGGAGATCAAGTCAAAACAATATGATATCATCGGTTTCAATTCAGCGAGTGTTCAAATCTTTTTGGAGTATGTGGTTTTAATTGAATTTTTATTCAAAACACTACTATATCTATGTGGGTATTTGAAAGATTGTTTTATAATTTTGGAAAATTGTTTCGGTATCTTAGTTTGTACATTGCTGCTAAAACGGGTTGAACCAGATATTTTTCTTCAGTCTCCATGCGGTTACGTGTATTAGAAGGGTGAGGTTTAATCGGCAAGCTTATATTGCTTAAGGTTTGCTTTTATTATTGTTTGTACTGGATGACCTTTCCATATTTGTTTTTCGTGCCATATTTTGCGCAATTACGAACTTTATATGGTTAGTAAGAGGTGTGCGCTTCGGAATGGCTGGATCTCCCAAGCATTGTTAAATAATGTGGAATTTTGGTGAAAGGTTTTCTCATTATGTGCCATTTTTTGCTTTTATTTCTCTCTTGATAAAGTCTGCTTCACAGCAGGCGAAACTTTGTTTTCTCTTTTTAATTCATGTCTTTAGACACCTCAAAAGCATGTGGACCAGATCTCATCCCGGCTGTGCTATTAAAAAAATGCTCTGCCGAGGTTGCTCCAGTTCTGTCCAAACTTTACAATAAATGCCTTAACGAATCTTGTTTTCCCGACTGCTGGAAAACCGCCTCTGTGGTACCAGTCTTCAAGAATTCTGGTGAAAGAACTGACCCACTAAATTATCGCCCCATTAGCCTCCTCCCGCTTTTCGCCAAAATATTTGAGTCCTTAGTTAATCAAGCCCTAGTCCAGCACCTAACAGCTGCTAAACTCCTGACTGACAAACAATATGGATTCAGGCAAGCCCGTTCAACAGCAGATATCTTAACTGTAGTTTCTGAACGTATATACCGTTCATTGGATAAAACAGGGGAAGGTAGAGCGGTGGCCCTTGATATATCTAAGGCTTTTGACAGGGTATGGCACGATGGTCTTCTAAGGAAAATTAGATCATATGGACTCACTGGAAGAATTCATAATGTAATTAAATCCTTCTTAAGTAATAGAAAAATCAAAGTTGTCCTCGACGGACATACATCCAAGCAATATGACATAAATGCGGGAGTACCTCAGGGGTCTATCCTTGGACCTCTATTATTCCTGATATTCATAAACGACCTCCCTGATAATATTGTTTCGGAGATGGGTATATTTGCCGATGACACCACTCTCTATAACAGATATGAGGGGAAAACAAATGAACACATATCCAAGAAAATGGCAGAAACACTAGAGGACGACCTCCAATCCGTAGTGGAATGGGGACAAAAATGGTTGGTCACATTCAATGCTGCTAAGACTAAGCTTGTTTCCTTCAATAACTACAAGAAACCTTCTCTACCACCAATAGCAATGGCCAAGAACACATTGCCTGAAAGTACTTCTTTTAGACTCCTCGGCCTAACGTTTACAGGGAATATGAACTGGAATAGATACATTGAGAGCATTGCCAAGGCTGCTGCAAGGAAGGTTGCCTCCCTCTACCGTGCTAGAAAACTACTTACGCCTGCCAGTATCCTATACCTCTATAAGGCAACCATTCGCCCATGTATGGAGTACTGTTGTCACATCTGGGCTGGTGCATCTGCTGCTTGTCTCTCGCTTCTGGACAGGGTTC
Source organism: Euprymna scolopes (assembly GCF_053919585.1). Classification (NCBI taxonomy): domain Eukaryota; kingdom Metazoa; phylum Mollusca; class Cephalopoda; order Sepiida; family Sepiolidae; genus Euprymna; species Euprymna scolopes. Next base: position 18,638,424 of record NC_136520.1, read on the forward strand.
AAAAAAGAGTCGCCAACCTGATAGGTCCTGAACTGTCATCTAGGCTTCAACCTCTGTCCCATCGACGAGATGTTGCATCCCTCTGCCTGTTCTACAAATACTTTAATGGTGAATGCTCTGACGAACTGCAAACACTTGTACCTCCCCGACGTAACTATCCCCGACAAACCCGACAAGCTACTAAGTCTCATCCCTTTACAGTAGAGATCCCTAGGTGCAGGAAAGCCTTTTACTCCAATAGTTTCTTCCCCAGAACTGCGGGTCTTTGGAACTCCCTTCCGGGATTTTGATTTGCAATGATATGCAGAAGTTCAAGTGTAATGTTAACAAACATCTTTCTACTCTTCTCCCTTCATAATGACCCCGCTAATTAATTCCCTAATAGTAGCCCCCTGCTTCAAAGTGGCACTGTGCCTTGTTTGGGGTGAAAATTGAATAAAAAAAAAAAAATTGTAGATTAAATAAAAGATCCAGTTCCGAGTAAGATACTTTATTCTCGGTTTCTAAATCGCAAAGTGACAACTGAAATTATTTTTAGAATAGTATCCCATTATAAGTCGGATGTTATGGGATAGGAGGCAATTAATAATTTATTTTCAACATTTTTTTAACTTATCAACACACAATAAAATTAAATAGTTTTTTTTATTTGGACATGTTTAGTGTTTTATTACAAATAACAAAATCAAATTTTTTATAATTGGAATGCTTTTTTTTTGTTTGTTTGTTTTGTTTTTTTAGTTTGAAAATAGTCTTGGTAGTTCTAAAAAAAAAAAAAAAAAATTGGAACCGAATTGTTTTTTTTTTTTTTTTTTTTTTTTTTGACTTATTTTTTGTTTTGTTTTTGTCTCATTTTTTGTTTTGTTTTGGGTTTTTAAACGTACCTAATCCTCAACTAATCCTAACCCTAACCTTGCTTTCCCGACTGCTGGAAAACCGCGTCTGTGGTACCAGTCTTTAAGAATTCTGGTGAAAGAACTGACCCACTAAATTATCGCCCCATTAGCCTTTTCTCGCTTTTCGCCAAAATATTTGAGACCTTAATTAATCAAGCCCTAGTCCAAAACTTGCTAAACTCCTGACCGACAAACAATATTGATTTACGCAAGCAACAGCAGATATCTTAGCTAGTCTCTGCTTTCCCAACTGTACTGATATGCAGAAGTTCAAGTATAATGTGAACAAACATCTTGCTACTCATCTCCCTTCATAATGCCCCCGCAAATTATGTCCCTGATAGTAGCCCCCTACTTCAAAGTGGTACTGTGTCTTGTTTGGGGTGAAAATTGAATAAAAAAAAAACTCTAATGTAAATTATACGTTTAATTCGGCAAAAGTTTGGTTCGATCTTAATTCTGTTGAAACATTTTTTTAGAATATTTTTTAATATTTTTAGAATATTTTTAAATATTTTTAAATAGGTTATTTACTATTTTAGAGGGATAAAACTCTTAACAAAATGTTAAAAAATACAAAGGTCGAAATTAATTTCGAATGAAAGTAATCTTGATGCAACCATCAGTCGTAGTCGAAATATTTTAATGTTAAAATTGTTCTGTTAGGAACGAGTTTTAATTACGAGACGAGAGTCGGAGTGTTTACAGTTGGCGTCGACATGTTTTGGAGAATTGTTTATACAATTCGAGTCGGATTTTTTATTTATTGTAGTCGTAGTGTTAGTCGGACTTTTGGAAATTTGACGTGTTATATAGAATTATAAATTATGATTCGAGTCGGACATTTTAAGAAATGGTGTAGGCATGTTATGGAGAAGATTAAATTACGATTCGCGTTGGACTTTTTGTATTGAAAGTCAACAAGAATATCGAGGGCTAGCTGTGTCTGGCCGTGTATCCCAGACTAGTTAACTTTGGCCGTGCATTAAACGCTAGATATGTAAAGTCTATATGATATGTAATGACCTTTAAAGATCATGGGGGGCATGTGGTTTCAAAATATAATTTACATATAAGAGGAGTGCTTGCGATAAGGACGAATTGTGGAGGAGAATGAGGCGAGTGTTTGTCAGCGAAGAGAGTACGTCGAAGTTGACAGCATATTGAGTTAACGTAAATGTCGTGGAAGTAGTATCCTTTAATTGAAAATAAATTAGGGCTTGAATTACATTTTTCGAAGAGTTATAAGCTTGGAAAGACAGGGGGTCGAATAATTAACGCCTCCCATTTTGAAATGTCTATTAAAAAGTAAATAATTAATTTATGTACCAAAGTCTTATATATCACAAATTGAAGAGAAAATGCCAATAAATAATATATTCAAATTTAAAACAAAAAAAAGTACTGTTTTTTATAAATTTACCTGTAAAATCCGAAGTTTAAAACCCTTCTTTTTTTTTAAAAACACTTTTTTTTTTTTAATGAAACCTTGGTCCTTGCTCCTTTAATTGAAAAAAAAATTAGGGCTTGAATTACATTTTTCGATGAGTTATAAGCTTGGAAAAATGGAGTGGAATTATTCACTATTTTCACGAAATTTCTGACACTTAGCTATGCTCTATCTATTAATGTAGTTTGAAATTTCGTATAAGGTCCCAAGTTAGGTTTTGTGTTCGAAAAGATGTATCTGAAAAAGGTAGGGGGTTATATCGGTGGAAACGTTGCGAGAATAAAAATCAAGTTGAGAACATATTTAAACAATCCAAATAATACGTCGTGGGTTGTTTCATTTATTTTTTGGACAACCTGTGTAAAGAAAAAAAAATCACGTGTCACCAACTAATTTAGTACTGCAACCCTTAATCCTATCAGCACGATTTGTGACATGCGTATCTGATTTAACTTTTTTCTGAACCACGTGTCATCAAGGTGAGCTGACTTCCGAAAAGGGCAGTAAAGACTAATAATAGAAGGAAAATATATTCCTCGATTTTTCTAATTCTCACAGAAACAAATATAATTGATCAAAATAATAATTTAAAAAACGTTACGACAACTTTTCTATTTGTTGTTGTGGAACAACAATATGCGTGAAGCAATGAAGCATAGCAATAGTTTGTGAGTATCTCCGAGGCAAACGAGCCGGATGTTGTAGTTTTTATTTGTTTTTGTTTCATACCTTACTTTTAATTCATTACCTGATTTTTTTTTCTATTTGTCACCTTTGGGGCCAGATTGTCCTCAAACCATAAGCAATGATAATAAATCGTGAGTTTACTTCCATGTGAACCCAAAGCAGTCAAATCAGTCTCCCCATTTAGCGTCTATGGCGAAAACGACGCGAGCAAATTAAGTATGTTCAGCCATGCTTTTTTCGAAATACATTGTTTCGATAAAAAAAAAAAAAAGCCGTTTGCTCTTTAGGTCTCTTGACATTATAATTGTAACATAAACTTGTCATCAGCCGACAACAATACTGAATAAATTCGTTTTCCTGGCGAAAAAGAAAAATGTGTCGAAATGCCCTCAACGATTTCCTCGAGTATGTCACCATTGTCGGCCATCGTCGCGCTGTCGCTGATGTTCCGCCAACCGGAAGTAGGCTCAAGATCGCACACGCGCACTCTAGTCATACAGTGCAGCCATCTTGTTTGGATTATTTCTTTTTATGCCTCACTCAATTATTTTTCTTTTCGTTTTTTATTTAATTTATTTATAAGATGGGCGTCGGTCGCAAGTTTGAAATATCATTTTCATCGCTAATCGCGTAAATTAAAATCGGTGAGAAAAAAACAAACAAACACTATTCCTTTTATAAGGATTTCCCTCGTATTAAAAAGTTTAAATATACAAAACTCTGTATGATGTACGTACTCTTGATGGGAAGAATATCATATTCCAACTGATCAAGTTATTTTATTTTTAAATAAGAAAATCATAATTTATAGCTAACCGAATAGCGACTGTCTCAAAACACTAGTTTGAAAACAGTATCAAAGAACAAGGAGATAACTCAAGATAATTCAAACTTGCTAGATTTTTCTTGCAATACTTACGAACTAATCGCTTTAAAATGATTTTCTTTATAAAAAAAAAGCTATTCGGTAACAGATACGCACGTAATGAAACGAATTTTACTTTACTTGTTTTCTCACACAGGGGAGTTCTAGACAAGTACTGAGCGTTACATTATCACTAATAATAGCTTCCAATTTCACTTAATATAGTGCTCTACTCAAAGTGTAGTGAGTACACACACACACAACACACACACACATATATATTTACTGTATCACAATTTTCATGTTATCTAAGTATGCATATCATATGAGTGCTTTAAGCAATAACTGAAACCTGGAAAATTTTTCGACGATTCAAGAAGTGGCATTTTACTGTTACTATAAACAATATCAACTGTCTTAGAGTACTATGTTCGTTTTACGATGCAATGCTTTAAGCAAACTACCTTTCCCTTATATATATATATATATATATATATATATATATATATATATATATATATATATATATATACAAATTAAATAATGAAATTAAAATTAGAAAGATAACCATATCAATATACTGTACAAAATAAATAAATTAAATAAGAATAAATACATAATAAATAAATGAAAATAAAAATAAAAAAATATTTATAAGCTAAGACCAATAACAACACACAGTATTATTAAAAATGGTTAATACTATAAATGCCAACGCTGTTAGTAACATACAAAATATATAAGAGAAAAATAAAAAATATATAAAAACAAAGACAAGAAAGGAACGAGAGAAAAATAAATTAAATTAAAAAAATGAATAAAATAAATAATAATCGATAAAATAAAAACTTTATACACACACACACACACACACACACACACACACACACACACATATATATATATATATATATATATATATATATATATATATATATATATATATACTAGCAAGAGTACCCGTCGTTGACTGGGTTCAAAAACAGCCTACAGAAAATGGACTCTGATTTATTAAAATATGATAGGTTATGAAAAGGAAGGGTTGTAAAGAGATAGCTTAGAATTTGCGGGTATCAAAACCAAAGCAAAATATGATGAAAGTAAAAATAAAATAGATAAACCCCATAATTTATTATACCATACCTGTTCACACTGAAACACTTATCACAATATTCTGTGGATCTATATTAAAAAACCCTGTTAAACTTTGTGACATATTTCCATTCTATGGAGGACAGGCGCGAACGAACACCCCATAATTTTATTATACTATATTTCTTCAAACTGAAACATGATTATCAAAGTATACTTACGCAGATATATATGAAATTAATGAAAGTCTTTATTAAAGTTTGTGCCTATTTCCATTCTATGGAAGTCAGGCGCGAACGCAGACCCCACAATTTTATTATACCATCGCTATTTAAGTTAAAACATACTTATCAAAGTATTATTATGTACATCTATATCAAAAACACTTGTAAACGTTTTTTGTTTTTCATTTTTAAATTTTTTATTTTCATACTTTGTGAACCAGGCGCGAACGCAGACCCCACAATTTTAATGAACCACCGTTTTGCCAGATCAAACATACCCATTCCTGTGTCTCGATACATCTTCTATCATTATATGTAATCAGTTTTTAAAATAGTCAACCATATAGGAGCCTATTTGTGACTAGACGCATACACACACACACACACATACACACAGACATTCAGCTTTATATTATAGAAGTGGAAGTTTTAAAAGCCAAAAACAATGCGGAAAAGACCGGAAACATGAGTAAACAAAAGTATATTTCAAAAAAGTAAACAAAAGTATATTTCAAAAAAGTAAACAAAAGTATATTTCAAAAAAGTAAACAAAAGTCTATTTCAAAAAAGTAAACAAAAGTATATTTCAAAAAAGTAAACAAAAGTATATTTCAAAAAAGTAAACAAAAGTATATTTCAAAAAAGTAAACAAAAGTATATTTCAAAAAAGTAAACAAAAGTATATTTCAAAAAAGTAAACAAAAGTCTATTTCAAAAAAGTAAACAAAAGTATATTTCAAAAAAGTAAACAAAAGTATATTTCAAAAAAGTAAACAAAAGTCTATTTCAAAAAAGTAAACAAAAGTATATTTCAAAAAAGTAAACAAAAGTATATTTCAAAAAAGTAAACAAAAGTATATTTCAAAAAAGTAAACAAAAGTATATTTCAAAAAAGTAAACAAAAGTATATTTCAAAAAAGTAAACAAAAGTATATTTCAAAAAAGTAAACAAAAGTATATTTCAAAAAAGTAAACAAAAGTATATTTCAAAAAAGTAAACAAAAGTCTATTTCAAAAAAGTAAACAAAAGTATATTTCAAAAAAGTAAACAAAAGTATATTTCAAAAAAGTAAACAAAAGTCTATTCCGCCATCTTGAATATACTTTTGTTTACTTTTCTTTTTTTTTTTTTTTTTTGAAAAGTGGAGGTACCTTTCTCCCGAAATTAATCAAAGTTCCAACGGACTTTATACACACCGGACATACCAGCAACTTGGTTATAAAACAATTATACATCGAGGTGAGTAATGATAGATGAATAAACAGTTAGACATTTCTCTACTCAAACACACCCGTCTACTTATTTGTTTGTTTTTCTTTTCTTCACTCTCATGTTTCCGGTCTTTTTCGCATTGTTTTTTGGCTTTTAAAACTTCCATATATTCCTTTACAACAATGTTTCAAGCAAACTACCACCTACTCTTATACATACATACATACATACATACATACATATATATGTGTGTGTGTGTGTGTGTGTGTGTGTGTGTGTGTGTGTGTGTGTGTGTGTGTGTGTGTGTGTGTGTGTTGAATAAATTAAATAAATACCGAAATTTTATTCGAGTAAATTATATAAATTACGTAGCGCATTCCCATAAATCTAAACATGGCTTCTTTAATCTAGATATGGCTTCGCATAATTACCATAAGGTCCCGATAATAAAAAATTGAAATAAAATTGTTTTTAAATTGAAAGAAAAATAAAAAATAAAAAATGATAATAATAAACAAAATTAAATGAGATTTAATAACAACACAATCTTAATAGAAAGCTGAAATAGATTTAATATTCAACGACACATGGTGGATTAAGCGAACGCCGCTGGTATTGTCATTTCGGTAGAATTAAAACAGTAACTCATTTTCTCTTTCGATAAATTTAAATCAAATAATAAATTAATAAATATATCTGTAGAAAATATAGGAATAAAAATGACTCTAATGATAATGTGTAGTAGTTTGATTTTTCAAATAAGTCATATTATTGACAAAACTAACATTTTAACCATATATTCAAACACTACCGTGTCTGATTATATGGTTAAAAGGTTAGTTTTACTTATTTAGAACTGCTTTAAAGCTTCACCGCTCCCTCATTTTGGGACCAAATGTCAAACAATTTTTACAGCTCTTAGGTCACCTTCTCAGCTATATTTTCAAATAAAAATTTTGTAAATTTTCATTCATCAAAACAAAAGTTATAATAAAATTACTGGTGTTCAAAAGTCCTCAGAATTAATAATAAACGTTAAAGTCAGTTTCTTCTGCTTAACTGTTAGTTACCACAGCAACTTTTTCGTCATCGACACCTTCATAAATCATATCACTCGCATGCCATCTTATTGTGGTTAGCGAGAGAGTTAACAAAAGTGATGCTTTTTGTCATGCTTACGACGCCGCCCATTAATTCTGTTTCTCTCTTTTTTGTCCTGTCTTTCTGTTTATTTATTTAATTACGTCATTTATTTGTTGATGTTTTTATTTAGTCAGTTTAAGAAAAATAATAATAATTTTTAATGGATTATTGACACACAAAAAAGAAAATATTATTTCAAAGCAAAGCCTGGAAAAATCATGGATTACCAAAAAAAAAAGTGCGAGCATGAAAACTAATATGGTTAAGATTACGCTTAGAAAAGTAAAAGGACTAGTTGTTAAAACTAGAAAAGAAAAAATCAAGATATTCTAGTAAAAAATATAATAAATTTAGAAAAGCATTAAGAATTTATATATAATGTTGAATTGAACTTTTTTTTTAAATTTTAATGCTGCAATATTTTAAGTTATTTCTTTTCTAGTTTTAACAACTAGTCCTTTTACTTTTCTAAGCTTAATCTTAACCATATTACTTTTCATGTTCGCATTTTTCTATGTAATGTGTGTGCATATATATATATATATATATATATAAAATGGGTTAATAAATTCCAACGAAAGAAAGATGTATATTTAAATAAGGGAGTAGTCACCAACAATGTGTATTTTTTAACATTATTTTATTATTCCGTGTCTTGGTTTTTCATTGAGAATTATGTTTGGATCATTGTAATAATGTTTTTAAGTCATTGAAATCGTTTACGTACGTTTCAGACGGTCTGATGCGTCCTCGTCAGAAATTATATTAAAATGTGTAAAAATGGCGATTTTCTAGTTAGTTTGAAGTTTTTCCTTTAGGGTGGGGTAGGGTGTGTGTATGTGTGTGTGTGTGTATGTATGTGTGTGCGTGTGTGTTTATGTGTGTGTGTGTGTGTGCGTGTGTGTGTTTGCTTTTATTGGTTTGGGAATGTGTATATTGTTTTATAGTATTTTGGGGTTATTTGCTTTCTTAGGAAGGCGGCTGTGGTCCGAGGTCGTTACTAATGTGTGTGTGGGGGGAGGGGGGACTGGCTCTTCTGAAGTAAGGGTAGGCATTCTATTTTGATATTTATTTTTTGGATTCTTGGATTTTAGTATTGTGATTTTTCGTTTTAGTCTTATATTATGTTTGTTTAGAAAGAGTGGTGTATTTAAAATAGGGGATTTTTTAATGTTTCTATTTATTTGTCTCCCCATGTGGGTATGGCCAGACCCAGGATCGGTTCCTAGTGTGGGGAAGATTTTTTTCCCCAGAGGGGGGGGGGCATTGGGGGATGTAGGTATGGGAGGGGGATGATAGAAGGGAATGTAGTCGTTTCAGTCATGAGGGGGTTCTCCTCCGGAGGGAGCGAGGTGTTGGAACAGATATTATACTATGGTTCTAGGTGTCTCCTAGTGTTGTTGGTTTCGAGGTTAAGTAGGGTTGGTATTGTTCAGTGTGTTGTACTAGAGATAGGGGTGTTATGTCTGTGTGTGGTTGTATGCGCGCACGTGTGTGTGTTTTAATGTGTCGGTTCTGATTTATGTGTGGGTGTGTGTATGTGTATGTGTATGGGTGTGCATGCGAGTGTACCTTGCATTTCATGTTTTTTGTGTGATGGTATTAGGTTCTGTTCAGTTCAGGAGTGAATTTGGTGATGAAGTTTTTTTCCTGTGTAAGTAAATAAAAATAATTGTCTGTTTGGAAGATTGGCATTATTTTGAAGCTGTTTCCACTGCATGTGTGTACGTGTTTTGAAACATAGAGGTGTCTGTTATCTGCAATTTTGATGTTGCTCTTATGTAAGGCCACTCTATTGCTGAAATTTTTGGTGGCGCCTATGTAGGATTTGTTGCATGTTGTGCATCTTAGTGCATATACTACATTTCTGGAGGTGCAATTTAGATCCTTTTTTATTTTGAATGTTTGTGCTGGGTTTTTGAATGTGTATGTGTTACCTTCTATTATTATGTCACATACTCCACATAATACAAAAGGAGTTACAAAATGCAACAAACCGCGATGTGGAGTATGTGACATAATAAATATCAAAATAGAATGCCTACGCTTACTTCAGAAGAGCCAGTCCCCCCTCCCCCCACACACCCACAGCCGCCTTCCTAAGAAAGCAAATAACCCCAAAATACTATAAAACAATATACACATTCCCAAACCAATAAAAGCAAACACACACACGCACACACACATAAACACACACATACACACACCCTACCCCACCCTAAAGGAAAAGAAAAACACATTAGCAGAAAGAGATAGCGACTGACTACAGCGAGGTAAAAATCTCCCTGGACAAACCAAATAAAAAAAAAGCAATAAAAATTCAGCATACCAATGTATAATAAACACTTACAAGCCTCCACCCCTTGGAAAAACTTCAAACTAACTAGAAAATCGCCATTTTTACACATTTGAAAATAATTTCTGACGAGGACGCATCAGACCGTCTGAAACGTACGTAAACGATTTTAATGACTTAAAAACATTATTACAATGATCCAAACATAATTCTCAATGAAAAACCAAGACACGGAATAATAAAATAATGTTAAAAAATACACATTGTTGGTGACTACTCCCTTATTTAAATATATATATATATATATATATATATATATAGAGAGAGAGAGAGAGAGAGAGAGAGGGAGGGAGGGAGAGAGAGAGAGAGAGACTATATCAGGGCTTGTGCAGATTAGTTGCCCATCGGAAAGTCTTTTAAAATCAAACATGGCTTTTAATTCAAAATATTTCTACCCGATCATGGCTGACGGAACAAGAAAAATCTACATTGTAGTTTTAAGTGTCAAATGTCGCATAGGTTCTCCGATGCGACATGATTTTTAAATTCAATAAGACGAAATCAAAGAAGATCAGAGGTTGTATTAGCCGAAACATTGTGAGAATGATATCAAAGATAGGGATAGTAGTTAGAAAAAGTTGCATGAGTACAAACATTTTTATTGTTAAATGCGTAGAATTTTAAAAACGTTCGTTGCCTTCTTGCATTTATTAAATTTATTTAATTAATTTTTTATTAACTTATTAAATTTATTTTATTTATTTAATTAATATATTTAATTTAAATATTTAATTTAATTAGTTAACTTAATTAATTAATTAATTAATTTAATTAATGTATTTAATTAATTTATTATACTGCATTATTCCTTTCTCACCGAAAGGTAATCAGTGACACGAAATAATTTTTAAAACGGGAATGATTTGAACTTGAGGACAATTATTCGGTGTCGACGGTGTGGCGAATTTTTTTTTTTTTTTTTTTTGTAAGATATGAAGAACATACACGTTTTAATAAAAACGTTCAAGTGTCTGTGTCCATCCATCGCTCCCTCTCTGTCTCTGTCTGTCTGTCTGTCTGTCTGTCTCTCTCTCTCTCTTTCTCTCTCTCACACACACACACACACACACACACACACACACACATGCTGCGACTATATTCCGTGGGTGTGTGAGTGTATTTCCGTGCGGTTTTGCAACGCGTAGTCGAACCACAAAAAATCACTCGTAAACGATTGAAAGTATATTTACACATCGCTAGTGACAAAAGCCTATTTGCATAGCGTATTAATGTAAGTGTTGATAATGTTAGTGTTAATAATGTTAGTGTTAGCACTGTTAGTGTTAGTAATGTTAGTGTTAGTACTATTAGTGTTAGTAATGTTAGTGTTAGTAATGTTATTGTTAGTAATGTTAGTGTTAGTACTGTTAGTGTTAGTAATGTTATTGTTAGTAATGTTAGTGTTAGTACTGTTAGTGTTAGTAATGTTAGTGTTAGTAATGTTAGTGTTAGTAATGGGGTAGGCATGTAAGTATAATTGTGTGTTCATTTGTGTGTGCAAGTATATGTGCAACCGACAGGAGGTTAGCAATGAATTCAAAATGAATCCAAAATCTAGTTGACACGCAGGTTTCGTTTGATCATTAAAGTTAAGCAACGTTAAACCTGGTCAGCACTAAAATGAGTAACCATTTGGGACTTCCAGGTGCTGTATGTGCTTTCTGCTTATCTCGGCATTGTTTCCAGTCGTCCTGGACTTCTCCTTGCCATTGGGCTCAAGCAGTGCTGATTCAGGAGAGGTCGCCGATGGAACATTGTTCTGCTGGTTTGCTTCTTGACCGACTACAATATCGTTGCCTTCAAGTCCTATGTAAGCAAGTTCAGAAAAGTCTGACAAGGTTCACTCTGCACATGTCTGGACGCTTCTGCCTACTCCCCCAGCAAACTGCTTTTATGGCGCACCTCAAAATCACGTGTGAGACGCGATTTTTCGAAAACTTTGTTAATAAGACCATGGTTGCCATCTTGGATCTTTCAGTTTTTCCTTCTCAGTCCGCATGACAGACACGAACACGTTTTTGTGGTAAGCCTTCTCTATTTTCCCCCCAAACTCCCCCCTGATCTCAGGATCACAACAATGGCACGGATGTGGTGGTCGCCTCCGCCGGGTGCTTCTTCATTGCGTCCTCGTCCACGGTCTGTAGGCCAAAAAAACCTGTGTCCCTTGAGAGGCTACTGATGCCTGAGTCACTTTCAGATAAAGCTGGTGTGAACCAGAGTGATACCTCACTGATCTCCATTTACTCGTGTCATCCAGTGGTGGTTGCAACAGCATTGCCAGCTGCAGATTTTTAGAAATCTTACGTGACTGCATGCATCGACTCGCACTGCCAGTGTGCTGATCATTTCAGTGACAAGCCTGATTCCATACCTCATTGTACACTTGCCGTGCAGGTTTTTAATCCAGATGAGATCTCCTTTCTTTAGCCTATCTCCAATTGTTTCCAGTTCAGGCAACGGGTTGGTCTCTATGCCTTTTACCCTGACCTGATATGTTGTACAATGCATCCGTCGGCACAGTGGAGGATGAGATATTATCCTTCAGGGTCACATTGTACAGATAGACTGCTTCAGACACCATGCAGTCCGTCCTGGCTGTGATGGTCTTGACAGTCCTGTGGTTCCATGCAGTGACCCAATTTCTGCTTGATATGTGAGCACATCGGAACTGCAGGCGTACTCCCCAGCCATTAGACAAACTTTTAGAATTGCTCATTGGTGAATGCGGTGGCATTGTCGGTTAGTATCTCCGTTGGGGGGGGGGGCTCGTTCAAGGAAAACACTGCTTAACTGACGGATGATGGCAGCTGTAACTTGCCGGTACAGTGGCCACCATATCGCAAACCTGGATGGGCCACGGTCAATGAGAGTCAGGAAATCCTCGTTGTGGTGGGTAATATCTATCAACAGCCGGCTCCAGTGGTCCCTCACATCCAGTTTCCCTTTCTCCCAGCAAACGGGTGCTGGATCGATGGATTGGCAAGCCACACAGCTTTGGACCACTCTACTGACGTCTGCCTTCTGTACTCCTGAATCAACCAACTTAGCAAAATATAAGATCCATTTGATCCCTGGGTACCTGCTTTGCTGGTGGACTTCTTTCATTCGATTAAATCAAACAGGGCTCACAGATGCTGCACAGGTAAGTTGTATGGGTTCAATGGCTCTCTTAGTAGCGTCTAGCCATCTTTTGGGTACCCTTGTCAAACAATCTGCTTTGTTCTGGCTGAATATGATCAGGGACACCTCCATTGACATCACGCATTCTTGTACCAGCCTCGCGATTCTGTCAAGTTGCCGTAGGATGAGCATCTCGCTCATGGCTATGGTTCACACCCTGGCCCTCCCAGTAAGAGTATCTGAAGTCCACTTGTAGACACAGGCAGAATCGGTGAACAGTCAGAGGGTAGTCGATTTCCACAGGATTGCCAAGTTTATCCCCTTGATGACAGCATTGAGCTCTGCCAGGTTTATATACTGAGTCCTTTTTTGGTCATAGCCAGCAAGCATCCTCCACTAGAACTCCATCATGGACTAGCAACACACCAGTGGCAAGAGAGCTCGCATTAACCCACACTCTGAGGTCTCGGCCATCAACACACCATCTGCTCCGCACTGGGTCTTCCTCGCACACCCTGGTAAGGACCTCCCTGAGCATTGGTTTAAGAGGGGCATCATGAACTTCATCATCCCACCCAGCAGTAACATCGGACGCTCTCCAGTTGATGAACGCCACTGCAACACAGAGCCAGCTGCCGACAGGGAGGTACCCAACTAATTTTCCACACAGAGAAAATATGCTTTGCTGTGTAGAAATGAGGGGCATTTCCGGGACCTTGTTCCCTCATTTCCAACATAGAACATCATTCTCTTTCCAGACCTGCAGACAAAGCATCTGTGTATCATCCTGTAGCCTTTCCGGTTCCTTGCTGAGGAGAACAAAGTTGCAAAGATGCTCCTACATGCTTGCCACAGCCATAATTCCCTTATTCACGTACACATCAATATATGCAGATGTTGCCTGCTGTATGTGCTCATTCTTAGCCAGAACGGCATTAACAATCATCTGCTTAATCGATGGCACCACATTAAGTCCAAACTCCATGCAGGTTAGACAATACCTTTTCCCCTTAATAAGTACGGTGATTGATGCACGTGCACCTGAATGTTGGCCTTGTGAAGATCTAACACAAATACTTTAGATCCCAATTTCTTGTCGGGATAAGGAACTAGCCACACGTTATCAATCCAAGTCTGTAGTTCCTTGTCGTATTCCGCACAGGCTCTGGGTGAATCTTATATTCCGGCACTCTTTTGTACAACTTTTCTGGCGGCTGCTCATTCGACCATTTCCAGGATACCATCCAGGACTTCATGTGCTGGTCAAATTCATCATGAAAATCAGGCTGTTCCAACTCAATGGATGCGCCTAGAGCAAGACCTACTTCAGTGAACTGTGCCTTACCCTCATCGTCAATCTAGACGCCACCCAATTCTTTGATAGCGTCTATTCCTAGGAGTAGGTCGTAACCAAACAGCTCAGCGTCTATAAGCAGGGCTCAAATAGCTACTGACTGCCCATCACCGATACTTACACAGATGTTGCTTACTCCACAAGAGGCTAGAGAGCCCGCCAACCTCAGCACCAAACCCTTCAACTTGTACTTAACGTTTTGCATTTAAACTTTAAATGAAATTTTGCATTTAAACTTTAAATGAAATTTTGCATTTAAACTTTAAATGAATACTTTGCATTTAAACTTTAAATGAAAATTTGGCATTTAAACTTTAAATGAATACTTTGCATTTAAACTTGACATGAACATTTGCATTACAACTTGAAATGAATATTTTCAATTTCACTTTGAAATGGACAATTTGCATTTCAATTAAAATGAACATTTCGCATCTCAACTTCAAATGAACATTCTGCATTTCAACTTGAAATGAACATTTTTTATTTAAACTTGAAATGACTATTTACATTTCAAATTTAAATGAACATTTTCCAGTTAAAATTAAAATGATCATTTTGCATTTTAACTTGAAAGGAACATTTTTCGTTTCAACTTGAAATGAACATTTTGCATTTCAACTAAAAATGACCATTTCGCATTTTAACTTGAAATTATAATTTTGCATTTAAACTTGAAAGGAACATCTTGAATTTACACTTCAAATGACCATTTTGCATTTCAACTTGAAATGAACATTTTCCATTTTAATATGAAATGACCATTTTGCATTTCAACTTGAAATGAACATTTTCCATTTTAATATGAAATGAACATTTTGCATTTCAACTTGAAATGAACATTTTCCATTTTAATATGAAATGAACATTTTGCATTTCAACTTGAAATGAACATTTTCCATTTTAATATGAAATGAACATTTTGCATTTCAACTTCAAATGAACATTTTGAAACGTCAAATAAACATTTTGCATTTATACTAGAAATAAACATTTTGCTTTCAACTTGAAATTAACATTTTGCATTTCAACATTAAATTAAAAGTTGCATCTCAACTTGAAATGAACATTTTGCATTTAAATTTAAATGAACACTTTGCATTTAAACTTTAAATAAACAATTTTTCATTTAACTTAAAATGAACATTTTGCATTTCAATTTGAAATGAACATTTTGCATTTCAACTTGAAATGAACATTTTGCATTTCAACTTGAAATGGACATTTTGCATTTCAAATTTAAATCATCATTTTGCATTTAAACCTAGAAAAAACATTTTGCATTTCAACTTCAAATGAACATTTAGCATTTTAAACTGAAACCAACATTTTGCATTTCAACATCAAAATTTTAAATTTGGCATTTCAACTTAAAATAAACATTTTGCGTTTCAACTTTGA
The DNA here is from genome assembly GCF_053919585.1 of Euprymna scolopes. Classification (NCBI taxonomy): domain Eukaryota; kingdom Metazoa; phylum Mollusca; class Cephalopoda; order Sepiida; family Sepiolidae; genus Euprymna; species Euprymna scolopes. The sequence continues at coordinate 18,654,225 of NC_136520.1, forward strand.
ATGACCATTTTGCATTTAAACTGGAAATGAATATTCAGCACTTCTACTTGAAATAAACATTTTGCATTTTAACTTGCAAAGAACATTTTGCATTTCAACTTGAAATGAACACTTTGCATTTCAACTTGAAATGAACATTTAATGAACATTTTTGCATTGAAACTTGAAATGAACATTTTCCATTTCAAATCGAAATTAACACCTTGGATTTAAACTTGAAATGCACATTTTTTTGCATTTAAACTTGAAATAAGCATTTTGAATTTTTACTTCGAAATGAACCTTTTGCATTTCAACTTGAAATGAACAGTTTGCTTTGGAACTTTAAATGAACATTTTGCATTTCCACTTTAATTAACATTTTGCATTTCAATTTGAAATGAACGTTTTGCATTTCGACTTGAAATGAACATTTTGCATTTCGACGTGAAATGAACATTTTGCATTTCTACTTGAAATTAAACTTTTTTTTAATTTTACCTTCAAATAAACACTTTGCATTTCAAATTTGAATATTTAGCATTCAACTTGGAATTAAAATTTCGCATTAAATCTTCAAATGAACATTTTGCATTTCAACTTGAAATGAACATTTTGCATTTAAACTTCAAATGAAGATTTTTCATTTCAACTTGAAATAAACATGACAATTTTTAATTAAAATGAACATTTTGTATTTAAACTTAAAATAAACATCTTGCAATTCAACTTGAAATGAAGATTTTGCATTTAAATTTGAAATGAACATTTTGCATTTACATTGAAATGAACATTTTTGCATTTAACTTTAAATGAACATTTTGCATTTAAACTTAAAATGAACATTTTGCGTTGATTATTGAAATGAACATTTTGAATTGCAACTTGAAATGAACATTTTGACTTTCAACATTAAATAAACATTTGTATTTCTACTTGAAATTAACATTTTGCATTTAAAATTGAATCAGAGATTTTGCATTTTTACCTCGAAATGAACATTTTACACTTCAACTTGAAATGGACATTTTGCATTTCAACTTCAAATGAACATTTTTGCATTTCAACTTGAAATGGACATTTTGCATTTTAATTACAAATTAAAATTTTTGATTAAATCTTGAAATGAACATTTTGTTTGCATATAAACTTTAAATGAGCATTTTGAATTTCAACTTCGAAATGAACATTTTGCATTTCAACTTGAAATAAACAGTTTACACTTGAAATGAACGTTTTGCATTTCGACATGCAATGAACATTTTGCATTTACACCTTGGAATGAACATTTTGCATTTCAACTTCAAATGAACATTTTTGTATTTTAACTTTTAATGATCATTTCGCATTTAAACTTCAAATAAACTTTTTGCATTTCAACATGAAATGAATATTTTGCATTTTAACTTCAAATGAACATTTTTGCATTTAAACTGCAAAGGAAATCTTTGGACTTAAACTTGAAATGAACATTTTGCATTTCCACTTGAAATGAACATTTGGCGTTTAAACGTGAAATAAACATTTTACATTTCAACTTGAAATAAACATTTTACATTTCAACTTGAAATGAACATTTGGCATTTCAACTGGAAATAAACATTTTGAATTTAAACTTGAAATGAACATTTTGCATTTCAAATTGAAATTAACATTTTGCATTTAAACTTTTAATGAACATTTTGCATTTCAACTTGAAATAAACATTTTGCATTTCAACCTGAACTGAACATTTTGCATTTCAACTTTATATATACATTTTGCATTTCAACATCAGATGAACATTTTTGCATTTAAACTTGAAATGAACGTTTTGCAATTAAACTTCATATGAATATTTTGCATTTCAACTTCAAATGAACATTTTGCAATTAAACTTGAAATAAACATTTTACATTTAAACTGGAAATGAACACTTTGTATTTCAACTTTAAATGAATATTTTGCATTTCAACTTGAAATGGACATTTTGCATTAAAACTTGAAATGAATAATTTCGATTTAAACTTTAAATGACCATTTTGCATTTAAACTTTAAATGAACATTTTTCATTCAACTTAAAATGAACATTTTGGATTTCATCTTGCAATTAACCTTTTGCATTTCAACTTGAAATAAACATTTTGTATTTAAACTTGAAATTAATATTTTCATTTCAACTTGAAAAGAACATTTTACATTTAAGATTTAAACGAACATTTGCATTTTAACTTCGCAATGAAATTTAAACTTAAAATGAATATTTTGAATTTCAACTTGAAATGAACATTTTGAATTTCAACTTGAAATGAACACTTTGCATTTCAACTTGAAATAAACATTTTGCATTTCGACTTGAAATCAACATTTTGCATTTCTACTTCGATTGAACATGTTTGCATTGTAACTTCTAATGAATAATTGGCATTTAAACTTGAAATGAACAATTTTACATTTAAACTTGAAATAAACATTTTACATTTAAACTTGAAATAAACAGTTTGCAATTCAACTTGAAATAAACATTTTGCAATTCAATTTGGAATGAACGCTTATAAATGTACGATTTCGTATATTTATAAGCTACAATTAACATCCAAATAAATGCTTTGATGATAATTACGGTTTTCAAAAGGCGAACAATTAAAAGATACGTCTGCCTTACTTAAAAAAAATTGCTAGGTTTATTTTTGTTGTCTTTCACATATAAAAAAAAAAACACCTAATACTTTTGCTGATGAGGAGACTTTATTTTTAAAAAAACTATATGTCAAAATTATTGTCCGTGGCAATAAAAACATCGTTTCTGAAACGATCGTACAAATTATTGACTTTGTTGTTGTTCCTTCTTATGAAACAGATTTTTAATTTTTAATTCTAATTTTAAATTATCAATCACATTACTATATATATATATATATATATATATATATATATATATATATATATATATATATATATATATATATATATATATATATATATATATATATATATATAAACTATTTCTGTCTCTATTCACATATATTTTTCTTTAACTTCTATATCTTCATATCTATATATATCATTCTACCCGGATATTCTTTCTATACTCTCTCTCTCTCTCTCTCTCTCTCTCTCTCTCTCTCTCTCTCTCTCTCTCTCTCTCTCTCTCTCTCTCTCTCTCTCGCCGACCGCACAGCGACGGTCACATTTCGTTTTAATCGGAGCCACAGCTGCGTCCACTTCTCGTCGACTAGGGGGTAAGTCTCACGGAAACATGCATGCCCAATCTTAAACACTTCTACTAACCTGGCCAATCAAAATTCACCGGAAGTTGTTGAGTGACACATTGGTAGTCATCTTCTTTCGAACTTGTCTCCTCTCGGAAACTGTTTGGTATCCCTGCTGGTCCCGTTAGACTGTCCCCACGAGACGTCATCAAAACTGAAAATTTATTTTTCGGCGATTTTGTTGAATTTTATTTATTTCATGTGTTTAGCGTATTTTAAAATGATGTTATTTACATATTTTATCAATAACTTCAGAGACATGTAAATCTAACGGATTTAGGATGGCGCCGGATTTTACTCGACGTGAAACCTCGATGTCGTAGAACAATTCTAAAAGCGAAAATTAAACAAAGATAGTTAATAAAAATATACACATTGCTTGAAAATAACATTTTCAAATCATTAGTGACATTTATTTACTGTATTTTTGTCTAATTTTTTAAATTTTTAGTTAACCCTAAATCCGGCTGGCAAAGTCATAAAACCACATGCTGCCGCCTTAAAGTAATAGACCCTTCCTTAAAAAAATGTGTGCATATAGATATGCTATGGATAAATAGATAGATGCAAACCGATTTCGATAAGGATAGACACACATACACATACATGTGTGTGTGCGCGCGCGTGTGTGTGAAGAGAGAGAGGGGGGTAACAGGGTTTTTTTTTAAATAAAGGATAAAAAGAAAAAGAAAAGAAAGTCGAAAAACAAACAGAAATAAAGAAGAGTAAAGAAAAAATGACAGAACCAATAAAGAAAGAAACGAAGAAAGAAAAGCGACGACAAAAAAAATAGAAAAAAGTACGAAAAAAAAGAAAGAAAAGAAAGAAGAGTAAGCAAGATAAAAAAAAAGATGAGTAAGGAGAAGCGATAAGGGAAAATAAAGGAAAAAATATATATGAAAAGTAAAAAATAATAAAAAGGCGCAAAGAGAAAGGAACGCCAATTTTTTTTTTTTTTTTTTTATAAGATGGCGCAGTTTTCGATTGTTCGTCTCGTTTTTATTTTCGGACTGACAAAAGATTTTTGTATTGTAAAGAAAACACAAGTCGAAAAGCGATGGAGAGGTATGACCAAGACACCACGACCCTTGGGCCCCCCTTGACTTAATTGACTGGGCGGAGACAAAGAGAGGGCACGAGAGAGATGTTCTTAAGAGAAAGAGGTAGCCATGTTTGGAAGGGCTACTCACGTGCGGACGTCAAAAATATAAAATGTAGGGAGAAAAGAAGGAATTTGACGTACAATGAATTCATTAACAGGTTACGGGGACATGCCTTTTGCCACCAGCGCTTTAAATCATCATTTTAGAAAAAGGACAATTTTAAAGGATACGAACGGATTGGAAAGGCGCATTTTTCTTGTAAAATTTAAGTTCATTTTCTGTGAGAAACTTCACAAATATATCAAGATATTAAGTCAGTGGTTCTCAACCTTTTTCACTCCATTCCCCCCTTCATGAATTCTCAACATTTGTGTGGCTCCCCTTCATTTTTCTCCCAAATCCCACCCTGCCAAAAAAGGCGCAGAAAAAAAAGAATAAATAAAATGTTGATGAAGAGAACACCCTTGCTTTATTACAAAGTTTACAGTCATAATTATCTTATATTGATAGATTTCTGTGATATGCTTAACTTACATCACTAGACTACAAAAGACTAGCAGACAATAGCAAATTTGATTTGGATGGGAGAAAGTTCAATTAACCTCTGCATACTTTATCACACATCAGTGGGAAGGCTGATATTGTTTCTTTTCAGTCAGTTGACGAATCCGAGGTTGTGTCACTGACAATGCACATCTCATGTCGGGGTCCACATCCAATCGGTTGCGGCTCTTATTCTTTATTTGTAGAAGGGTGGAGAAACCAGACTCACATAAATAGGTAGTTGAAAAAGGCAAGAGTAGTCGAAGTGCAATCTCACTGACTTTTGGATATGACTGATGCATCGAACACCAGAATACATTCAGAGATTTTTCTTCATAGAGATCTTTGGCAGCAGAATCATGTTTGAGATCAAGGAACTCGTCCTGAACATCACTGGGAATGGTAGTAATATCAAGAGTGCCAGAGAATGGATTCCTTACCAACTTCCCTTCTTCCTCCTCGAATTCTGGGAAGTACATATTAAGTTCACTTTCCAAGGATCTCAGATGCTGGGTGATTTCAGTTTTAAGTAATGGGTCAAGCAGACTATCTTCTTCATTCTCGTCAAGGACAGCTGAAAGGTTTTCAAACATGGCAACATTCCCGGCACCGACTTTCCTTTGCCAATTCTGGAGCTTGGCAAGAAATCCACGAAGACAGTCCATCAGGTGAAACACATTTCTTTCCTTGCCCTGTAGTTTCAGATTCAACCTATTTAGCTGCTCAAATATATCTGCTAAATATGCAAGACGTGGCTCCCACAAAACCTCATTGAAGTGACTCAACAGATCATCTTTCCCTTGCATTTCCAGGAACAATTTTAGCTCCCCCCGAAGTTCAAACACTCGATTCACAACATTGCCCTTGGAAAGCCAGCGCACTTTGGAGTAAAAGAGGAGAGCTTCATGCTCCGAATCCATGTCTCTACAGAGGTTCTGGAAAAGGCGAGAGTTCAGAGCTCCAGCTTTTACAAAGTTGACGCATTTGACCACTGCCTCCAGGATCTTGCAAAGTTCATCAGGGAGGGTTTTCGACGCCAGTGCAAAACGATGGATCATACAATGAACCCCCTTGGCATTCGGAGCTACTTCCTTGACACGCTTCTGGAACCCTGATTTTGATCCCAGCATCGCTGGAGCCCCGTCAACAATTTTCCCATGGGATCCTGTTAGCTTTGAAGAAAGAAGATAGCTTTTCCATCACATCTTCAGCTGTTGTGGTGGTCTCAAGCTGTGTACATAACAGATATTCTTCCTTGATATCACACAAGAAAATATACCTAACAAACACGAGTAGCTGTGCACACGAACTCACATCCGTTGACTCATCCAGTTGTATTGCAAACATACCAGCTGGAGACGATTTGATCTCCTGTATCACTTTTTCCTTTATGTCATCTGACATTTCATTAATTCTCCGCTTCACTGTGTCATTTGACAAGGAAATTTGTTGAATTTTACGTTCATTTGCATCTCCAAGAACACGCTTGATCATCTTTAAAGTACATGGCTTAATTAAGGTTTCACCAATTGTGTGGGGCTTCTTTTGCTTCGCTATTTCAAGGGCAACCTCGTATGATGCCTCAACTACACTTGAGGTCTGTTGTTGGAAAGCACCAGTTGCATCCAGTTTCTGTTTTCCGAAACTACTTTCATGGCGCCTGAAGAAATCGGGGTCTTTTTCAGCATACTGTGGATGGATGGTCTGCAAATGATGCTTCAACTTACTAGGCCTCATAGAATCGTTCCCCAACACTTTGAAGCACAGTACACACTGAGGTTTCTCGATGCCATCAGCGAGAATTGATGTAAATCCGTAGCTAATGTACTCTTCACTGTACTTCCGCTTCTTAGTAACACTAGTAGCCATCGCAAATCTAGGGAAAATAAAGAAGACAGACCATCAGAACAAACATTAAGTGATAAGACAAAAGAATGATAATGAAGGACAGATAAATAGGACAAGTGATAAAATGACAAACACACAAATATCCACATACATAATACATCCATGGACTCACACATTAAGCACACACACAGTCATACACAAACATACACAGAGAGAGTAAAGATGATAAACATTCACACTCAACCTAGCAAGCTGAAATGTACTTTCTACAGCAAGAACACACCTCCTTTGACAAGCACTGCCCCAATTGAAATTATGAGAAGAATAGCGAGTCACATCAATATTAGCACTAAAAAAAAAAAAAGCAGGAATACCTGAGTAGGGAATGAGCATGAATACAATGATACCAAAAAATAAGAAAATAATAAAGGAAGTGCACAAATATTTCACACACGAAAACAGCGACCGCATTTATAATTGTCGAACAAAATAAGTAAAACAGTATACAGTATGGTTCAGAATCAATTATACCCACATGTTTACGTGCTGATATCCAAGGCCACACTGAGATAATTCGATCACCTCTCTCCCACATACATACACACATACATACATACACACGTACACACACATTCGTAACAATATTATGTAGGTAACAAAATTTTATTGTCAACTTAATCAATTAAAAAAGAAAATTCCACCATGGCCCCCCTAAATTATTGCCATGGCCCCCTTGGGGGCCATGGCCCCCAGGTTGAGAGTCTATGTATTAAGTACAATGTTAAGACATTCACAACGGAAAAGATTGATATGTTATAATACCATTATTTTTACTTATTCTCGACCCTTTCTTTTTCATATAAGTTTAGGACTGTTACGCACACACACACACACACACACACACACACACACACACACACACACACACACACATTTACTTTGGGATATTTTTAACATTGCTCGGGGTTTTGTTTTTATGCCTTTTTAATGCTTATTTTGATCTGTATCTTTGGTAATTCCAAGATTTTTTTTTTTTTTTTTGTAATCCTAAATTATTTATATATATATCTCCACCCACGCCTATCTGAATCTGCTACCTCCCCACATACACTACAATCTAACGTATTTTAACCTTCAAAACTTAAATATTGTCGATACCTGTCTCCCTCCCCCTTATCTCTTACCCCCCCCCCCGCCTTTTTTTCTCTAAAACACTTCTTCCAAATATTAACAATCACTTCTGTAAGGTCTGACGAGGCTGTTGGATCGTAAACATGGTCCAACATCCGAAACATATGTAATCATATATATATATATATATATATATATATATATATATATATATATATATATATATATATATATATAGAGAGAGAGAGAGAGAGAGAGAGAGATTTAAAATATATTTATATTACATCTATCTTTCTAAGGATATTTAAAAATTGAGCATTAATATACGAAACAAAAGTATAAAAATATAATTTACATTATTTAATTTATCAAGTTTTTTAAAAAAAAGTTAACGACAGATTTTCCTTATTTCATGGAGTTTCAAAAATTAGGGTTTTTTTCTCCTGCAGAGGAAATAACTAACAAAATAAAAATAATGAAATTCTATAGAATGTTCAAAAAATCAATTAAAATTATAAAATGATATTTAAAATGATGTCTATCAATCGAGATGTCGTCAAATGATAACATCCGGTTCTCATTTTTATTTCATATTTTATTTTATTTTCTATTATTGTACGGCAACCGAAAAGGCTAAATTGCGCTTCGCCTCTAACTTCACCTTAGATATTACTCTCTTTGCGGACAGAAACCACACTTGATGATCTGCTAATACCCTCTTCCCATGTCCGTTATATTATAAACACTTAGACACCTCCAAAGCGTGTAGATATGACCTTATTCTTGCTAAATGAATGCTTTTCTAAGCTAGCTCATGTTCTCCCCAAATGCTTTGCCGAATCTTGTTTCCCTGATAGTTTGGAAAATTTTCTCTGTTGTACCGACATTGAAGAATTCTGATGAAATATTATTGTCCTATTAGTCTTCTCCCTCCTTTCTCTAAAGTCGTTAATCGACCAAACGTCAATTCACCACCTCGTTAACGCAAAAATTTTCGTTTTTTATATGTTGTGGATATCCTACCGATCATCCCTGAAAGTATATACCATGCACTGCACAAGGCGGTGTAAGCTAGGGCAATAGTCCTTTGATATAACCAAATCATTTGACAATATTTCACATGAAGGTTTTCTCATGAAAATTAAATCGTACGGTATTACTGGACGAATAATAATATAATCTTAGACAAGAGAAAAATCAAGGTTGTCCTCGATGGCCGTATATCCACACAACGCGACGTTAACGCATGTGCCCCAGGGGTTGATATTTAGACCTTTATTGTTCCTGACATTCATAAACGATTTCCCTAATGAAATTATGTTCGAGAGAAAATTGCTAATGACACTAGACATGTGGGAAAAACGAATGTACACATATCCAACGCTGTAACGGAATGGGATGCAAATGGGATGCAAATATTTGATGCTACTAAAACAAAACTCCTTTTTTTTTATTACAAAGAATCTTGTAAAGCATCGGTTGTTATGGACAATAATATACAAGCTGGGAAGTCAGCATTAAAACTCGTCCACTAATAATTACAGGTAAAATGAAATCGAGCAAATACACAGAAGACATTGCCAATGTTGCTGCAAAGAAGGTTTGCTCCCTCTACCGTAGTAAAATAATACTCACACCTGACAAGATCCAATATCTTTACATCTTTACAAAGCCACCATTCGTCCACGTATGGAATATTTGGACTGCTGGTCTCTCTCTATTGGGTTGGATCAAAAAAGTTTGCATTCTAATAAATTTCGCTGTCATCCGTTGCATTGTTGTACTTGTTTTACAAGTACTTTAATGGAATGTGTTCCGACGAACTCGAAGCACTAGGACCTCTTCGACATAAATATTTCCGACTAATCCGACAAACAGAAAAATCCCGCACTTTTGCTGTAGAAGTCCTACGATGCCGGAGAGCCTTTTATTTTTTAAGCTTTTTCGCTCGAATTGCTACTGTTTGGAATCCCCTCTTTGTATCCTGCTTCTCCAACTGTACTAACATGCAAAAAATTAAGTGTAATGTGAACAAATATCTTACTGCTCAACTCCCTACTTAGATTACCCCCAATTCTCAGTGGCAATTTGTTTTGTTTGCGGTGAATGAGTAAACGGGGGGGGGGGAGGAAAGGGGGAATGAAAAACCACCACTCACTCGCAAGTTTCGGTCAGAAAAAAAAATCTAAGAAAATGTCAAGGACCTTACGATCAATACCATAAAGCATAACTTTGTCGAACCCCTTCGAAATGTCAAGCACAATCTTCTGACTTATACATAAACCGACAGGTCTGCTCAGTTACAACAATTAATAAATTGGTTGTTAAATGAAAGCTACACTAAAGAGATTTAGAGTTTCCAAACAAAACTCAAAAAGCTTTCAATCACTTTGCTAATAACAAAAAGGGGACTAACAGGGCGATAGTGAGTTGAGTAAGGCCGTTTGCTACCATTTTTAAAGATAAGAACAGAGGACTCTTTCTTAAGTTAATATTGGGGTTAATGTTAAAAAAAGTTATGTTTAGGTATTTTTTCAAGTTAGTGTAATGGTGAGTGTTAAGTTAAATTAGTGTTAAACTTAAGGTTAGGTCAAGGTTAGGTTAGTGTTAGAATTAAAATTATGTTTAGCATTCAGGTCGCATTGAATTAAATGAAAGCTTAATTTATCACAAAATGCAGTATAAACGCCATTGTGAAACGCATCGTGGAATGTTGGATAGTTATCGGTGTGAGTCTATATGAAGGCAGAAATATACAATCAATCAAATTTGAATTTTTTACAATAAAAGTAGCGCCGTACAACAAGTCATGAGACAATCTGAATGTTTGTCCAGGTATCTTTTTTATTTTATTTATTTGTTCGTTTGGCCAACGATCTACTTTTAAGGATCCTGGCGAGACAGGCGTCGAATTAGGGCAAGACTTAGAACTAGAGTTAGTGTTTGGATTAGTGTTAGCTTAGATTTATGTTAGAGTTAGGCTGTGCAAAATTCAGAATAAATGCCACTGTGAAACGCATGACGAAATTATGGATAGTTATCTGTGTGATTGTGTGTGAAGACAGAACTATAAGGTGTTCGATCTTTTTATGCAAATATTTAATGACATTAATTTCACCTTCTTAAGTGATAAAACATTTTTAATTGCAAAATGAAACAAAATATAGAATAAATGCTATTGTAGTGCGCATCGCGGAATGGTGAACAGCTGACTGACTTGATTTGAAGGCAGAAATATGAGGTAAACGATATTTTTATGTAAATACTCAATGACATGAGTGGATTCTATCTTCTTGGGTTTTTTTTTTAATGCACATTTTTTCTGTTTTCGTGAGGCGGGTCCGTTCTACAAAATATGTCCAAATTCGTTCTTTTTAAAACATACTACTGCTCAATAATTCGGTGCCTGTGCCATTCTTGGCTCGATCCGACAAAAATGGTTGCGTCGATTTCGTCGCAGCCATTTTTGTTTTTGTCTTAGTCGGACATTTTCCTTTATTTTTCGAATGGTAAGACTCTTTCGTTCTATTGCGCGCCTGCCAGGGTCAGGCGTCGTCAGCTGCAGCCGACAATTAGAATTCAAGCGGTTGTTCAGAGAGAATATGATCGTGCCATTAACATCAAAAACGAACATATATATGCGTGTGTGTGTGTGTGTGTGTGTGGTTTTATGCACAGTTCCACTTATGCGCAATTTTCTACAGTGCATACATATCTACATAAGAACACTGAAAAATTCACTTTTTCAAGTTAATTTAAACTCTCGTATATTTACTAGACTACCCGTAACCCATTGGGTGAGTATATATTATAGTTATAGAATAATGAGTGTACGGGATTAATGTATAAGCGTGATACTCGTAACGTAAGAATTTTTTAATTAAGTAAATGGATCAACCATATATATATATATATATATATATATATATATATATATATATATAAATATATACACAGTGTCTGGTCACGACTAGGCTCCTATATGGTTGACTATTTTAAAAAAACTGATTACATATAATGATAGATGTATCGGGACACAGGAATGGGTATGTTTGATCTGGCAGAACGGTGGTAGCAGTGTCAGAAATTTCGTGAAAATAGTGAATAATTCCACCCCATCTTTCCAAGCTTATAACTCCTCGAAAAATGTAATTCAAGCCCTAATTTTTTTTTCAATTAAAGGAGCAAGGACCAAGGTTTTATTTAAAAAAAAAAAAACAATGTGTTTTTTTTTTTAAAAAGGTTTTAAACTTCGGACTTTACAGGTAAATTTCTAAAAAAGCGATTTTTTTTTTGTTTTAAATTTGAATATATTATTTATTGACCTTTTCTCTTCAATTTGTGAAATATAAAACTCCCCGACATAATTAATTATTTACTTTTTAATAGACATTTCAAAATGAGAGGCGTGAATTATTCGACCCCCTGTCTTTCCAAGCTTATAACTCCTCGAAAAATGTAATTCAAGCCCTAATTATTTTTTCAATTAAAGGAGCAAGGACCAAGGTTTCATTAAAAAAAAAAAAAAGACAAAAAAAGACAAAAAAAAACAATGTGTTCTTATAAAATAAAGTTTTAAACTTCGGACTTTACAGGTAAATTTCAAAAAAAGCGATTTTTTTTTGTTTTAAATTTGAATATATTATTTATTGACCTTTTCTCTTCAATTTGTGATATATAAAACTCTCCGACATAAATTAATTATTTACTTTTTAATAGACATTTCAAAATGGGTGACACTGGGGGGGGGGGCGTGAATTTAAAAAAAAACGTTTGTCTAAAATATTATATTCGGTTTATTGGAAAGAACATAAAATTTCACATTGACCCTGAAAATATCGTAAAAATAGAATCAATAGAAAAATTTTGATAGATTTTTAAAGTTTAAAAATTGAAAAATATTGAGTTCGGAAAATTCATTACTGTTTTAAAAAAAAAAAATATTTCTATTACTTTTAAAACAACTGTAATAGTTTATTTTGGAAGTATAATCCATAAAGAAAATAAGGTGCCCGGAAAACTCGTCCCGGGAAAACTCGTCTCGGGAAAACTCGTCTCCGGAAAACTCGTCTCCGGAAAACTCGTCCCCTTTCGCTAGGTAGGAAAACTGGTCCCTTATTGAATAAATATCGATTGAAAACACATTTTATGATCGTTCTTGAAGGAGAAATTGTTTTTTTTTAATAGACTATAGCCCCCCCCCCATAATATTAAAAAAAAAATTTTTTTTACTTGTTTGATGTTTTTTTTTTTTTTTTGTTAAATAAAATCGATTTTCTAAGTGTCCGTTTTCTACCTAACTGGCTAAGTTCTTAGTGGTTTCACTTATTTTAAAGCGTTTATTATGTTCATAAACGAGACCGCATATTTTTTTATATTAATATAAAAAGAATTTACTTATTTACTGTTGTTATAAAAGGGTAAAATCGATTTGGGTTTGTATTACTGTACACATAGATTCGAAAAAATTGTCAAAAAACAAATATATAACAAATAAATGTTATCAAAGGCAAGATAAGTTACTTTCCTACCAAACTGGATATATTTTTCGTGTTTTTATTCAATGTAACATGTTTATTCAGCTCGAAAAACATACAGTGTTTACCGATGTATTGGACAATTCAAAATAGCGGCCGACTCTCTCTTAAACACAGTAAGTTCGGGAATAGGTGTTATAAATGGTGCCCGGAAAACTCGTCTCGGGAAAACTCGTCTCGGGAAAACTCGTCTCCGGAAAACTCGTCTCCGGAAAACTGGTCCCCTTTCGCTAGGTAGGAAAACTGGTCCCGTATTGAATAAATACCGATTGAAAACACATTTTATGATCATTCTTGAAGGAGATATTATTTTTTAAAATAGACTATAGCCCCCCCCCTAATATTTTTTTAAAATATTTTTACTTGTTTAATGTTTTCTTTTCTTTTTTTTTTCTTTTAAATAAAATCGATTTTCTAAGTGTCCGTTTTCTACCTAACTGGCTAAGTTCTTAGTGGTTTCACTTCTTTTAAAGCGTTTATTATGTTCATACAAAGTTAATTACAATTTTTTTTTTGTTCTTATTTTAACGATGTTTTTTGGAGTCATAAAAACAATAATTAAAAACAAAACCAAAAAATTAAAAAACAGGGAGCGATTCGATTTTTCGTTACTTTTTTGTTTTGTTTTTTAATTATGATAGTTTTTTTGTTGTTATGTTTTTGTTTTCTCTCATACCAAATGCACTCATGCGTTATTTAAAATTATAATTTTATCAATTATCAACATTTATTGTCGTCCTGTCAAATTTTGCAAAAATTAACTAATAAATTAAAAACGAAATATTTTTTTGGCGCGAGAGATGCCATGTGCTAACAATCTCTCGTTAACTAATTTTAAATTTTTAAAAATTTTTACTTCGAAATTCTAAAATCAATCATTAAGAGAAAAAGTAATCACTAAATAAATTTATTAATCAATTTTATTGAAAACTCCGCTATCGTTTATCAAGAATCTTTTTAATTTCATTTTTTGTTGGTTGTTTTTCGGAGTTTTAACCCCCCCCCCACTCTCTCTCCCTCTCTCTAAATTATATTTTGAAAAATATTAAAATTTATTATTTTCTTTTTAAAACCAAATCTCCCTCAGTAATTTCTTTAATTTTCTATTTTTTAGCGATTATCAAGACCCCTAAGATGTGATATACCGGACGAATTTAGGAAAACTCGTCCCGGGAAAACTCGTCCCGGGAAAACTCGTCTCGGGAAAACTCGTCTCCGGAAAACTCGTCTCCGGAAAACTCGTCCCCTTTCGCTAGGTAGGAAAACTGGTCCCTAATTGAATAAATATCGATTGAAAACACATTTTATGATCGTTCTTGAAGGAGATATTGTTTTTTAAAATAAATTATAGCCCCCCCCCATAATATTTAAAAAAAAATATTTTTACTTGTTTAATGTTTTTTTGTTGTTTTTTTTTAAAATAAAATCGATTTTCTAAGTGTCCGTTTTCTACCTAACTGGCTAAGTTCTTAGTGGTTTAACTTATTTTAAAGCGTTTATTATGTTCATACAAAGTTGATTATAATTTTTTTTGTTCTTATTTTAACGATGTTTTTTGGAATCATAAAAACAACAAAAAAAAACAAAACCCAAAAATTAAAAAACAGGGAGCGATTCGATTCTTCGTTACGCTTTTGGTTTTGTTTTTTAATTATGATAGTTTTTTGTTGTTATGTTTTTGTTTTCTGTCATACCAAATGCACTCATGCGTTATTTAAAATTATGATTTTATCAATTATCAACATTTATTGTCGTCCTGTCAAATTTTGCAAAAATTAACTAATAAATTAAAAGCGAAATATTTTTTGGCGCGAGAGATGCCTATGCCATGTGCTAACAATCTCTCGTTAACTCATTTTTAATTTTTACTTCAAAATTCTAAAATCAATCATTAAGAGAGAAAGTAATCACTAAATAAATTTATTAATCAATGTTATTGAAAACTCCGTGATCGTTTATCAAGAATCTTTTTAATTTCATTTTTTGTTGGTTGCTTTTCGAAGGGAGATATAGGTTTTATGCCCCCCCTCTCTCTCTCTAAATTATATTTTAAAAAATATTAAAATTTATTATTTTCTTTTTAAACCCAAATCTCCCTCAGTAATTTCTTTAATTTTCTATTTTTTAGCGATTATCAAGACCCCCTAAGATGTGATATGAATTTAGGAAAACTCGTCCCTGGAAAACTCGTCTGCGGGAAAACTCGTCTCCGGAAAACTCGTCTCGGGAAAACTCGTCCCCTTTCGCTAGGTAGGAAAACTGGTCCCGTATTGAATAAATATCGATTGAAAACACATTTTATGATCGTTCTTGAAGGAGATATTGCTTTTTAAAATAGACTATAGCCCCCCCCCCCCATAATATTTTTAAAAAATATTTTTATTTGTTTAATGTTTTTTTTGTTTTTTTTTCTACCTAACTGGCTAAGTTCTTAGTGGTTTCACTTATTTTAAAGCGTTTATTATGTTCATACAAAGTTAATTAAAAAAATTTTTGGTTCTTATTTTAACGATGTTTTTTTGAGTCATAAAAACAATAATAAAAAAACAAAACAAAAAAATTAAAAATTGGGAGCGTTACTTTTTTGTTTTGGTTTTTTAATTATGATAGTTTTTTGTTGTTATGTTTTCGTTTTCTCTCATACCAAATGCACTCATGCGTTATTTAAAATTATAATTCTATCAATTATCAACATTTATTGTCGTCTTGTCAAATTTTGCAAAAATTAACTAATAAATCAAAAGCGAAATATTTTTTTGGCGCGAGAGATGCCATGTGCTAACAATCTCTCGTTAACTCATTTTTAATTTTTTAATTTTTACTTCAAAATTCTAAAATCAATCATTCAGAGAAAAAGTAATCACTAAATAAATTTATTAATCAATTTTATTGAAAACTCCGCTATCGTTTATCAAGAATCTTTTTAATTGCATTTTTTGTTGGTTGTTTTTCCGAGGGAGATATAATCCCCCCCCTCTAAATTATATTTAAAAAAATATTAAAATTTTGGTTTGTATTACTGTACACATAGATTCGAAAAATAATAAACTAGACAAAATACTGTTAGAAATTCGCTCAATATATATTACCGTGACATAGGTTGACATATATTCGGTGTTTTTTTTAATAGTATTTTGTCTAGTTTATTATTTATAACACCTATTCCCGAACTTACTGTGTTTAAGAGAGAGTCGGCCGCTATTTTGAATTGTCCAATACATCGGTAAACACTGTATGTTTTTCGAGCTGAATAAACATGTTACATTGAATAAAAACACGAAAAATATATCCAGTTTGGTAGGAAAGTAACTTATCTTGCCTTTGATAACATTTATTTGTTATATATTTGTTTTTTGACAATTTTTTCGAATCTATGTGTACAGTAATACAAACCCAAATCGATTTTACCCTTTTATAACAACAGTAAATAAGTAAATTCTTTTTATATTAATATAAAAAAATATGCGGTCTCGTTTATGAACATAATAAACGCTTTAAAATAAGTGAAACCACTAAGAACTTAGCCAGTTAGGTAGAAAACGGACACTTAGAAAATCGATTTTATTTAAAAAAAAAAAAAATCAAACAAGTAAAAAATTTTTTTTTTTAATATTATGGGGGGGGGCTATAGTCTATTTTAAAAAAACAATTTCTCCTTCAAGAACGATCATAAAATGTGTTTTCAATCGATATTTATTCAATAAGGGACCAGTTTTCCTACCTAGCGAAAGGGGACGAGTTTTCCCGAGACGAGTTTTCCGGAGACGAGTTTTCCCGAGACGAGTTTTCCCGAGACGAGTTTTCCCGAGACGAGTTTTCCCGGGACGAGTTTTCCGGGCACCATGTGATATACCGGGCATTATTTCTCGTTCTCCCGTAACACTCGACCGACATGTTTTTTGTTTGTTTTCTGTTTTTTTTCTTCGCCAAATAAACGATTCCAAATAAATTAAATAGACAACATAGTCGGCGAGGTATAAAAATCGATTTTACCCTTTTATAAACAACAGTATATAAGTAAATTCTTTTTATATTAATATAAAAAAAAATATGCGGTCTCGTTTATGAACATAATAAACGCTTTTATTAAAAACACAAAAAAAAACATTAAACAAGTAAAAATATTTTTAAAAAAATATTATGGCTATAGTTTATTTTAAAAAAAAACAATATCTCCTTCAAGAACGATCATAAAATGTGTTTTCAATCGATATTTATTCAATAAGGGACCAGTTTTCCTACCTAGCGAAAGGGGACGAGTTTTCCCGAGACGAGTTTTCCGGAGACGAGTTTTCCCGAGACGAGTTTTCCCGAGACGAGTTTTCCCGGGACGAGTTTTCCCGGCACCACACCATACCGGACATTATTTCTAGTTCGGGTTTGTATTACTGTACACATAGATTCGAAAAAGTTGTCAAAAAACAAATATATAACAAATAAATGTTATCAAAGGCAAGATAAATTACTTTTCTACCAAACTGGATATAATTTTCGTGTTTTTATTTAATTTAACATGTTTATTCAGCTCAAAAAGCATACAGTCTTTACCGATGTATTGGAAAATTCAAAATGGCGGCCGACTCTCTCTTTAACACGGTAAGTTCGGGAAAAGGTGTTATAAATAATAAACTAGACAAAATACTATTAAAAAACCACCGAATATATGTCAAGTTATGTCACGGTAACATATATTGAAAAGGTATTATAAATAATAAACTAGACAAAATACTGTTAGAAACTCGCTCAATATATGTTACTGTGACATAAGTTGACATATATTCGGTTGTTTTTTAACAGTATTTTGTCTAGTTTATTATTTATAACACCTTTTCCCGAACTTACCGTGTTTAAGAGAGAGTCGGCCGCCATTTTGAATTTTCCAATACATCGGTAAACACTGCATGTTTTTCGAGCTGAATAAACATGTTAAATTGAATAAAAACACGAGAATTATATCCAGTTTGGTAGAAAAGTAACTTATCGGGTAACCCAACTTATCTTGTCTTTGATAACATTTATTTGTTATATATTTGTTTTTTTAACTACTTTTTCGAATCTATGTGTACAGTAATACAAACCCAAATTTTAATATTTTTTAAAATATAATTTAGAGAGGGGGGGGGGTAAAACTATATCTCCCGCCGAAAAACAACCAACAAAAAATGAAATTAAAAAGATTCTTGATAAACGATAGCGGAGTTTTCAATAAAATTGATTAATAAATTTATTTAGTGATTACTTTTTCTCTGAATGATTGATTTTAGAATTTTGAAGTAAAAATTTAAAAAATTAAAAATTAGTTAACGAGAGATTGTTAGCACATGGCATCTCACGCGCCAAAAAAATATTTCGCTTTTAATTTATTAGTTAATTTTTGCAAAATTTGACAGGACGACAATAAATGTTGATAATTGATAAAATTATAATTTTAAATAACGCATGAGTGCATTTGGTATGAGAGAAAACGAAAACATAACAACAAAAAACTATCATAATTAAAAAACCAAAACAAAAAAGTAACGCTCCCAGTTTTTAATTTTTTTTTGTTTTTTTATTATTGTTTTATGACTCCAAAAAACATCGTTAAAATAAGAAACAAAAAAATTGTAATTAACTTTGTATGAACATAATAAACGCTTTAAAATAAGTGAAACCACTAAGAACTTAGCCAGTTAGGTAGAAAACGGGCAATCGATTTTATTTAAAAAAAACAAAAAAAACATTACACAAATAAAAATATTTTTTTTTAAATATTAGCTGGGGGGGCTATAGTCTATTTTAAAAAGCAATATCTCCTTCAAGAACGATCATAAAATCGATATTTATTCAATAAGGGACCAGTTTTCCTACCTAGCGAAAGGGGACGAGTTTTCCCGAGACGAGTTTTCCGGAGACGAGTTTTCCCGAGACGAGTTTTCCGGAGACGAGTTTTCCCGAGACGAGTTTTCCTAAATTCGTTATAAATAATAAACTAGACAAAATACTATTAAAAAAAACACCGAATATATGTCAACCTATGTCACGGTAATATATATTGAGCGAATTTCTAACAGTATTTTGTCTAGTTTATTATTTTTCGAATCTATGTGTACAGTAATACAAACCAAAATTTTAATATTTTTTGAAATATAATTTAGAGAGGGGGGGGGTTATATCTCCCTCGGAAAAACAACCAACAAAAAATGAAATTAAAAAGATTCTTGATAAACGATAGCGGAGTTTTCAATAAAATTGATTAATAAATTTATTTAGTGATTACTTTTTCTCTGAATGATTGATTTTAGAATTTTGAAGTAAAAATTAAAAAAATTAAAAATGAGTTAACGAGAGATTGTTAGCACATGGCATCTCTCGCGCCAAAAAATATTTCGCTTTTGATTTATTAGTTAATTTTTGCAAAATTTGACAGGACGACAATAAATGTTGATAATTGATAGAATCATTATTTTAAATAACGCATGAGTGCATTTGGTATGAGAGAAAACGAAAACATAACAACAAAAAACTATCATAATTAAAAAACCAAAACAAAAAAGTAACGCTCCCAGTTTTTAATTTTTTTGTTTTGTTTTTTATTATTGTTTTTATGACTCCAAAAAACATCGTTAAAATAAGAACCAAAAAATTTTTAATTAACTTTGTATGAACATAATAAACGCTTTAAAATAAGTGAAACCACTAAGAACTTAGCCAGTTAGGTAGAAAAAAAAACAAAAAAAACATTAAACAAATAAAAATATTTTTTTTAAATATTATGGGGGGGGGGGCTATAGTCTATTTAAAAAAGCAATATCTCCTTCAAGAACGATCATAAAATGTGTTTTCAATCGATATTTATTCAATACGGGACCAGTTTTCCTACCTAGCGAAAGGGGACGAGTTTTCCCGAGACGAGTTTTCCGGAGACGAGTTTTCCCGGGACGAGTTTTCCTAAATTCGAAAATAAATAACCCACTTTTAACAGAGAAATTACGAGATTTTTATATTGTATTCGCAGTTTCGTGTTAGGGGTGTCAAAAATTCCTACAAAAATTCTGATACTGCTAGAACGGTGGTTCATTAAAATTGTGGGGTCTGCGTTCGTGCCTGGTCCACGAAGTATGGAAATAAAAAATTTAAAAATTATAAAAAAAAAACGTTTACAAGTGTTTTTGATATAAATGTACATAATAATACTTTGATAAGTATGTTTTAACTTAAATAGGGATGGTATAATAAAATTGTGGGGTCTGCGTTCGCGCCTGGCCTCCATAGAATGGAAATAGGCACAAACTTTAATAAAGACTTTTCTGCGTAAGAATACTTTGATAATTATGTTTCAGTTTGAAGAAATATGGTATAATAAAATTATGGGGTGTTCGTTCGCGCCTGACCTCCATAGAATGGAAATATGTCACAACTAGTTTAACAAGGTTTTTTTAATATAGATCCACAGAATATTGTGATAAGTGTTTCAGTGTGAACAGGTATGGTATAATAAATTATGGGGTTTATCTATTTTATTTTTACTTTACAATTTATATTTTGCTTTGGTTTTGATACCCCCAACTTTCATAAATCAGAGTCCATTTTCTGTAGGCTGTTTTTGAACCCAATCAACGACGGGTACTTTTGCTAGTGTATATATATATATATATATATATATATATATATATATATATATATATATATATATATATATATATATATATATGACAATTTTTTGGTGGAGTACAAAATTTTATTATGGTTAAATGCAGACAAATTAACATGATGATTAAAATATAAAAAATAAAAATAAAGGTTAGCTAACCAGCTTTCGTTCCTCGCTCAACAGAGCTAAATCGAGGAAAATACGATTTTAGAAAATAGTCATGGAAATGGCGTGAAAAAAAAACGAAAAATAAGTGGAAAAAAAAAAAAACGAAAAATAAGTAGAAAAAAAAAACGAAAAATAAGTGGGGGAAAAAAAAAAAACGAAAAATAAGTGGAAAAAAAAAAAACGAAAAATAAGTGGGAAAAAAAAAACGAAAAATAAGTGGGAAAAAAAAACGAAAAATAAGTGGGAAAAAAAAAACGAAAAATAAGTGGGAAAAAAAAAACGAAAAATAAGTGGAAAAAAAAAAACGAAAAATAAGTGGGGAAAAAAAAAACGAAAAATAAGTGGAAAAAAAAAAACGAAAAATAAGTGGGAAAAAAAAAACGAAAAATAAGTGGGAAAAAAAAAACGAAAAATAAGTGGGAAAAAAAAAAAAACGAAAAATAAGTGGGAAAAAAAAAAACGAAAAATAAGTGGGGAAAAAAAAAACGAAAAATAAGTGGGGAAAAAAAAAACGAAAAATAAGTGGGAAAAAAAAAAAAACGAAAAATAAGTGGGGAAAAAAAAAAACGAAAAATAAGTGGGGAAGAAAAAACGAAAAATAAGTGGGAAAAAAAAAACGAAAAATAAGTGGGGGAAAAAAAAAACGAAAAATAAGTGGGGAAAAAAAAAACGAAAAATAAGTGGGAAAAAAAAAACGAAAAATAAGTGGGGAAAAAAAAAACGAAAAATAAGTGGGAAAAAAAAAAAACGAAAAATAAGTGGGAAAAAAAAAAACGAAAAATAAGTGGGGAAAAAAAAAAACGAAAAATAAGTGGGGAAAAAAAAAACGAAAAATAAGTGGGAAAAAAAAATAAATAAGTGGGAAAAAAAAACGAAAAATAAGTGGGGGAAAAAAAAAACGAAAAATAAGTGGGGAAAAAAAAAAACGAAAAATAAGTGGGAAAAAAAAAAACGAAAAATAAGTGGGGAAAAAAAAAACGAAAAATAACTGGGGAAAAAAAAAAACGAAAAATAAGTGGGGGAAAAAAAAAACGAAAAATAAGTGGGAAAAAAAAAAAAACGAAAAATAAGTGGGAAAAAAAAAACGAAAAATAAGTGGGGGAAAAAAAACGAAAAATAAGTGGAAAAAAAAAAACGAAAAATAAGTGGGGAAAAAAAAAACGAAAAATAAGTGGGAAAAAAAAAAACGAAAAATAAGTAGGAAAAAAAAACCGAAAAATAAGTGGGGAAAAAAAAAAACGAAAAATAAGTGGGAAAAAAAAAACGAAAAATAAGTGGGGAAAAAAAAACGAAAAATAAGTGGGGAAAAAAAAAACGAAAAATAAGTGGGAAATAAAAAAAACGAAAAATAAGTGGGGAAAAAAAAACGAAAAATAAGTGGGGGAAAAAAAAACGAAAAATAAGTGGGGGAAAAAAAAAACGAAAAATAAGTGGGGGAAAAAAAAAACGAAAAATAAGTGGGAAAAAAAAAAAACGAAAAATAAGTGGGGAAAAAAAAAACGAAAAATAAGTGGGAAATAAAAAAAACGAAAAATAAGTGGGGAAAAAAAAAACGAAAAATAAGTGGGGGAAAAAAAAAAACGAAATATAAGTGGGGGAAAAAAAAAACGAAAAATAAGTGGGAAAAAAAAAAAACGAAAAATAAGTGGGGAAAAAAAAAACGAAAAATAAGTGGGGAAAAAAAAAACGAAAAATAAGTGGGGAAAAAAAAAACGAAAAATAAGTGGGGAAAAAAAAAAACGAAAAATAAGTGGGAAAAAAAAAAACGAAAAATAAGTGGGAAAAAAATACGAAAAATAAGTGGCAAAAAAAAAACGAAAAATAAGTGGGAAAAAAAAAAACGAAAAATAAGTGGGAAAAAAAAAACGAAAAATAAGTGGGGAAAAAAAAAACGAAAAATAAGTGGGGAAAAAAAAAACGAAAAATAAGTGGGAAAAAAAAAAAGAAAAATAAGTGGGAAAAAAAAAAAACGAAAAATAAGTGGGAAAAAAAAAAACGAAAAATAAGTGGGAAAAAAAAAAAAACGAAAAATAAGTGGGAAAAAAAAAACGAAAAATAAGTGGGAAAAAAAAAAACGAAAAATAAGTGAGGGAAAAAAAAAACGAAAAAAACGAAAAATAAGTGGGGGGAAAAAAAAAAACGAAAAATAAGTGGGGAAAAAAAAAAACGAAAAATAAGTGGGGGAAAAAAAAACCCCGAAAAATAAGTGGGGGAAAAATTACATAGAAACTAAATTAAGTTTTAAAAGAAGCAAAACAAGCAAAAAGAAAATCTTTTAGGACTTAATTTAGTTTCTATGTAATTTTTTTTCCCCGTCGCTTATTTTTTTTTTCTCCACCGCCATATTCATGACCATTTTTTTAATCGTATTTTCCTCGATTTAAGTTGAATGAGGAAGGTTACCTTTTATTTTCATTTTTTATTTTTTTAATCATTATGTTCGTTGGTCTGTATTTAGCTATATACTGCCGATTGGGTCCTCATTGCTCAAACCGAATTTAGGAAAACTCGTCTCCGGAAAACTCGTCTCGGGAAAACTCGTCTCGGGAAAACTCGTCTCCGGAAAACTCGTCTCGGGAAAACTCGTCCCCATTCGCTAGGTAGGAAAACTGGTCCCGTATTGAATAAATATCGATTGAAAACACATTTTATGATCGTTCTTGAAGGAGATATTGCTTTTTAAAATAGACTATAGCCCCCCCCCATAATATTTTTAAAAAATATTTTTATTTGTTTAATGTTTTTTTTTTGTTTTTTTTTCTACCTAACTGGCTAAGTTCTTAGTGGTTTCACTTATTTTAAAGCGTTTATTATGTTCATACAAAGTTAATTAAATAAATTTTTGGTTCTTATTTTAACGATGTTTTTTGGAGTCATAAAAACAATAATAAAAAAACAAAACAAAAAAATTAAAAACTGGGAGCGTTACTTTTTTGTTTTGGTTTTTTAATTATGATAGTTTTTTGTTGTTATGTTTTCGTTTTCTCTCATACCAAATGCAATGCACTCATGCGTTATTTAAAATTATAATTCTATCAATTATCAACATTTATTGTCGTCCTGTCAAATTTTGCAAAAATTAACTAATAAATCAAAAGCGAAATATTTTTTTGGCGCGAGAGATGCCATGTGCTAACAATCTCTCGTTAACTCATTTTTAATTTTTTTAATTTTTACTTCAAAATTCTAAAATCAATCATTCAGAGAAAAAGTAATCACTAAATAAATTTATTAATCAATTTTATTGAAAACTCCGCTATCGTTTATCAAGAATCTTTTTAATTTCATTTTTTGTTGGTTGTTTTTCCGAGGGAGATATAACCCCCCCCCCTCTCTAAATTATATTTAAAAAAATATTAAAATTTTGGTTTGTATTCTGTACACATAGATTCGAAAAATAATAAACTAGACAAAATGCTGTTAGAAATTCGCTCAATATATATTACCGTGACATAGGTTGACATATATTCGGTGTTTTTTTTTAATAGTATTTTGTCTAGTTTATTATTTATAACACCTATTCCCGAACTTACTGTGTTTAAGAGAGAGTCGGCCGCTATTTTGAATTGTCCAATACATCGGTAAACACTGTATGTTTTTCGAGCTGAATAAACATGTTACATGGAATAAAAACACGAAAAATATATCCAGTTTGGTAGGAAAGTAACTTATTTTGCCTTTGATAACATTTATTTGTTATATATTTGTTTTTTGACAATTTTTTCGAATCTATGTGTACAGTAATACAAACCCAAATCGATTTTACCCTTTTATAACAACAGTAAATAAGTAAATTCTTTTTATATTAATATAAAAAAATATGCGGTCTCGTTTATGAACATAATAAACGCTTTAAAATAAGTGAAACCACTAAGAACTTAGCCAGTTAGGTAGAAAACGGACACTTAGAAAATCGATTTTATTTAAAAAAAAAAAAAAAAAAAATTAAACAAGTAAAAATATTTTTTTTGTTCAATATTATGGGGGGGGGGCTATAGTCTATTTTTAAAAAAAAACAATTTCTCCTTCAAGAACGATCATAAAATGTGTTTTCAATCGATATTAATTCAATAAGGGACCAGTTTTCCTACCTAGCGAAAGGGGACGAGTTTTCCCGAGACGAGTTTTCCGGAGACGAGTTTTCCCGAGACGAGTTTTCCGGAGACGGGTTTTCCCGGGACGAGTTTTCCGGGCACCCTCAAACCAAGACCTTAAGGAGCACCGCCATGCGATGGGTTAATTTCTATTGCGATAAGATATGATGATTGTTACATAACATAAATATTTATGTGAAAGTCAAAATGAAACAATATAGATAGATTTCTCCGATCTCATGTTTTTTGCAGCGAAGTAAGTATTATGGCATCTGTTCGACGCACAGTTAGAAATTAATACGTATGAGTCGCCACAATACCACAATACTCTATAAATACGGAATAAAGCACTTATCATAAGTCAACGTTTGCACGTTTTAACATGCTAAAAATTCTATTGTTTCCATAATCTTCAAAATATTGAAAATAAATCATTTTATTGCCTTTAGTAACACTTATTGTACCATTTTTTTGTTTCATTTTTATGATAGTTAAGTAGTTGTTTTATAAATATTAGAAAAGAAAAATAATGTAATTTGATCGAAAAGTTTTTATTTTGTTGGGCTTTTTTTTTTGCATAAAAACATTCGTTTTGTTTTATTTTGTTGAAAATACGTACAAATAAAA
Source organism: Euprymna scolopes (assembly GCF_053919585.1). Lineage (NCBI taxonomy): Eukaryota > Metazoa > Mollusca > Cephalopoda > Sepiida > Sepiolidae > Euprymna > Euprymna scolopes. The sequence continues at coordinate 18,680,140 of NC_136520.1, forward strand.
ATCGTTTTAAGCAATTTGGGACGCTAAACAATGTTTTTTGTAAACATTTTTAAAGTTTATTTTTAGGCAACAAAATCAGATTTTTTTTATAATTTGGAAAGAAATATTGTTCGCAAACATTTAACATTGGATGTAATTGTTTAAAGTACGCACAAACATGTTTCAATATATATATATACGTAAAAGAAAATACAATTGGGAAATTAAGCAGAGAAAGTTTATTTCACTTTGTGACCTAATTGCGTTAAAAAAAATAAAAACAGAACATCTAATAATAGTTATAATCGTTAAAAGTACACACAAACATTTTTCAATATATATACCTAAAAGAAAATACAAGTGGGGAAAATTTAGCAAAAATAATTATTTTGCTTTGTGACCTTAAAAATATTAACAAAACATTTAATTCTAGTTATAGGCGTTTAAAGTATGCGTAAATATCTACAAGTTAGAAAAGCATTTCATCCAAGGCATGAAAATTGTTAAACAAAATGTTTTTACTATAGGCTTTAAAAATAAAGGTACAAGATTCAATTTGGAATGTATTTATCTTCAAAGTACACTTTTATAAATTTTACAAAGTAAGGTATAAAAATTTAATTTAAATTGAATCAAAAAATTACCTTGGATTTATTTTATGTAATGTACATTCTGTTGCAGCTAAAAAAATAATTGAAAATTTTATATCTATATCATTAATTGCTAGATGAAAGATAATGTTTTTAAATTGCACCAAAATGTACATTACATAAAATAAATCTAACGTAATTTTTTGATTCAATTTAAATTAAATTTTTATTCCATTACTAGAAAGTAATGTAGAATTTTATTTTACTGAATAAATGTGTCCGTGAAGGCGTTGTAAAGTTACATAAGATAGTGTGTAATAACTTAGACATAATAAATTTGTATGTGGCATCTGTTGTTGCAAAGCAACGGTAATTTGGTCCATAGGGGAATTTCTGCAAGCACAATATTATATGGAGATATAGAGATATGTATTCGTTTCGTTTATGTTAAAATTCTTTAAAAAAAAATATATAATGTAGAAATGTAAGGGAAAAATGATATACGTAAAAGAACAAAAAAGTACAAAAAAGAAAATTGCATTTACGGTTTTGCTTTTATTTGGAACGAGTATATCAAGTCGTCAGAAATCTACGCATGCGCAGAATGTTTGAAAATCAGAAACACAGTTTCAATGACTGGGCAAGCTTAACTGAATTTTATATATTGATTAGACTGCCCGGGACCAGTTGGGTAGCTAGCTATGGAATAGTGAGAAAATATTTTTAACAATTACATAAATAGATCACGAATACATATATTTTTGTTAGATAACAGAAACATTTGTGTGAAAATATATTAAAATGACAAAAATATATTTCTCTTTTCAGCATAAAACCTAACTATACCCCATGATTATTTTCACTCGATTTCGTATACATAATGAAAAATTATTAAATGATAAATGTTTCATTGTTTTTTGTATGATAAGGTGCAGCGAACTAAGTACTGTGGTATCCGTTCAACTCACATTTAGGAATTAAATACAGATTAGTCACCACAATGCCACAGTATGGCAGCTTTCGTTAAGAGTCGCACTTTTTGTTTACAAATCCAAAAAATATTTGCATAAAAGGTTTATAGTAAACACAAAATTGTTTCCATATATATTTATGTATACGTATATATTTTTGTTTAATCTATCTATATATCTATATCTATCTCTCTCTCTCTCTCTATATATATATATATATATAAGTGAACGTGTCTGTGTGTCTAGGTTTTTTTATTCAGCATACAGCTCCAAACACCCGGGCAATGCCGGGCACCCATGCTAATCTATATATATATATATATATATAAAAGTGAACGTGTCTGTGTGTCTGTGTACATTTCTCTACGCAATAACTCTGTCAATTTTTAGTTTACAGACTCGAAATTTGATATACAGGGTACTGAGATTTGGAAAAATCTATGTGATCGGTTTTCGGCCAGAAATTTGGCTGTTAAGGGCTCAAAGTTCAACGATTTAACCTTTGAGAACTCTAACAAACTCCTCCGACAATTTTGGGACTAAACACTTGAAATTTTAGATATAGGTTCCTTGGACATGGATCTAACTTAATAACTTGATTTGAGCCCAAAACAATAAATGTTAAGGGATCATAATAGGGGTCAAAATTTTTTTAAAAATTGACTGCTTCAGTCTCTACCAAATTACTCAGACCATTTCTGGTCTAAACATTTGAAATTTGACATAAAGGCTATTCAGAGATAGGGCAAGCTTTTTAATCGGTTTGGGTCGAAAATTTGAGCTACAAATATATAAATCTATGTAGGTATGTTTTCATGTCTGCCTAAAACTTTCGACAGGGGCGACGAATTTTCACAAGATCAATATCGTTTTGAAGCTCAACCCTTCAGATGACAAATACCGAAAAATTAGCTAAAAACATTAATTTCTTCACCTTCAACTAGGCACTTTTCTATAGAGAGGGGTTGCTTTTTTCATCGATATCTTCGAAAGTCATCCCTTCTTTTCGATTGTCTAGCCTTAATTTAAACCTATGTCACTTCCGGTTTGGCGGTGGTCGTAACAGCAAAGACGTCACGTTTTTTTTTCACATTCTTTTCCTCTTGTGCAGTATGGGTTCGAGCCTGCCTTCCTACTACCACTTTTTTTTTTGCTCCACACACACCTCCAAACACCCAGACAACGCCGGGCACCCATGCTAGGTTAAAATGAAATTCACTATCTATACCTAATTAAAATATATAATAATGGTTAATGCAATTTGTTTATTTCATTAGGCAGCACTTAATTCTTTGACGGAATCTGTCCCATACGCAACGCAGTTTCTATTCTAATGGCTCAACCAGGGTTGGATAACATAAATGTCTAATTAATTAAAATTTTTGGACTAAAAAACAATTCATAGAGTTAAAATTTGCAACTTAATTCGATTTTATTTTTTATCGTTTTTGGAATCCTTTGAGATAAGGCTTTACAATTTGTGTATTCAGTTGTTGTTGTTGTTTCGGCAACTCATTCTCTGGCTTTTTTCTGGTGATTAACTGCAATCGGATAGGAATGTTGAGTCTTGTATCGTCAGTACTGCATTGCATAGTTGTTGTTGTTTCACCAGGTTTTGGCAAATTAATCCTCTGATTTACTTGGGTAAAATTGAAACCACTATGTTTCGACAGTGTTCACCTGAAATTGGAGAAACTCAATGCCTCTATGGATAGACTGCACTATTGCACTAAGGGCATCAAACGGTAATCAAGGTTGGATTTGATGATCTTATAATTTTGTGTTATTTGGTTTTCCAGATGACAGTCCACAAAAGAATAAATTCACAAATTAATTATTTAACTTTTATTTTCACTTTCGTTTTCAGTAATGTCTTTATGCAGTGACAATATTTTCGTTCTTGCTCATGGATAATTTTGAACTGCCACGTTTGTAGAAGAAACAGATTTATCTTTGGAATCTGTGCTCAAATAATTTGCTATTTTTGATTTCCTCAGCATCAGCAGCAAGAGAATGGTCGAAAAGTCAAATTGAAAGATTTACAATTCACATGCACGGCAATATCTGAGAAAAAAATGCATGATTGGATTGACGATCTGACACCAAAGTTCGTTGCTAAAAGTTCCCCTTCCCCAATTTTTTCTCTGAGAGGCTCAGGTTGACCACTGATGCCTACACCAGCGTTCTAGTGAGGGATTAGGTAGCTGCAGATAGGCTGTATGGTTACCATAGCATCCGAAAGATGCAGGTTGTCCAGAAACTTTGCTGATCACACTTCACTCTACGTCCAGTTCATCTGACTGCAATTCCCTCAACGTCTTTCAATGGAACACAGTAGAACAAGACATTAACAGACCATGTTGCAGCACAAAAGATTAGCTAAAAGCCAACATTTCCAGAGCTTTTGGGGAGGAGCTAAAGCTGAAAGCCAATGACAAACGTCAATGTCAGATTTGAATAATATCAACAGAATCACCATTATCTTCGGTTTAACATTCATTTTACATGATTGTATGCATTAAACGGCTTTAAGAAATTGGCTTCAAAATTAATCTATTTCTGACCAGGTCCATTTTCATTATTTTCTCACAAGTTTTTCCTTGGTCTTCCTTGGTGAACTGAACGATTTACTAAAGCAAGAACTCATCGTCATACCAACATAGCATAGATCTCACTGTACCCCTCAACACTAATGATGTTCGAATTTGGCTGTTCTGGATCTCGTTTGGTTTCTTTGTGCTTGGTGAAGGCCCTGGATGTTGAAAGATCCTGTCTGGTGAATTGCCACTTTCTCCCACATTGTCAAAGATCAGGAGGGCAAATCGTCAAGCTTGGTCACCAAAATCTGTATGGCTGAAGAGCAAAGGTCATTTCAAGCCAAAAGAAGAAAGAATAACACTTCAATGATTGGTCGTTTTTTAATAACATAATAATTATTCATCAAAAAAGATTTTACACTCTGGTCATCAACTTTGACCCTTACAGCATTTCTTAATAATGTCTGGGTGATTTTCAAGTTTAGCCACCAACCCTAAGTCTGAGGGTCGGACTTTCAGCAATGTGGAGTTTAGTAGGAAGCAAAATGGAATCTAGTTAGGTCCCTATCTGTTTGATTAGTTCTTGGTCTGACTCTGTGGCTATCTTTCTGACTGACTGGGTTATATTGAGATAGATGAGATAGGCCCACCCCTTCTACCAATAGAATTTGACTTTCATTTATCGATAATGCATTGCTGGTTTAACATTACTATATTTCAATATGCAAGGATCCGTCCTTCTGACACTGGGACAGTCAACAGATTTACACGCCTTTCCTTTTCACTCATCTATTTCCCACCTCTTCCTGCTACCATGAACAGGTTTCTCCACCCTGCCCTCCATAATCATAGTTCTTCATTTAATATTTTTTCAACAGCTATTCCAATTAACCATCATTGCAGGGCATGTGTGTGGAGTTCGCTTGCTTGACATTATTTTGGGAATCCGGCTAATGGCACCTTGTCCCTGATTAAGGTCAGTTCATAATTTGGTTTATGATAAAAATAAAGAAACAATCAACCTTCTGAGATAAAAAGGGCCACTTCTGCCCAAGAAGACTTGACATCATTTTGGGATTTCTGTGAACAATTCACACACCCATCATGTCACTTCCATACATCATCACACTGCGCACACATACATGACAGACTCTTTATTTTGTTGACAACGGTAAAACTCTGCTGGTTAGTAATAGCAGATATTCGAGGAATTTATTCAATCTGTTCCTAAATCTTCTAATCACATTCGCTGCCACAGAACAAACCATGAAGATAAATGAAAACCTAAATGTAATCAAAGAACAAAAAATGAAATTATTGTTTTCATCCTCAGTTCTTGAGGTGTTTGAGCGATTTCATGCCACCCTGAAAATCATGTTAAAGATACACTGTGTAGAATACAACATTGAGTAGGATCAAGGTATTTTGTTAGTGCAAACCTTAGCCAAGCGCAGGAGTTGACCAAAACTCATTTAGAAAATAGCCAGAAAGCTATGAAAGCTATGAATACAAGAAGAAAGCAGTGAAAAGAGAATTCAAAGCAAAATCATACACAAATCGTGAAATAGATTTGCCCTTTGAACACCAGAATAAATACTTTTAAGTATAGAAGAAAGACGCAAATATGTTATATCAATGTGATGAGAAAATATTTCAGGTGGGCAGAAGAAAAATCAATGCTAGTAGCACCATGCTATAACGAAGCTAAAAAAAGTAAAAAAGTGAATTCTGCAAAACCGAAGTGAAAAACTTTGAACATGTAGTAGGTAACAAACTTTGAACATGTAGTAGGTCACAAACTTTGAACATGTAGTAGGTGACAGAGGATTACTTCATTAAAGGCCAAGATCCAAGACATAGAAACTTATCCAATGTCAAGCAATACCCGGAGCCTAAGCAGGGCAGGGTATTATATTAAATTCTGTAGAAATTTTGAAAACCTTGCTACACTTTAAGCAGAACTGATGACAAACACATCAAGTTCTAATGGCAGCAGAATGCCAAGCAGCATTTGAGAAAATTAAGCAAATACTGAGGACTGAACGAGTACTAAAAGCCCTGTTGTTTGACCAACACGTCAGGTTTTCCATAGATTTTAGCAACAGCGGAATTGTGGCAGTCTTATTACAAACAGGGGAAGATAACCAACAATATCCAGCCAGCTTTTACTTGAGAAAGCTTAACTGGTTTTTAAAGTCGTCCTCTATCATAAAAAGGAAGCATCAGCATTAAAATTGCATTTTAAAATATATGTGACTTCTGCACATACCTATATCACAGTTTACAGATACTGATCGTAATCCGTTGGTCTAACAGAATAAAGAACAAAGTTAGAAGCTTGCTTTCATGGTGTTTTGCGTCGCAAGAATTTAATTTGAACATCATTGTTTGTAATTACAAACAATGATAACATGGTAGCCGATGCATTGTCTGGGAAATACGATTCAGAATAGAAGAAAGAAAGAACAGGGTACACAGAGAGAAATTAAGAAAAGTTCTCTCTTTTTTCTATTATGAAGATGTAGTGTAAGATCATAGCAGGGCCATAATGCAGAAAGGGCCAGACAATCCCCACCCCGTCACTCGAAATTTACCAAACAGTCAGCTGATATTCCATTCCTCCATCTGCCTACAAACTAACATGATCAGAAACAGTCCAGACAGAGAAGCCTCCCTACCCATCTCTCTCACTTCTTCCTTCCCAAAAGTAAAAGAGAAGGAAAAGATTATAATGAAAGTGGTTAATTATAAGAAAAGCAAGCTTAGCATGAAAAACAAAAGCCACATGCAAACGATCTTCTGAGAATCATTTTATGCATTAGCCAGCACTTACAACTGCATAAAAAGCAGAATTTCATTAACTGAGTTATAATATGAATCCACAGTACATCAACCTGCATGCTGTGCCCCCAAATCAACTCACACCAAAATGACTGAAAAGGAGCTACAACAATTCCAGTATTGTGACAGAACCAAATGGAGAGTGTAAAACATGTTTCCGTTTAGAGACCTGGTGAAGGATTACAGAATTTCTTAAATACAAGATGATGTATTGTTCCAATGACAGAAATCCAAAGGGATTTTCTAAAACAGGCAAATATATGGCAAAAGATTACAAAATTGTGTAATACAATTTGATGCGTCGGCTCAAATCATAAAGAGATCACAATTAACTCAGATTATGCCAAGTGACTAAAGTAATGATTCCAAACACGATTGAGCTTTTTAAAATCTTTGCGGCACACCTTCCACAAAACATATTTTTTCTACTCATAAAACCTTTTTGCAATTAAATAATAAAAATTAAGACGACCATATAAGGAAAATTCTTATTCACATGAATAAAACATATCCTGTATTCAGTACCTGGTATTAAATAATGATGATGAATGTTAGTGGGACAATTGTGCCTGGTGCTTCTTTAGAACTGCTGCCATATGTGGGTGAATGTGAGAGAGACACCCTCTCACCTCTTCATGCTTTTTCACGTTTTTTATTTTTAATGCCTATGTAAGGAAATCCCAGGTTACAAAGGTATGAAGTTGACAAGTGCAGACTTTAGTGGCTATTTTTTTTTTTACCCGAGTTAGACAGTGTTCCACAGGAAAAATCCAAAAGACATCTAATGATAGTTGTGCGCACTTCAATTTGAGTCCATGGTCACTGGAAAAGCTTTCTAATTCTTCCTCTTCACATAACTCAAATTGGAAAGATTGATAATCGATAAATCTAGGAAAGGATTGCAAATCCAATCAAATTTATCAATGCTGATCGGGATAAAATATTTTTCAATTTCGATAATGCAGCTTTTACGAACTGATGAAAACATATCCAAATAGTCTATTCTTCCACACTGCAATTTTCTTTTTAAAAGTAACCAATTTATTTGTCGCCGAATGTTTTCATTTCTGCTTTGCATGTTACTGTTCAGACTATTGAGATGTGCAAATATTTCATTTAAGTATTCATTTTGGACATTCACAATTCATTTTTCAGGTATTTACAAAATCTATCAAGTTTTTCATTATCAAAAAAATAAAAAAGTTCTTCCTGAAGCACCTTTCCTCTCGACAACCATCATACTTCTGTGTGTAATAGTAAACAATCCATATACTTGCGCAGCAACTCAAAAATTCTGGACTTCATCAGCTAATTTTTTTATGAAATTTACCATTTCAATCACGTGATTCAACACCTCCTTTCGTTCATTTTGTGTTATCTTTAAAACTAAAACTTATCTTTGTTAAAAAAAAGAAAAAAAGTTTGCATGATGTCAGGATTGTTTTTTTTTTTGCCACTAAAGCTGCAAAACTTGTAAAAGAATCAACCATTGGTGATGCTCCATCAGTACATATTCCCACACAAATCCCACGGTAAGCCATATTTTTCCAGGCATATTGCGATTGTATCAAAAATACAATGTCCTTTTGTAGTTGTGGATAACTATTTGCAGCATAGAAATTGATTAATCATGGCATCTTCATCGATGACACGTATAAATGCAACTGTGCATGATTAATGATGTCATTGGAGTCATCGATTTGGAGAACAGACTAGTTAGAAGTTTGAATACTTCAGACAAGTAAAGAATCCTTCTTTGAATTGTATTGTTTGAATTAGGATCTTGCTAATTCCTTGTTCAGCTATATCACCAAACATTATTTCCACCATCTTTTTGCATGCTGGAAGAATAACTGATTCTGCAAAAACAAGAGACTTTGATTTAAGAGCAATAATTTCTGCCATTTCATGTGAAGTTGAGTTTTTCCAACACAGTTATTGTTTCCTTAAATAGTTGACTTTGCATTGCATTTAATTCAAACAACCATTGGAAATAAACATTTTTGATTTGAAGGTTAAGATGATTTGTAGTGTCCTTGCATTTTAATTTGGAGCCATTGCTTCGTTAGACAGCATTTGACCGCACACAACACACATCGGAGAAGGAATCTGTATCTCCAGTCCAGTGAAATCCAAATATCAAGTAATCATCACTATACAACCGATGAACTTTGGATTTTTTTGATGAAGTTGTAGAATTATTATCACCTTTTCCTTTTTAGAAACTTGTCCATAATTATTGATGAATTGAATCAAAGCGGACTTTTATCATATTTGGGTTTTTTTTTATTTTTCCTATTAAAACCTTAATTTACAAAACCTAAATATTAAATAAGAAATATCAAAAAAGAATCTTTTAATATTGTAGAGATACATCAACGATATAAATTAGCGTTTACTAATGTTTATTATTATCGAAAAATTTTAAATACCCAACAATTTAGACAGTTATTACACATTTTATTTTTTGATATTTTAGTCTTAACATCATGTAAGTAATGTGTAAGTTTTTTTTTTTACATAGGCATCACCACTTATCAAGGTAAAGAGGCCACTTGAGGATAAGGGTTAAAGAATGTACAGTAGAAATTGGACAAAATAGTAACCGTCAGCAATGGAGATTCGATAAATTTGTTAACTCATATGAAACGGCTCATCAAAAACCCATTCACGCTAGACTTGAAGACAACCACATTGCAGCCAGCTGGAAAGCAGAAAAACGGAAGACAATTCCACAGGCGTGCAGCTCCAAAAAAGAAAGCCCTGCTCATGGAATCCACGCTTAGGTTTAGGCACAGATAGAGTGGGGGAAACTAGTGATGGCGTTTTCGACTAGACGGGTGTTTCCTGCGAAAGTCCAGCGAGGGGGGACTCCAGCCGAGTACCTGCCATGAAAATAACGATAAAGCAGAGACAAACTTGCAACATCCCCTCTGTGAGAAAGAGGTTGCAGGGAAAAGAAAAGCACATCTCCCACCAGGCCACAAAGTCTATCCCGAACTCCACCAAGGCAAGACAAGTCCCTTCCAGCAGCCCCCACCCAGATGTGGTAACAGTATTCCATCCCTGGACGCACCTGGCTCTCATATAGATAAAGAACTGCATCAGCAGTGAGACATCCACTGGATCGACAGAAGGACACCCCCCTCAGCAATGGCTTTAATGTATGTGTTCCATATAAGATCAGTAAAGCCCAGAAGCCTGCCAAAACATGAAGCCTCCTCAAGACAAGAGCCACCCACCTCAACCGATGCCAGATGAGGATCAGGGCGTTGATGATGTAAAGATAAAAGCCTGGCCCTAGATGCACCAAAAGCAACAAACCACCTCTTTCCCCATTGTACCACTTACTCAAGATCAGAGGAGAGAGAATCAGAGAGAACTTAGTCGTTTACGGTCTTAGATGTGCTACCATAGATAGTAGTGTCATCAGCATAGATGTCTAGGAATGATGTAAGGATGTGATTTGGAAGATCACCAATATAAATCAGGAAGAGGGTAGAGCCCAGAATGGACCCCTGAGGGACTCCAGCATCAACACCAAGAGCCTCTGATTTCTGCCCACTAACCACCACCACCACTCCCATCAGAGAGAAATGATTTAATAATTGAGAAGACATTTCCAGCTATACCATAGCTGGAGATCTTGTGAAGTAAACCTTTATGCCACACTCCATCAAAGGCCTTTGGTATGTCAAGAGCAATTGCTCTAGAAAGGTAGCCTCTGTTGAGAGATTCGCTAATCCTATGAGATAACTGTAAGCACATCTGCTGTAGATCTAGCAGAACGGAAACCATATTGCGTGTCACTAAGAAGGTTATTTTTGCTAAGATGGCTGATAACTTCTCTATTCAACAGACTCCAACAACTTACTCATGACGCACAGGAGACTTATTGGCCTGTACTGTGAGGGAGATGACCGATCACCTGAATTCTTAAATACGGGGCATACTGATGAGATCCTCCAGGGCGACGGGAAGTAACTCTCCCCAAGACAACGTTTAAACAGTTTTGTAAGGATGGGCGCAAGTTCTGGTTGAAGTCTTTTGAGTACCACAACTGGAATACCGTCAGGGCCGGTTGCCCCACTGGAATCAAGGTTTTTGATTAGTTTGCCAACATCACGTACAGACACCTGCATATCACATAGCATGTTTTCCGACACAGGAGGAAACACTGGAGGCTGGCAGCCTTGGTCACAAAGGTTAGAATTAGCTGCTAAGTTCCTGGCAAAGAATTTGGCTTTGTCCGACACTGACGAGATTACCCAGGTCCATTTATGAGTTGGGATAGAGCACACGCCTCCGCCCAGGACCCCGCTTGCTATTTACCAAAACTGGTGGGAACCAAGCCGCTGATCAGCTACTGTTGACTTGCCGGACTGAGCATACAACTCTCTTGCGTTCTTTATTACTTTTTTGCAGTGGTTGCTGGCAGTTATGAAAGCGGCTTTAGTCTCAGCACATCTATTACGTTGGAAGCAATGGAAAAAGGGATTTCTATGCGCAATGGCAGCAGCACATTCCGGAGAGAACCACGGCTGCCTGTTAGGTTTTTGCTGGAATTCTTTCGAGGGTATGAAACGGTTCATACCTACAATTAACCATTCTGTCAGGTCTGATACTATAGAGGACACCTCCTTCTCAAACATGGAACAGAGAGGTAGCTCTGATATAAATGTGCGGAAGCTATCCCAGTCAGCCATAGAGTATTGATATACTGTACGATGGAGAGGTACCTCTGGGGACCTATTACATTTCACCTTTATCTCAACCGATACAACTGAGTGGTCGGGAGATCCAAGTGGAGACAGAACAGAAGCTGAACACAGCCCAGGGCAAGCCATGAGAAAGAGGTCTAGGAGACCTGCACACCGGCCGTCAGAATCTGGAACATGTGTAAGTATTTATTAATACAAACAATCCTAATTATAACGATATGAAAGCTGTTTTCCCACCTAAAACAACTTGTAACTTCCAACTATAATTTCTTTGCGGCACACCAGTAATAATTCCGCTGGATTAAAGGAATCCTGACAAAAATATAATGAACAATTGATCCGCCACCTAATGAGGGATTATTCACTGCAGAAAAATCTGAGAGGAACATTCAAAGGAGAGGGACAATACTAATATAACGAAAAAGAAGAGAAAGTGGGGAATAAAAAGATTGAACAGTGAACTATATCATTTTCTCACGATTTTTCGGAATTGTTTTTTTTTTTTTTTGATAAATTGTTTTCATGTTGTTAATGACATTACCCACTAAGTAGTTCTTGTTCTTTCAGCAAACCCCAATATCCATCCCTATTTCTGTTGGACAATTAAGCAGATTTTGCAATGACATTCATGCTTAAATGTTCTTTTTATTTTAACTCATTCAATCACTTCTTATGATTATTTTTTTATCTTTGGGTTTGCCTCCTCTCTCAGTCCATTAAATGTTGTATATAAATTCTGGGAGATTAAACCCTCTACTGTAAGAGTATTATTCATACATTATAAATCTGTAATTGTCATGTGTTTTGTCAACTTTACTTTTTACCGCTTCCTCCCAATAATATAGAAACTGAAATGTTGAAAAACTCTGAATTAGTGTCTTGTACAAATGGTTTAAATTGAAAATTGGATACATTGTGAGGAGAACTGATTTTGAATGAGATAAAGACTCTCACGGCTTTCATGTGTTGCAAGGAACTACCAATTAGTAGAATTATAGTTTCTGCACAGGGAACCATGCCCAACCACTGGTATTTCCTAGCTCATAACAAAAGATAAAAAAAATCACAAAAACAATTATATATTTATTTTTTCTCAAAATGTCACAATTTTTTTTCTTTCTGAAAAGTGAAAACCACAACACAATGATAATGAACATACGATTACAGTTAACAGATTACACTACAATGTCTGAATGAGTGAACAGAATTACAAACACGTAAGGGTTTTCTTCAGAATTTTTTTTACAAAATGACAAAAATGTATATGTAGAATAATGCTAATCATGAAAAATTTGAATTATTTTCACAGCAAATAAAAAAAACAACAAATAAATGAAATTTATAAGATGCACAAGGTTGATGACATACCAATTTGTAATTAGATTTCAATAAATTCAATCAAGTCAAGGGAGGTAGTGCATGGGATTTGCAGCCCATTCTCTGGTGATAAGGAAAGAGAAGAATGTTGTCCACAATATCACCAAGAAGAGCAAAGAGAAAGATACAAGATGGAAAAAAAAAAGAAAAACAGGAAACATCAGAAGTGATGGTCTGATCAATTCCAATTGGGTTACCTAGTACAAAGTGGATGATGCTAAAAAATCTAGAAATAATTCTAGCAACATTAACATGACAATGCGTCAGATGCAAAGATGGCCTACAAGAAAAAAAAAGTTTACCAATAGTTTGGGTCCGTCTTATAACAGTAAATGTTAATTTTTTTGCCCACATTATTTTAACAGAAGGACGATATGCAGTAGCTAAAAAATTTTTTAAGGATTATGACATGCTGAAGGTACTGGTGTTAAAATCAATTTTATATTACATGAAATAGAACAATTTAAATTGGTAAATATTTTGGCAATATTAACTTATTTCTAATATGGCTAAATGTTTTATTGGCATAGACAATATTTGATAACAATGGAATCAAAATCAGGTTCTGCCGAACAGATGAAAGTTGTTTAGTGAGTGAAAAACAATTTAAAACAAAATACAAAAATGCTTCACAAAATAATTGTTTTGCTTTTGCATCAAAGAACTGTTTTAAATAAATTATTATTATTATTTTTTTTTTTACATAACTCATTAAATAACTGTCTTTTTGTTAGAACTAGTTTTGATTGTCATTGTTAGCAACGGATAAAACAAGTCGCCATATTGGAAATACGTAATAATACTAGTTATATTTACTCATTTAAAAGCATTTTTTTTTTTAATTTCATACATAAATACTAAATAGATTTTAACTAATGGATTCAGAATTTGTAAAACTATAATACAATTTTGGGGGAAACTGCATAGTGCTTTTCTGATAAATTATTTGGCCCAAAACATCACATTTACCAAGGTTTTTTGGGTGTTTTTTTTTTTTTTTAAATCTCCTGGATTCTGTATTGTATTTTGAGAAACATTTTTTTATGCGTTACAAAAACATAGAAATTATGTTTTGAAACAAATACTTTTTTTTTTTACAACTCATTAAAAGATTTGACTTTTTGTTTGATCAAGTAACACCCAACTTTGATCGGGATTGAATGAAGATCACTACTCTCCACATTTTTCATTCATATGAAACCATATTTACTTTTTACCGTTTCTTCCCAATAATATAGAAGATGAAATGTCGAAAAACTCTGAATTAGTGTCTTGTACAAATGGTTTAAATTGAAAATTGGATAAATGCATTATAAGTTGAAAACAGTTCTGTCCCCATGGGCCACATAGATATTTAGCAGGTAGAGAGTAACAATGTTCAATTTTATAGGATGTATTAAAAATTTAAAGGAGGTAAGCCTCCATAGCTGTTAGATTTGAGTTTTTAAATATCCATGACCACTTCCATAGTCTCCAAGACAATTTTATATGTATATGATGTAAATTTCATAAACCGTATTTCTTTTGAAATGTTTTAAATAGTAACCCAGAGTGTCGTTCCCAAGTCAGGCATAGAGTGAAGCTTAGTTGGATTATGAATTTTATTGATGATCCCATCGATGATATTCCCCACCTTTTAGGGGGGGGGGGCATCCTATACTATGACAGAAATGTTCTTTTTATTACCAGTGATTATATTTTAATTTTATTACTGGGTAAGATTTTTTTGATTCTTGTTCAAAACTTTTTTATTTTTATTTTTTCATGGCTGCCATATTCTTTTGAAACTGGTTTCTTCAAATAATATTTTACCATTTTAAGTTTTTTTTTTCAGCTGAAATGCAGTTTGCTTTCTAAATCAGAACTACATAATCAGATGAGAACGAGGGCGAGCATCAGAATTTAGAGATCACATAGGACATAGGTGAAACACCTTTAGCCTTGGCACCCAATCACTTAGATATGATTGCTCAAGAAAAAATAATTCCTCATCACCGATTGAATTGGTGTCAAGAAAGGCATCTGACTTGTACAAACCTCAACTAAGGAAATTTGGTTTTAATAACCTGGACAGAGAAGGGTTACCTCGGAATTAAATTTTTGAAAGCTGTCCAGCACATGCCAGTGTTTAACAACATATGATGATGTGCCCCCCCCCCCCAAAGGTTGGCAATTGCTGGATTAAAATAAACAATTTCACATTGCACTTATTGTTACGCTGTTTTTCAATCTTAAATTTATAAAATTATTGAATGCAATTTGTTTGAAAAAATTACAATAGAATGCAATATTTTTAGTTCTCTTCCACTGCAAGAACTTACACACCAGGGTTGGAAAGTGGCATTGAGAAGTTCATGCCCCCAAGGAGATACTCTGACCTGCAAAATGTGCCTGGGTAGGTTTGTCGGCATTCCCCGGTAAGGACGCCCAGGCGATTAGCAATAAACTAATCCCTTTTCAAAGAGAGAAGGCAAAGCGCGGGGAGGGTGGACCTCCTAGAACTGCACAGAATTAAATTCTCACCAGAAAAATCAACAAGGACCGGATTATTACAGGAATGCTCTAATCTGCAGATTGTGGGGGGGGGGGAGAATTCCCTAGCCAAGAGGCTAAGAATTTTAAAACCAGTTTAAATGACTTTCTGTTCAAACAGTTCAGAGGCTTTGAAATTCCTTTCAAATTTCGGGTTAGGGTCACAATGCAATTCATTTTTTTTTTCCAACCATTAACAAAAGATGAAAATGGATGACAAAAATCTAAAATGCACGATTTAATTTTTTAAGTAAGATTCTTAAACTTGTTTTATTCTAAGCTTTTGCATTTTTTTAAAAAAAGAAGAAAGTGTAATCAAAGTTACACTGATGCAAGAACTACACACATGAACAGGTCTCAAAATTTTGATATAAAATCTTGAAGCAATAATGAGTTTTATAAAACTTATTTCTTCAAGATATTCAAAAAAAAAAAATTTATAAAGGTTGAAATTGGGTGTAATTTGGTAATTTAAGAGGGTAGCTCAAGAATTTGTTTACTTTGGACTTGAAAACGACCATATTGAAGGTAGCAGTCCCATGGTATTGTACGTATTCTACACACTTGGAAAGAAACTTTCCTCATGGATGTTACATTTAGTTTTTAATACACAAAGTAAAATTATTCACAGTAGATAGAGTTAAACAAGATTTTGTAGCGAATGTTTTACAGGAAACCTAGATTGGAGGTCAGTCGACTACCTAACGGAAGTTAAAATCTGGTATAATAAAAAAAAAAACATTTTTTTATTAAGTTTGAGAGAAAATATGAAGCCGTTTCATATACAAGAACAAGGCGTATTGGGCAAAAAAAATATAAGTAGTTGAAATGACAAAGATGCCAGAGATCAAAAAATGTAAACATTTGATAAAAAAAAAAATGCATTCTTAAAGATTTGGAAATTAGCAAAATTGTTGATTATAAAACTCTTGCAAAAGAGTTGCAGGAAATTGAATTGAATTGAATATTCATTAGATTTAATACAAACAACATGGCTACCAATGTGGCTTCTTTTGGAATCAGAACAGAGCACTTTTGAAAAAAATATTGATTTTTAGTTCACTGAATTTCATTTTACAGATATGATATCTCACGAAGACATACACACTGAATTATTATAAAATAAGTGTCAAGATTTACTTATATATATATATATTTTTTTTTTTACAACCATCACGGTTTTCTTGTCACTTCATGTTTCTCATTATGATGTCCTCTACAAGTTGATCAATGGACCAAATCTCTAACGTCATTTTGCAAAACAGGAGTTAACAATACAATAAGTATAGTGTATATTAAACAGCTACTTTTGAACAATTCAAAATATGTAAACACCTTTTCAAGCTACCATGTGTGTATGGATGGTATATCATTTTTAGGAAGAGAAATACGCTGTCACTTTGTTACTGTACCAATCTCAAATGGGCTATCAGGAAATTAAATTTATGCTGTTGACATAAATTTAGTTTTGGTCAATCTTACAGATTACCTCATTTTTTATGTCAAATTCAAAACAACTTGAATAAACCGACTTTAAAACAACTTGGAAAAAAAAAAAATGAAAATAAATTCATCACATTTAATGTGAGAAACAATGTAATATGTTTATTGTATAAAAAATACTAATTGTCAACTTTTAAAGCTGTTTCATAGAAAAATAAAATATTAGACTTTCACATCTTTATTTGATCATTCTAATATAAAATTTATTAAAAAAATAAAAAATATCCATCAGAGTGAAACCAACTTAAATACATTCCTTCAACTTTCACCAAGTTTTCCTATTTTTAATGTGAACCTGAGAAAATTATCAGTCCAAAAAAATTTCAATTTACGACTTTAACTGCTGTTCTGAAAATGTATTAATATTTGTTTTAATTTGTACAAGTTTGAAGAGCATAAACAACCTGAAGAGTTGAACGAAAAGTGAGAAACTACAAGTTATCATGTTGCATTGATTCTATGCTCTCCCAACTTAGATGTACGCACTATACACTCTCTGATTATAGTCTTGTGTTTTATATGTACATTTCTTTACGACAAACAAAAAAGGATGGAAACAAAGATTGAAAAGGATTTTCTTTAATTAAAAACGGGTGGGGGTGTAAAAAGAGTTTCTTTCATATCATGGTGCATATGATTGAAAGCACCCACTCTTATATAGAGATAAACATGTGTGTATATCTCTCACTATATACATATAAAACAATAAGCTAGGTTTAATGTTATAAAGGATTATCTGAAAAAAAAAACGTTGAGCTCTTTGTATGAACAAAGTCTGCAGTTTTAAGTTAGCTTGGTTCGGGAGAGACAATTTTAAAAAGGTTTTTTATTTTAGTTCCGTTCTATAACTTGCGATAATTAGAAGTGTCAGCATCATCATCAAAAAATAATACGAGTAGGAAAGATTTATAAGCAATGCTACAAAACTGCAGTAAAATATCACGCTAAATACATTTTATTGTTATTGATCTATTCAATATCGATCCATTTATCAAGTCTTAATTTTGCTGTTTTTATTGTAAGAGGGTAGTTGAAAAAGTGATGTTAACAACGCACTTGTATTCACTATATGACAGCAACAATCAAATACGCACATATCTAATGTCTTATGTAGCCTGCTTCCATTGTACAATCAAATCTATGACCTGGAACTCTCAGCCAAAACAATCTTGGAAAACGTTATCTTTATGGACAATGATTAAGTTTGCCTTTTAGAAAAGCTAACCCTCCCACCTAACTCACCAGATTTCTATCTTTAATATTAAATCTACTTACCTATTGCTGACACGAAACTATTTTCATTTGTCTTGTTAATATACTTACTATTTTCACATTATGCTACTGCAACTTTTTCTTACCCTCCTTCCACCAGTTTGACTCTTCTATCAACTATTCATGTAAAAATGTTATGTCTCTCTTGATAACATAACTTTTTTTTTAATTCTGATAAAATCAGAATAAATTCTTTCAGATAAAATTTCTCCACATGTCTTGGTGGTTTTTTTTTTTTTTAATACATATCGTCGGATTTTCATCCTGACTGTCTAATATACAATTTTATTATATTACAGAAGTTCAATAGGTTTCAAGTTTGTATTTTGAAACCAAAATACGTCTTATAAAAACTAGTGGTTTACAATTAACACTCAACAAAACCCAGAATTTTTCACCTAGGGTATACTTCACCATCAGGAAACCTAAGATACCATGTTGATTTGAATTTATGTAATATAAATATTGCACTGTTATTAGATAAGTAAGCACTCTATTGGAATTCTTTCTACACAACAAAACCAAGAATATAAGTTTAAGTGTATTGAGCTATTGAACCCATGATGAGATGTTTGTCAAAATGTACATTGATTCGTGCAGGGCCTTTTTCTGCTGAAAATATGTGTGTGTGTGTGTGTGTGTGTGTATATATATATATATATATATATATGCATACACACACAAACATAAGAAATGACATAAGAAAAAAAATCAACTTCTCAAAGTGAATCAAGACATCATATGTTATACAAAGTGCTCTATATCCTTTTAGATAGTTTTATAACAATAATTAAAAAAGATTTGTCTTAACACCTAACCCGACACAATCATCAGAAGTGTATTCCTATCATACATATTAGCCAAATAAATTGTTTAAATACTGTCAGAATTCAAACCATAATTTGAATTGATCTGAAAGTATTAAATAAAAGTTCCTGACAAATATATCTACCATGAAACTGCATTAATATCAGACTTCTAAACTTACTGATATTGATTGTTTTGTAGAAACAATTTGACTATTGTCGCCAAAGTCTAATCAGCATGTGAATAGTTTTTACCAAAATTGTTTGCCATCATGTATCATGGAAGAGTTGGTGTCAAGTTTCTTTCAAAGTAACAAGTCAGACAATTATTTTTTTCAATCACTGAATATCTTTTTTCCCCCATTAAAATGTCAGTAATGTTTGTATGGCCAAACAAAGAATCCGTTGTAGTTAATTTGTTTATCATGGATGGAGGGGGGGGGTATATACAGAGGCATTTTTAAATAGTTACCAATAACCATGAAGCATAATGGAACACATAATCAGAGGTTTACAAGGAAGTGGAGGCAGCACTGTAAATGTGGCACAAGAAGCCCAAGTAAAAATGTAACTCAAGGAAGGAAATATAGGAATGAAAATGTTGAAAGTTTTAACAAGATAAGACATTTAATAGAAAAAAAAAAAAAAAAAAAAAAAAAGAAAAAAAACAAGCTTTCGTAACAAAAAAAATGTGTGTGTGTGTGTGTGGGGGTAAACAAGATAATTTTTTCTTAAATATTTTTATTGATTTTAAATACGAGTTACTGAATAAAGACTCATTCAACAGATATTTAATAAACTACAAAAAACTTGGATTTCTTTTTGGCTAGTGATAATTCCTTGCCTCCACAAACAAATTTTTTCTTCAAATGTAACGGTTAAAAAAGACATGAAAATACTTTTTGCTTTAGAATTTTTTTAAATAAGGATTGATAACTTCTATAATTTAGATGTTTCTCATCTATGTTTTTTTCACAACGCTTTGATGTACCTTCACACCTTCAGCAGCATCAACTCAAGAACATACAGAGAATTATGAAGCAAACCCTTTATTGAATCCAAGTTCATTCCAACAGGTGTTACTTTTAATTATTATTGCTTGTATTGTTAAAGATTGAAACATCACCCTCCAGAAGATTGCCAGTTAATGGATTTTTCCAGTTACACAATTGTTAAAAGCATTTATTAACAATCTAAGTAGGACTAATTAATGCTTTTAACTGTGGTGCAAGTATAAACTAATTATAGATGACAATCTTCTGGAGGTTGAGGGTTCAATCCTTTTTACAGGCGATAAGAACTAAGAATAACATAACTAACCAGGGATGTAAGTAGACAATGGCAAACCAAGATGAAATCCCCGACCCCTCGTGTGTGCGCATGTGAAGAAGGCAACGTAAGAGAAAAACACAGAATGTGCAAGTGTGTGTGTGTGTGTGTGTGTGGAGGGGGAGCAGGAAGTCATATTTTGATGAAAATCATCTTACTTCCATCAGTTCAAGTCGTAAAATTCACACGAAAATAATATTTGAAGTTTTTAGAGAAAAATTGTTGTAAGTGCAAAGTTTCTTTCTATTCTTTCCTTCATCTTAATTGAAAGAAAGAGAAATCAAAGTTATGTTAACTCCAAAAATTGTGCTGAATATAAATGAGCAACACTTATGGATCCATTACTTAGTTTTTTACTAGGAAAAGAATTTGAGGAAAAATTTTTTAAAAAAAATAAGCATTTGTACAGTTTAATCAAGACATCAAAAAATGAAAACCGTTTTGGACTGAAGATCTCCGGGAAAAAGAAAGAAAAAAAAAAAAATTCACTTAATTGATTAGTTTTTTTTTGTTTTTGTTTTTTTACAGCGGAAAAACATTTTTATGACAGCACGTTGAAGGTAGACATCTTTGAATTTTTTTTAACATGCTATGAGAAGAGCGCCAGCACTCCCTCCCCATCTTTAATACTACTTTTTCCCATAAAAATTGAACCTTTTGCTCTGTATCATAAATTGTTTTTCGCTGTAAAAAAAAACAAAAAAAAAAAAAAAACTACTTGATGCAATTAAGTGAATTTTTTTTTGGAGAACTTCATTCCATAATGGATACATACAATATAACCTTTTTTTGATATTTTAATGTCTTGATTAAACTGTACAAGTACCAAAAAATAATAATCATGTCAGCAGCATTACATGAAAAAAAAAAAAAAAAAAAAAAAAGTTGGTTTCCTTGTGAGATTTTATAATTTTTTCTAAACATATTTCTGATGTGGACGCAAACACAAAATGTGTTTGCGTTTGGGAAGAGTCGGAAATGCAAAGGTTTTACTGCATTTGAATAAAATGGTTTGAGATTTAACTTTATGCGACAAACTAAAATGCAATATACAAAACTGGTAGCACATGTAAGAGGAAGGGGGAGCATTCTTGTTTGTAAACCTTAATTTGAGGTTTAAAAAAATGGGGAAACAAGAAATTTAATCAATGGTTGTTTAGATGGGCATCCAATGAATGACATTATCACTAAACTTATTTTCCATTAAAATCACAATTCATGTTATTTTGCTATAATAAAAACACTATGCAAGACACATGCAAGCTGATTTTGGTGCAAACTCTAATAAAATAATTGAAATTAAGTATGGACGACTATCCACATCTTCAAAATTATGTAGGGGTAGATAACTGAGGACTTCTTATTTCACACTTTGTCATTCACTTTAAATTTCGAATTTGTTGACAGAGTAAAAAGGTTTTAAACTAGTTATATTCCGCTATGTAACAAGATAGGCTACTATGTAAAACTTCAGGGTTTTTATTATGATAATAATTACTATCAGCTAATGTGTTTTATGTATTGCTTTTACTGAAGAAAATGATAGTGTGAAACCCATTCCACTGTAAATTATTAAACTTTCAAATAGTAGCTTATCTTCTTTTTAATAAGCTGGACTCTAAACAGGTTACTTTTTAATGAGAGGCATTAACTTGAAAAGAGAGGTTAAATTTAGGGTCCTTAAACTTCATATAAAAAAAAATCAAAATGTCAACATTTAACCTAGAAAATGTCCATCCGATACTGATGTGAAACAAATACAAGTGATACCAATTAATAATCTGATTATTAACGCTATTTAAGTACGAGCTGAGTATTGCCATTCTAAATTTAGTGGTTGAGTTAAAAATAAAAAAAAAACAATTACAATTGTTTTTTTCTTTTTACAACACAAACTGTGCAAATTCCACCACATGTGAACTAATAAATGTTGATATCACCATGTTGAATTTTGACTTTTGGGTGATATGGAGTCTAGAAGCATAAAAGTAACCATTTACCAACTCAAGTAAATCCTGGTTTAGACCGATCTCATCAGATTCCTTCTTGCTCATCAATACTCTCACAGTTAAGAATGAGATAAATGCAAATTTGTGTTTTGTTATTGTTTTTAAAATCATGCTAAAGTTATTATTGCTTCTGGAGAAAGATGAAAAAAAGATTTGTTTGAGTGAAATTTCTAAACTTTCTTTCACACACACAAAAAGTTTTTATTCTGTGAATGAAGTGGAAAAAATTTTTTGTGTTGTTGATGACTTGAGAGAATTCAGCTGACACATGAAGAGAAAAAAGTGGGAGACATTTCATAGAAAAATGACTTAAATATTGTTTTTTATAGCTAATTTTTTTTTGGTTAAAAAAATAGACAAAGAAAAATGAAAAATCATTTAAACCTAGCATTTTGTCGGAGAATGTTTTTAGTTTTTCCAGTAGATACCCTCGACAAATTCTTCCGTCCTCCACAATTGGCATGGATGTAATCCAGTCGAAAAGTCTTCTGGTTGTCAGAAAGACGTTTCAAAAGGCGTGGCTTACTCTTTGAATTAGGCGAGACTGGCACATTATTGCAGACACGCTTGACGGAGAATGTATTCTGTTGGCCAACATCTTTTTGGAGAGGAAAACGTGATTGAACAAGTAGAGTTTCTGGCGACTTTTCTAACACCACCGAGCATGGCCTAGCAACGTTCGACAACAAACGGTGAGAGTCTCGAAGTGGTGACTTTCTCGGGGTGACTTCCTCAAAGCTGAAAAATCCACTATCTTTAATTTCCACCGAGCTTTCGTTTTTCGAGCCATTCCACTCACCAGTCGTATAGATGTCATCGGACGTATTCATTCCTTCGATAGCTGGTTTCTGTAACGGATCCACAATCTCGTCACTTTTGTAATTGCTGTTTCCAATGTGAACATTTGGATCTGAGGATGGCAGAGATGAGGATGACGACATCAAAGAGTACATAGTTCGGGGAGGTTTCCAATTAGATACCGAATTATGCGCTGTGGAAACGAGGTTAGTTTCTGTATCCCACATTTGATGATGGAGGGAGTCATTTACAAGAGGACAGGGAGGATCAGAGCTGTGATATTTGTCTGCAGATTCTGGATTTGAAGGGCAAGAATTGTCAAGGTATTTATAAACATCCATGTTCTGCAAGCCAGACGCAGATTTAGTTAATGGAAGGAAACTGTCATGTTCCTGGATGGCCAGTTTCTCATTATTAGGTAGTGATCGTTCCACAGGGTCTGGTAAAGATGGAGACAAGGAAGCAAAACGAGGTGAGCTTACCGATACGGATGCTGCAAGGGAACATTGTTCCTTCTCAGTTGTTTCAAGAGATAATAATGGTGGCCCCAGTTCTAAGGCCCCTTCCTCAAGCATTAATTTTGGAGGTGAAAGTTGATAGGGTGTATCTAACGGCAAAGGTAGTTGCTGATCTTCGAGCTGCAACTGTGGAGGCATGTCTAGGTCTTCACTTTCTTGCTCAGGAAGAGTGTTTATAGATGGTGGCTGTATATGTGGAGGGGGTGAAGTTTGCAAGTCACAACCAAGTGACAACTGTGTAATTATTTCATTTTCTAACGCGGGTTCCTGTGTGGGGACAAAATTTGTCTTGGGATTTGTTTGTGATGATGCTGAATTTTGTGGAGCTTTATTTGTCGGAAAATTTAGATTTGTGTGTTGGTTTCCTTCAGAAATTTTTAAGGGTACAATGGCATTTTGAGAAAGGCTAGATATCAACGAATGCGTTTCAGCTGTACAGATTGTATCCGAGATAGTCTCCTTGCCATCATCAACAGATGCTGAACAGGAATTAAAATAAGGAAGCTCATTCCTGTTAAAATCATACTTACTTGTTTCCCCACAATTAGTCAGATGTACATGATCAATTTCGATTTTCTTGCAACCACTCGGATAATTTGTATCAACTTTTTCTGCTGGGCTAACATTGATACTATCAGCAACAGCAGAGTTTTTCCGTTTGAGGAAATTTCCAGGTGAAGGTGTTTCAGGATCTTTGGAAACATTTGCTCCGTAAGATGAACGTTTATCCTCTGACAAAGTGAAATCAGAAAGAACTGGAAAATTCTGTACTGGAAAGCTAAACGAACTATCAAAATTCAATACTGGGATTGCTTCAAAACTACTGTTGTTATTACCGTTTGATGATCCGACAGGTGGCTCTGGTGGTGTGTCTAGATTATGTTCTGAATCATTTAGTGTCCTATCGACACTCATCACTGACAATGAGGAGTATTCATAAGCCAAGTTGGGAAGAGGAGTTTCTTGAAGAATGTCATTAACAAGAGGAGTGTTTTCTTTATAGTTTATAGGGGTGTTTGTTCCTGAGAGAGCATAGTGGTTTTTAAGCCGTTGCTCGTGTGAATTTTCCAAGAGTGGCCCTTGACTTAATCGTAGGTCACATGACTGTTCTCCAGCTACTGTATGAAATAAACGAGGATAATCCTCAAAGGTGGGTAACTGTGAATTAAGATTTGACGGAGGATTCAAGTCCGTATATTGAAATTCTTGAAAGGAGTGGTTATAGCTTACCGCCCTATTATCTAGCTTGGGTGGACACTGCGATGTCACAGGATCGACAGACTCAAAATGAAGGTAACGTGGAGTTTGAGAATAATCCAGATCTTGCATAACTTTTGTTTCGAAATTAGTTGTCACAGGGAAATGTTGGTTTTCAGGAACCAAATTCTGTTCGATGGTGGAATTGGGTTGAAATGATGGAGAACAGTAACCAGAGGCTTGTCCGTTAGGGATATATGGAGGAAAGTCCTTATGCGAATTTAAATAAACATCAACATTGTGGTCATACTCTTTTGGACCATCAGAATTGCCATCACCCCTGGTAGAGTTGTCTTCATCCGTAGAGTTGGGTCTAATATACTCATGGTGGCCACCTCTACAAAATGAGGCAGAACTAGTATTATTCCAATGTGCAACATATTTCTGAAAATTGTTTTCCGGAGAAACTGATTTCTCTTGTGAAAGCGGAGAATATTCTCCAAAAGGAACACTCTTAGAATTATAGAAGGTCGCCTGTGACGAGGGGTCACTGTGTACACCATTGGTTATTTGTTTGCCCTCACAGGAGCCAAGAACCCATTCAAATTCTGATGGGTCAGTAAGAATGACCTCTGATATGGTTTCATAAGAGAAGTCAGAGTTATCAGTGTTTCGGAAGACATCTTGTGCGTCAAAACCCTTGAATGGCTCTGGAGATTCATCGCCAAAGAGAATTTTTTTAACACTCTGTTGACTTAAAACCTGCCATTTTTCACCAAGTTTAAACAAACGTTGACTCTTTGCTTTAACAGAAGAACAGCGGATGTTTCGCTTCAAGGACACACTGGATGATTTTGATCCTGAACTACTTGTTCCCAAAGGGCTTATTGAATTCTTACCATTATTGTTCAGCAATAACTGGCCAGGTGTGGAACAGGGAGTGACTAACGGAGCACACGGTAATGATGCCTCAACATCATGACTATTTTCATGAACCTTTAAAGCATCGCATTTCAACTGATTTTTTAGAAGACTGTTCGGTTTGACAGAGAAATCTTCCAGAGATGAAGGGGGCGAACACTGAACAGGTCTAACATTTTCATTTTGATCGCCTGCCGCCCCCAGCATGCCGTTTTTTGAATGGGGCTGCAAATCTGGAACAAATAAAGAGTGCGAATTTTCTATGATAGCAGCGGCATCAGGGAAAGATGCAATCAAGCCTTTTGCTTTAGCAGATTCTTTCTCCACTGTGCTCAAATCTATCCGACTCGGAGAATTGAGAATGCATTTCAGTGGACTTCTCATATTGTTCAGAGCTGATGAGGAAGCATCCTTACGCTGAGTAGGAATTTTACCGTTTAATTTAATGGGCGTCTTCATGTGAGCAGTTGGGTTTGGGTTTGGTGGGAGATTGGTGAGGTTCTTCGTTTTAGTTTCTGTGACACTCTGAGCATTGGTCTGTGATGTAATAATTTCACTCTCAGATGTGGTTAGAGAAGTAGGTTTCGTTTCGGGGGGAGGGACCACTGGATTGGCAGATGCTTTTACATATGTAGAAGTTGAACTGCTTAAAGTCAGCAACATAATCTTTCCAGGTGAAGAAGAACATGAATCCAGAGAATTTGAACTAAAAATAAAAATAAAGAGAAAGAAAAATAAAAACATGAATATTTAATATATATATAGTAATGGTCGTCTGTTTTTTTATGTTTTGTCATAAATAACTTTCTTACAAAACTACATGTTTCTTGTTCATACGTTTTTTTGTGGATCACAGCAGCATGTTGTTAATACAAATAACAAGCTGCGTGTGCGTGCCCCCCCCCTCTGGTGCTGCGTGTGAGATGACGCTACAAAAATTGAAAAAATGATGAATGTGAAAAGTGTGAAGGGCCAACGTTGCGTTCACATCTTTCGCAAAGTTTCAGAAAAAAATCTAATGGATGGGACAAAAGTTAAAAAAGTGTCATTTTTTGTAATTTTGAGGCATTTGTGACCCCCCCCCCCCTTTGAGCTCCTGGGAACACCGAATCCCAGTGAAAATAGACAAACGGTGCAGTTTCACGCCTTAAGACATGTACATTTGAATTCAGAACAATGGAAAACCACTATATAGACATGCATATTTAGTTTTTGAGTTATATGAAAAAAAGAGTTCCAAAAAGTCATGTTTTTTTAGCCTTAAAAGCCCCAGAGGGATGCGAACCAGAATTTTGCCAGGGTCGCCCATACTGAATTTATATTAAGAACAATGGCCTCCACATTTTGGCCAAGTTTCATGAAAATCTAATGAATGGATCAAATGCTATGTGGTAAAAAGTGTCATTTTTGGCCATTTTTTACTTCTTTTGAGCCACTGGGGATGCTGAATCACAGTGTAAATGAATAACGGTGCAGTTTCAGGCCTTAACACATGTATATTTAAGTTGATCACCATGAAAAACCACTATATAGTCAGACATATCAAGTTTTTGTTGAGAAATATGAAAAAAAAGACACAAAAAGGAGTGTTTTTAGCACTAAATATCCCCGGGGACGGAAACCAGAATTTTGCCAAGGCAACCCATACTGGATTTATATTAAGAACAATGGGATCCACATTTTGGCCAAGTTTCAGAAAAATCTAATGGATGGATCAAAGCGTGTCATTTTTGGCCACTTTTGACCTCTTCAGCTCCTGGCCACGGAAGGGAAATTTTGAAAAAAAAACAAAAAACAAAAAAAAAACGTTTTAATGTGCATATCTATTTAATGAAATAAAATTTGTGGCAAAATTTCAGAAAAAACTAATGGACAGTTATCTGGCAATTGTCTGGAATAATGGATGGACCCCACTGGAAGCATAGGTCCTGCTCCAATAAATCAAGAGACCAAAATGTAATTAGATTAATTCCTTCCATAAAATACTTTGTCCAGGTTGAAATTATTTTCATACATCTTAAGACCTGGCATTGTTTGAAAACAAATTGCAAGTATACACTCATGATCAAAAAAATGGGCCAAGAGTGAAAGAAGGACAAATTTTTTAAAATTTTAACTGAAAATTTCTATTTTGCAGATCATTATTGTTATAGCGTATAATAATAAGTGAAAAAATTCATCTTAAAAATGATAAGACCACATCTTGGTGAGGATATAAAAAATTCATCTTAAAAATGATAAGACCACATCTTGGTGAGGATATAAAAAATTCATCTTAAAAATGATAAGACCACATCTTGGTGAGGATATAAAAAATTCATCTTAAAAATGGTAAGACCACATCTTGGTGAGGATATAAAAAATTCATCTTAAAAATGATAAGACCACATCTTGGTGAGGATATAAAAAATTCATCTTAAAAATGATAAGACCACATCTTGGTGAGGATATAAAAAATTCATCTTAAAAATGATAAGACCACATCTTGGTGAGGATATAAAAAATTCATCTTAAAAATGATAAGACCACATCTTGGTGAGGATATAAAAAATTCATCTTAAAAATGATAAGACCACATCTTGGTGAGGATATAAAAAATTCATCTTAAAAATGATAAGACCACATCTTGGTGAGGATATAAAAAATTCATCTTAAAAATGATAAGACCACATCTTGGTGAGGATATAAAAAATTCATCTTAAAAATGATAAGACCACATCTTGGTGAGGATATAAAAAACCATTGCAGGCAGTCCAAAAATGACTTGCAAGCAGATTTGATATTTTAAGAAAAGAAACTGTGAAAACATCTCTTTCTGTAGTGAAGCAAATTGGTCAAAGGTTTGAAGTTGAACGCTTGGTAAAAGGGAAATCTGGATCTGGTCGCCTTAGAGCATCTACTTTGAAGAACGACCATATGCTTAAATTAACTGTTTTGAAGGATCGAAAGAAAACTTATGTTGACCATAGCAAAGAATTCAAAACAGGGACTGGAAATTCTCTTTCTAGATATAAAATATCTAGACGAATGAAAGAAATGGGATTTTTATTCTAAAAGGTGTGCAAAGAAGCCATTTTTATCTAAGAACATCAATGATAGAAAGAAATTTTTCTCATGTTATGGCAAGAAAGATACAGACTGATTCAGGAATGTTTTCTGGTTAGATGAATCAAGATTTTGTCTTGTTAGTGATGCTCCCGAACGGGGCAATCGAAAAACTGGAGGAAGATTTTCGACAAGTGGCATAAAAATGACAGTTAAACATGGGAATGGAGGGATAATGGTATGGGGAACTTTTACTGCAGCAAGAGTTGGGGAACTTATCAGATGTGAGAAGTCAATCAATGCAAAGGAATACATTCGAATATTAGAAACAGGACTGTTACTAAGTATCCAGAAGCTGGGAATATCCCAGAACATTATTTTTTAATATGATAATACACACACTGTTAAAGTCACAAAAAAAATGGTTTTCTGATAATTCAATTAATGTGATATTTTCGCCAGGTCAAAGCCCCGATTTAAACCCAATCGAGAATATTTGGTCCATAATATCTCATGCATTAGCCGGAAGTACTTTTTCAAACAATGACAAACTGGGAAGCTGTGCAAAGCGAATGGAATAGCATCTCCTCTTCACAGTGTTCCACTTTGGTTGAGAGCATGTCTAAAAGGATTGATCTTTTAAAGAAATCAAAAGGGAATGCGATTCCATCCGAAGCATTTATTAAAGTAAATATCTTGTTCTGTGTTATTAGTCTTGTTTAAGTTTCCTTGTTCAATTGTTTTTTGTTCAATATAGCTTTTAGTGCAATAAAATTTATAAAATTTGTTTGGCCCATTTTTTTTTTTGCTCACGAGTGTATATACATATATACATCAAATAGATACACTTCAAAAGAAACAATTATACTTTATGAAAAAAAAAAAAAAAAAAAAAAAAAAAAAAGTTTGAAATTGAGATGAATTTCCTAATCAAGAAAAAATATTGAAATCAACATTGTTTCTGTGCTTTTATCACTCTGGAAACCTTTGCTTATCAAATTAAAGCATGTTGGTTCTTTTTTTTAAACTAAGAGCTTTTCTTTATTGCATTTCTTATGAAACGGTAAGGTGCCGAGTTTCCAAAACTAGTCCTTTGTTACTTGCAATTAATGTTTCTGGGAAATTCTGTGTCAGAGATTGTCTCCATGTCATTTTCTTTTCTTCAGGATATTTTTTCACTATTAGGTTCATTGTTTGTGAGAATTGAGAAATGATCATTCACTCAAGCATAACACATTTTTTAAATCCATATAGACTGACTTGTCATATATGAGTGATTAATTTTTTTTTTTATTACTTTATTTCACCCCCAAAACAAGGCATATTGCCACTTGGACGTAAGGGCTACTGGAACCATGTCTAACAGGGGACTAGGGAGTTGAGTAGCAAGATGCCAGTGCACATTACATTTAAAATTCTGCAGTCCAGTCAGAGAAGAAGGAAATAAGGAGGGAATACCAAAGTCTAACAGTCCAAGAAAAGAAAAAAGCTTTTCAATATCTAGAACCCTCAATAGTGAAGTTAAGTTATAATTAGAGATAGAACAGATAACTATTATATATTTTATTTTAAAATTCCTGGTTATCAACTTGCCGTAAAAACTCTGACAGACATGCACGGATTTGGAGTCTATGTTCGAAACACCTTTCCCTTGACTAGAGAAACAAAACTAGAATCAGATGACCAAGTTTTTATGTGCTTTAGACTTAACATGCAACATAAAATTAGTTGCTTATATTTTCTCCACTGCTCTTCCTCAACCTAGGATTGTACGCTAATCAACCAAGTCTCAGACAGCATAGATACAGCACTCCTTCGATACTAATACACAAGTACATGTATTTGGTGACTTCAATTTCCACCAAAGTAATTGGCTTGGATTCTCTATTTACACAGACGCAGCCGGTAGCAGAACACATAGCGTCTCTATATCTCATTCCTTATCACATGAAAATTCTATAGCAAACCCCACTCTCTTCAAGGTTTATTTCTACTAATGCAGCTGCCATTGCACAAAAGCAGCATGCATAACACAAATTTAACCAGCAAAAGTCTAGTACAAACAGACAGAAGTTTATAGAAGTTAGAATTGTAAGAAAGAAATAGCGACAGCTAAGAGAATATACCGAAACCACCAGAAAACACACTGAAGCACAAGAAAAAATACACGATTAAACCCGGTTCTACAACTTCCAACGTAGACCCCTACTACCATGTCTCCTTCTCCAACATCAGGGGTCTTCGTTCTAACCTTCCAGAGGTTGAAACCCAATTACAGGAGACTAAACCAGACCTTTTATTTTTAAGTGAAACTGGCATTGGACAGGCTATTTCCCCGAGATGAGTTTGCAATTACAGGATACTCTAACTTAACTTCTAAATCTGACCCCCAAGATCGCCATGGGCATGGAATATGTGCCTATATTAAAGATAGCTTTCCATGTGGTAGGGACATCTCCAGGGAAGATACTAACTTACCCTATATGTGCTTTCGGGTTGCTTTAGCTCACACTACTGCATTTATATTTACTCTCTATCGCCCCCACAACAGCGGAGTTACTATCTTTCAAAGCATATCTGAGAAAATTGACCAAGTCCTTTCTACTTATCCTTCAGCTAACATTCACGTATGTGGAGACTTCAATGTTCACAACGTCGAATGGTTGACCCACTCAAACAAGACCGATGATGAGGGGAGGTTCTGTCATGATTTCTCCATTGCCTATGACCTCACTCAGATTGTTCAGGAACCTACCCGTGTGCCCGATAATGACGGCCAGTATGCGAGCCTACTAGACCTTTTTCTCACAACTTGCCCTGAACTATGTTCAGTTTCTGTTCTGTCGCCTCTTGGATCTTCTGACCACTCTGTTGTATCAATTAAGATAAAAATGAAATGTAATAAGTCCCCAGACGTACCTCTTCATCGTACAGTATATCGATACACTAAGGCTGACTGGGATAGCTTCCGTACATTTATATCTGATCTACCTCTGCATTCCATGTTTAAAAAGGATGTGTCCTCTATAGTATTAGACCTAACTGAATGGTTAATTGTAGGTATTGACCATTTCATACCCTCTAAAAAGTTTCAGCAAAAACCTAACAGCCAGCCATGGTTCTCTCCAGAATGTGCTGCTGCCATTGCGCACAGAAATCACTTTTTCCACTGCTTCAAACGTAATAGATGTATGGAAACTAAAGCCGTTTTCAGGACTGCCAGCAACCATTGTAAGAAAGTAATAAGGAACGCAAGAGAGTTGTATGCTCAATCTGTTAAGTCCAAAGTAGCTGAGCAGCGGCTTGGTTCCCACCAGTTTTGGCAAATAGCAAACAGAATCCTGAACAGAAGCGTGTGCTCCATCCCAACTATTATCAATGGACCTGAGGTAATCTCGTCAGCATCAGACAAAGCCAAACTCTTTGTCAAGAACTTTGCAGCTAATTCTACCCTTTGCGACCAAGACCGCCAACCCCCAATATTTCCTCCTGTATCAGAAAACACGCTATGTGATATACGTATATCTGTACGTGATGTTGCGAAGCTAATCAAAAACCTTGATTCGAGTAAAGCAACTGGCCCTGATGGTATTCCAATTATAGTACTCAAAAAACTTCAACCTGAATTAGCGCCCATACTTACAAAACTGTTTAAACGTTGTCTTAAGGAGAATAGTTTCCCATCTCCCTGGAAAATTTCATCAGTATGCCCTGTATTTAAGAATTCAGGTGATTGCTCATCCCCCTATCAGTACAGGCCAATAAGTCTCCTGTGCGTCATGAGTAAGTTGCTAGAATCTGTGTTAAATACAGAAGTAATCAACCATCTCAACAAAAATAACCTTCTTAGTGACACTCAATATGGTTTCCGTTCTGCTAGATCTACAGCAGATGTCCTTACAGTTATATCGCATAGGATTAGCAAATCTCTCGACGGTGGCAATCTTTCTAGGGCAATTGCTCTTGACATATCTAAAGCCTTTGATAGGGTATGGCATAAAGGTTTACTTCATAAGATCGCTAGCTATGGTATAGCTGGAAAAGTCTTCTCAATTATTAAATCATTTCTTTCTGATAGGTTCATAAGAGTAGTAGTTGAGGGGCAAAAATCAGAAGCTCACAGTATTAATGCCGGTGTCCCTCAGGGATCCATCCTGGGCCCAACTCTTTTCCTGATCTACATTAATGATCTTCCAAATCATATCCTTACATCATTTGTAGACATTTATGCTGACGACACTACCATTTATGGTAGCACATCTAAGACAGTGAACGACCAAGTTCTCTCCAATTCTCTCTCCTCTGATCTTGAGCACATAGTACAATGGGGAAAGGAGTGGCTGGTTACTTTTAATGCATCTAAAACCAAGCTTCTCTCTTTACATCATCAACATTCTAATCCACATTTGTCATCAATTGAAATGAATGGCTCTCGTCTTCAGGAGGCCTCAAGTTTTGACAAGCTTCTGGGCTTGACCATTACTCCTGATCTTAAATGGAACACGTATATCAAATCTGTTGCCAAGGCCACTGGAAAAATGGTGGGATCTTTCTATCGATCCGGTAGATATCTCACTGCTGATGCTATTCTCTATCTATATAAGAGCCAGGTACGTCCAAGGATGGAATACTGTTGCCACATCTGGGCAGGAGCTGCTAGAAAGGACTTGTCCTGCCTTGATAGAGTTCAAAATAGACTTCGTAGCCTCGTAGGAGATGTCCTTTTCTCCTCCTTGCAACCTCTATCTCACAGAAGAGATGTTGCGAGTTTGTCTCTGATGTATCGTTATTTTCATGGAAAGTGTTCAACTGAGCTTCAATCTATGGTCCCCCCTCGCCAAACTTTCACAAGAAACACTCGTCTAGCTGTAAACACTATCAATAATTTCCCCCACTCTTTATCTGTGCCTAAACCTAAACGTAGATTCCATGAACAAAGCTTCTTTCTTAGAACTGCACGCCTGTGGAATTGTCTTCCGTTTTCCTGCTTTCCTGCTGACTACAATATGGTTGTGTTCAAGTCTAAAGTAAATAAGTTCTTGATGAGCCGTTCCATATAAGTTATCAAATTTACCAAATTTTCATTACTAATGATTACTATATTGACCAATTTCTACTGTACACTCTTTAACCCTTATCCTTGAGTGGCCTCTGGGCCTTGATAATGTGGTGACGCCTATGTAAAAAAAAAAAAAAAAAAAAAAAAAAAAAAAAAAAATTAGAAACCCGTGATTTCTGGAAAATCTCCAACAGTGTAGTAAATAATGGGCAATCAGCAATTCCCCCACTATCCCACAATTATGAGGTTGTTTGCACGGCAACCGAGAAGGCTAACATGCTTGCCAGTCAGTTTGCTTCAAACTCCATATTGGACCCAGCAAACCACTCCCTCCCTGATTTTTCTTTGCAGACTGATGCCACACTGGATGATCTGAAAATTACCCCTTTCATGTGCATGATATCATAAGAAACCTAGACACCTCAAAAGCATGTGGACCGGATCTCATCCCAGCTGTGCTATTAAAAAAAATGCTCCACTGAGGTTGCTCCAGACTTCAAACTTTACAACAAATGATTAACGAATCTTGCTTTCCTGACTGCTGGAAAACTGCTGCTTTGGTACGAGTTTACAAGAATTCTGGCAAAGAACTCATTAAATTATTGCCCATTAGCCTCCTCCCACTTTTCGCCAAAATATTTGAGTCTATAATTAACCAAGCTCTAGTCCATCACCTTACAGCTGCTAAACTTCTGACCAACCAACAATATGGATTTAGGTAAGCCTGTTCTACAGCAGATATCCTAACTGCGATCTGAACATATATACCATACACTGGACAAAGCAGGGGAGGGTAGGGCGGTAGCCCTAGATATATCTAAGGCTTTTGACAGAGTATGGTATGTTGGTCCTCTTAGAAAAATCAGATCATATGGTATCACTGGAAGAATACTTAACATAATTAAATCTTTCTAAATAAGAGAAGAATCCAGATTGTCCTCAACAATCTAAACAATATGATATAAATGTGGGTGTACCTCAGGTGTCTATCCATGAACCTTTATTATTTCTAATATTCATAAATGACCCCCCCCCCCGATAAAATTGTCTCTGAGATGGGTATATTTGCTGATGACACCACGCTCTATAACAGTCACGAGGGAAAACAAATGAGCACATATCTAAGGAAATAGCAGAAACACTAGAGGAAGACCTCCAATCTGTAGTGGAATAGGGACAAAAATGGATGGTCACATTTAATGCTGCCAAGACAAAGCTTACTTCCTTCAATATTTACAAGAAGCTTTCTCAACCACCAATAACTATGGCCAAAGATACATTAGCTGAAAGTACTTCTTTCAAACTCCTCAGCTTAATGTTCAAAGGAAATATGAATTGGATCAGATACATTGAGAGCATTGCTAAACTACTGCAAGGATGGTGGGCTCTCTCTACCATGCTAGAAAGTTACTTATACCTGAATGTATCCTGCACTTTACAAGGCAACCATTCGCTCATGTATAGAGTATTGCTGTGACATTTGGGCTGGTGCACCTGCTACTAGTCTCTTGCTCCTGGACAGGGTTCAAAAGAGTTCAACCTGATAGGTCCTGAGCTGTCATTCAAGCTTCAACCTCTGTCCAATTGATGAAATGTTATATCCCTCTGTTTGACAAGTATTTTAATGGTGGATGCTCTGACAAAATACACGTCCTTGTATCCTCTCCCCAAGTAAATAGCCTCGACAATCAGCAAAATGCCACCTCTACAGGATTTAGATCCCTAAATGTAAGAAGGCCTTCTATTCTAATAGTTTCTTCTCCAGAACTGACATGCAGAAGTTCAAGTGTAATGTGACCAGACATCTTTTTGCTCAACTCCCTACATAGCAACTTATGTCCCTGATAGGAGCCCCTATGTTAAAGTGGCACTGTGCCTTGTTTGGAGGTGAAAACGAAAAAAAAATATAATTTGAAGCATTTATTATTTTGCAGAAGCTTGAAAAAAAATAGATATTTTAAGAGCGCAGAAAACTTTACAAATAAAAATAAATCACCATGCACACTGAGGTGGCTGAAATGAAGAAGAGTTGTAAAATTTTATATCAATTTCAATGCTTACTGTTTTTCAAGTGAACCTGCATCTGATTTGTTCAATGTCAATATTTACTTGACTCCCCAGTCACAAAGTAAATTTTTAATGTAAGAAAAATCTGCTTACCTCAAACGAATACTCTGGATTGAAACAAAAATAAAACTTGTTTCTGTCTTTCCATTAGATGAATTATAGGAATTAAAAAATAAGAAAAATGTAAATATGAAATAAGTGCTGGTAGCAACTTACAAATTCCTGAGCAATGCCAATCAATGCATTCTAGTCATTAAATATGACTGATAGATGGAGTATTTAAGCCAGTTTACATGGAAAACAAATAAAAATATATATACAAACCTATTTTCTGAATAAAACTTGTGATGATCAGAAACTTTTGCAATAAATTGCTGGACATTGTAACCATTTGTTATGAGGTTATCGAGTTGCCGATAATTTGTTTCATTCTTCACAAAAATGGAATGTTCCGTAGAGTTTAGATGCTGCGTGGGAGAAGAAAAAATAGAAAAAATTAAAAAAAAAAAAAAAAATACTTTTATGAGTACAAATTTGTTTACTTTAGGGATGATGAATTTTGATAATTATTTATATCAATTATTTTACAACTAATGTTATTTTTCAGCTGCAGACAATACTGCCATCCAAATCTGCTACTTTTCTCACTTAGCAGTGAATTGACCCGCTTATAATGCCCGGTATTCTTAATTGGTCACCCACCTAAATCATGACCTGGTTCAATATTAACCTCAACATAAAATGGCAAAACTGACTAGAAACAAAAAGTTCTTACCTTTTTAAGATCATCAAAACGCATCTCACAACATTCACAAAATCCTTGACGAAGTTTCTTCTCTGCAAGTTTCCGCCTCTCCCAATTAACTAACCTCCGACCTTGTGCAGCTTTTGGAACCGGCTCAATTGCTTTAGTGGCGACACTTATTTGGAAAGGAAAAAAAAAAAAAAATTTAACTTGACTCATCTGAATAACACATTCCTTTTGAAATGTAAAATGGTTTGGTTTTATGTATTTGATAAGTTTAAAAAAGAAAAGTGAAACGTTTCGAAAATGTGATGTGACAAGTGCAAGCATCTTTTCTTCAAATATATTCAAACAATATACGCATTAACTGCACCTACTCTCAAATAAATGCCCTCTCCCACCCACGTCAAGTATAAGTATGTGCAAAATAAATGGCTAATCCCCAAAATGTATAAACATTTTAACCCTTCTCTTCACTTGAAAATTCATAAAAATTCAGAAAATCACCTAATCTTAATGAAATTTTCACTAATCTTAATGAAATTGACAATCTCAGAATATAATGAACTCATTATTTTTTTTTATCTTGATGAAAATGTATTATTTTGTATAAACAAAAATACCTTTGCTTATGTTATAGCTTTAAGTACAAAAAAAAAAACGTGAATTTATTTATTTTTTCATGAAAATAAAATAATATAGATGTTAGCAAGTAAAAAAACTGTTCTTTTTATATTTCAGGAATATTACAAAAAAGCCCTAAAAAAAATTAAAAAAAAAAAAAAAATAAATAAATAAATAAATAAAAAAAAAAGCCCGAAATAAAATCAATAAAAATTTTAAAAAAAATTAATTTCTCAAACTAATATTATTAAGCATTGTTTATTCAATATTTTCAACAAAAAAATAATTGCAAAAAATATTTCATATGATTTTAATATCAGTTTCCAGGAAAATTTTACATTTTAAATATATTTCCCTTATACACAAACGTGTGTAACATCAGCGTTAGAAATTTATTTTAATTGTGAAAATAAAAATTGAGGTCTTAGGTCACACAAAAATAAAATAATTTCAAAAAATGGGATAATTTCTATAAATGATTTGAAGAAGTATGAGTGGACATAACGGTAAAAAAAAAAAAAAATAAAAATTGAGGTCTTAGGTCACACAAAAATAAATAATTTAAAAAATGGGATAATTTCTATAAATGATTTGAAGAAGTATGAGTGGACATAACGGTAAAAAAAAAAAAAAATAAAAATTGAGGTCTTAGGTCACACAAAAATAAAATAATTTAAAAATGGGATAATTTCTATAAATGATTTGAAGAAGTATGAGTGGACATAACGGTAAAAAAAAAAAAAATAAAAATTGAGGTCTTAGGTCACACAAAAATAAAATAATTTAAAAAATGGGATAATTTCTATAAATGATTTGAAGAAGTATGAGTGGACATAACGGTAAAAAAAAAAAAATAAAAATTGAGGTCTTAGGTCACACAAAAATAAAATAATTTAAAAATAGGATAATTTCTATAAATGATTTGAAGAAGTATGAGTGGACATAACGGTAAAAAAAAAAAAAAAAAAAATTGAGGTCTTAGGTCACACAAAAATAAAATAATTTAAAAATGGGATAATTTCTATAAATGATTTGAAGAAGTATGAGTGGACATAACGGTAAAAAAAAAAAAAATAAAAATTGAGGTCTTAGGTCACACAAAAATAAAATAATTTAAAAATGGGAAGATTTCTATAAATGATTTGAAGAAGTATGAGTGGACATAACGGTAAAAAAAAAAAAAATAAAAATTGAGGTCTTAGGTCACACAAAAATAAAATAATTTAAAAAATGGGATAATTTCTATAAATGATTTGAAGAAGTATGAGTGGACATAACGGTAAAAAAAAAAAAAATAAAAATTGAGGTCTTAGGTCACACAAAAATAAAATAATTTAAAAATGGGAAGATTTCTATAAATGATTTGAAGAAGTATGAGTGGACATAACGGTAAAAAAAAAAAAATAAAAATTGAGGTCTTAGGTCACACAAAAATAAAATAATTTAAAAATGGGAAGATTTCTATAAATGATTTGAAGAAGTATGAGTGGACATAACGGTAAAAAAAAAAAAATAAAAATTGAGGTCTTAGGTCACACAAAAATAAAATAATTTAAAAAATGGGATAATTTCTATAAATGATTTGAAGAAGTATGAGTGGACATAACGGTAAAAAAAAAAAAAAATAAAAATTGAGGTCTTAGGTCACACAAAAATAAAATAATTTAAAAAATGGGATAATTTCTATAAATGATTTGAAGAAGTATGAGTGGACATAACGGTAAAAAAAAAAAAAATAAAAATTGAGGTCTTAGGTCACACAAAAATAAAATAATTTAAAAATGGGATAATTTCTATAAATGATTTGAAGAAGTATGAGTGGACATAACGGTAAAAAAAAAAAAAATAAAAATTGAGGTCTTAGGTCACACAAAAATAAAATAATTTAAAAATGGGAAGATTTCTATAAATGATTTGAAGAAGTATGAGTGGACATAACGGTAAAAAAAAAAAAAAATAAAAATTGAGGTCTTAGGTCACACAAAAATAAAATAATTTCAAAAAATGGGATAATTTCTATAAATGATTTGAAGAAGTATGAGTGGACATAACGGTAAAAAAAAAATAAATAAAAATTGAGGTCTTAGGTCACACAAAAATAAAATAATTTAAAAATGGGAAGATTTCTATAAATGATTTGAAGAAGTATGAGTGGACATAACGGTAAAAAAAAAAAAAAATAAAAATTGAGGTCTTAGGTCACACAAAAATAAAATAATTTAAAAAATGGGATAATTTCTATAAATGATTTGAAGAAGTATGAGTGGACATAACGGTAAAAAAAAAAAAAATAAAAATTGAGGTCTTAGGTCACACAAAAATAAAATAATTTAAAAATGGGATAATTTCTATAAATGATTTGAAGAAGTATGAGTGGACATAACGGTAAAAAAAAAAAAAATAAAAATTGAGGTCTTAGGTCACACAAAAATAAAATAATTTAAAAAATGGGATAATTTCTATAAATGATTTGAAGAAGTATGAGTGGACATAACGGTAAAAAAAAAAAAAATAAAAATTGAGGTCTTAGGTCACACAAAAATAAAATAATTTCAAAAAATGGGATAATTTCTATAAATGATTTGAAGAAGTATGAGTGGACATAACGGTAAAAAAAAAATAAAATTCAAGTTTATATGCTGGCCCCACGCCCAACCTTCTCAGAAGGTACATACAGTGCCTAGTCTTCCCAATGGCTTAACTTTGGTGATCTGGCGTGTCAACATGATTGTGCCATACTCTGCTTGATTCGTACTTTGGTGAAAATTAGTTTATATTTGAGTGAAAATGTTTTTTTTTTAATGTAAATTGTTTTTTGGGGGATAATTATGCCAT
Organism: Euprymna scolopes; assembly: GCF_053919585.1. Classification (NCBI taxonomy): domain Eukaryota; kingdom Metazoa; phylum Mollusca; class Cephalopoda; order Sepiida; family Sepiolidae; genus Euprymna; species Euprymna scolopes. The sequence continues at coordinate 18,720,416 of NC_136520.1, forward strand.
TTTTAGCTTAAAAAAAAGTGTGTGTCCATTTTCTTTAATTTGATATCTTAAGATTTTAATTTACAAATTATCATTAAATTGTCATCAGAAAGCTGATAATTGCTTTTTCAAAGATTTTTAAAGTTGATTTATTCACATGATTTACTTTCCTTAGGTATGCTAGAATATTTGTTCAGTTGACCTTTTCAAAAAGGTCCTCCATATTGCTTTCTGTATAATATAATTTTCTAGTTGGGGCGAGGTCATCACACCCAACTAGGATATATTTTACTGTGAGTGTCTCCTGGCATGGGATGCACTCTGGCGCCGATTCTCCATTTAGTATATAAGAATGAGTAAAGTTGGTGTATCCTATGCGCAGCCGAGTCAGTATCACATCTTCTCGGCGTGATCTCTTGATGTCTGGACATCGCTCCTTAAGTTCAGAATTTGCTGCCCTCTTGCTGACTCCACCGCAGTTGCCATTTTTCCTGTATGTATGCTTTTATCTGGGGTCTAAGATCAGTATGTGGAATCTTAAAATTGTCAGTTGGAAGGTGAGAAGATCTTTTTGCAGCTGTATCTGCCCTGTCATTGCCTTTGATCCCCACATGGCTGGGGATCCAGACAAGAATAATGTGAAAAACAACTAGGAGACACCGGAAAGAAAAACAACTAGGAGACACCGGAAAGAAAAACAACTAGGAGACACCGGAAAGAAAAACAACTAGGAGACACCGGAAAGAAAAACAACTAGGAGACACCGGAAAGAAAAACAACTAGGAGACACCGGAAAGAAAAACAACTAGGAGACACCGGAAAGAAAAACAACTAGGAGACACCGGAAAGAAAAACAACTAGGAGACACCGGAAAGAAAAACAACTAGGAGACACCGGAAAGAAAAACAACTAGGAGACACTGGAAAGAAAAACAAGGGAGAAATTAAGAAAAAGGGGGGGAAAAAAAAAGGATTAGATACCCTTTCTTTTTAGGAAGTCGATTAGACGCTCCCCGTTGCCCTTCTGAACCACAACCACCCACAGCACCCCGTGGTTTATTCTTCGGTTGCCTGGTAATGTCCTGTGGCCTTGAAGGGCCTGTAGCTACAGAATTGACCCCAAGAAGCCAGTCATCAAAGGGACAGCTTCCCCACGCAGAATTCATGTTCAGGTACGGCCAACTTTTTAATTCCACTTGCACAGGTCGGAAGAATTTATTTACAGCTTCAAATTTAATAAACGGCTGTTTTAGATTTCTCGCTGAAAAAAAAAAAAGTTTTGTTTAAAATATTGAATAAGCATTTCAAAAAGTTTTGGATTCTTTTAACAAAGAAAATGATAAACAATTGACAGATTTATTTTACTAAAATATCATTGCCACTACAAGGTTAAGGTGCTAATGTGAATTAACAGTCAGATTTATTAGGAACTTCCTATGAGGGGAGTTGTGCAAAAACATGTATATGTATGCGCGCACGCACACACACACACACTGGCAAATAACATAAAAAAATTGTTAATTTGATTGTGTCGGTTTTCGAGAAGCATTTTTGAACGTCATGATATTGCTACAGTTATTATTGTCCACAAGTATCTGAATTGTTTCTTCGTAACTATGCAATGCCACTTTAAATTCACTGAAAGTTATGGATTTGTCTTTTTGCATTATAAGAGTTGTAAATGGTTTAAGATCGGCTGCAAGTCCATTGAGTGTCATTGAGATTAATAGGCCATCACTTATTTTACTCAAGAGTTTTAATACATTTGCTGTTTCTGCCATTATAACAGTCAGTAATCATCTCATCTTTGATAGGTTTTAGAGACGTTAGTTCTGTATATAAGAGATATAATTTTCAGTTTTTCTTTTGATAAATAATGTATTTTTAATATGTTCAATGCTTTATGTCCATCATCCAAGAGATCTCTTATAATCAGAGACAAGCTTCTGTTGTTTAAGCATTAAATCAGTTCTGCAAAAACAGTTGTGTTCTTTTCAATAAATTCGAGGTCATTAGGATTCTCTGTTGGAGATTGAATAGCTGTAGTTTTCGTATCCTTAAATACCCCAGAAATTTTACCTGCCACAATTTGAATTTAGATTCTGATCTGTCAAAGCAAAGTCAACGGCTGGGCCCATAACCTGTTACGTGTTGAGTATTCTGTAGAACAACGAACAAAGTGGTAGTAAATCTAGTCAGCGACGAATCAATCTAGTTACAATCGCGAGTGTTGAGTGATTCGGAAAAATTAAAATCGCAGCAGTAAATCTAGTCAGCGACGAATCAATCTAGTTACAATCGCGAGTGTTGAGTGATTCGGAAAAATGAAAATCGCAGCAGTAAATCTAGTCAGCGACGAATCAATCTAGTTACAATCGCGAGTGTTGAGTGATTCGGAAAAATGAAAATCGCAGCAGTAAATCTAGTCAGCGACGAATCAATCTAGTTACAATCGCGAGTGTTGAGTGATTCGGAAAAATGAAAATCGCAGCAGTAAATCTAGTCAGCGACGAATCAATCTAGTTACAATCGCGAGTGTTGAGTGATTCGGAAAAATGAAAATCGCAGCAGTAAATCTAGTCAGCGACGAATCAATCTAGTTACAATCGCGAGTGTTGAGGGATTCGGAAAAATGAAAATCGCAGCAGTAAATCCAATCATATCAAGATGGAGACTGATAGTGAACTGACTGGAATCCAAAATTCGAAAATTTTTATTATGAGGTCAGAGGCTTTTTATTAGTTGGTTGTCCTAACTCATAGTTAAAGAAGAGTGTCCAAATTTTGGGAATAATACCCTCCATTATTAACAAAAACATAAAAAAAAAAAAAAAATCATAAATGAAAATTATTAACAAAAACATGTTTTTGCAAGACATTTGATTACTCATTGTTTTATGAAGAAAGTAAGTGAAAAATTCATCACGTATTGGTAAAATTGATTTATTTTGATATATTTTTGTTGTTTTCAGAACATACAAATAATTAAAGAGAAAAACAGGAGACCATGTTGAGAAAAGTTTAGATAACTATTGTGGCAGTTTAAAGGCTCGAACAATGTACAAATGATGCACAGAAGGTGTTGCAAATCTCATTCAGTTAATGTGCAAATGCATTCAGTTACAAATTATTCTTAAGGCAGAATTTGGTGCTGGAATATGTCACGTCATTGTTACCAAGGTGGCATGAATGTGTATGCTAATCAGATTTGTATTCATACTAAAGGCAACTAAAAAAAAGAAAAAAGAAATAGGAAAAAATTATGTGGATCTTAACTTTTGGCTTAAATAAGTGCTACCATCAACATGGAGGATGCAAAGCAGGCAATGGTGATTGAAAGTTTCCAATCATAAAACATTCGCCAGGATTATCAACAGCGCTTGGGAGATCCTTATTTTGCTATTGCACCTTAGCTCAGCTTTTGACGAGACCCGGAAATTAATTCAGCAGAAAGCATGATGTGCAAAGTGAATCCATACTTTGATGCTAATTCCACCTTGATCAGATATGATAAAACTTACTGAAGCTCAAACTGACTTAGCAGACTGAGTATCCACAATCCACATTTGTATCCTTGATGGCAAACTTATATTCGGTGGTGACACGAGGAAACTCTTTGAGCCTTTCAAAATAACCCAACCCCAATCAATGGTATAATTGAAACATGCTGCTTAAAAAAAAAAAAATAAAAACAAACATCCTTGCCAAATGGCTATATTTTGAAATTTGAATTTCATATGCAGAATCCTTTTGAGTAGTCGTATGCTTGAAGGAAACCAAAGTTTAGGCAGAATACTATTCTGCTTCCATGCCCTTCCAAAAGGTAGCGTGAGCAGTCAAATACAACATCAAAATAAACAAAACAGAGGATTGTTCGTTACTCGAAACAATAAAGTGTTTAAGGATTCGTCTCAAGTGTTTGATTGGTGCATTCAAAAGCCAAACTGGTTTGGCCTCAGTCTGGAGTCGCATTCTGATGGGAATCATCTTAGAAGAATGAAAGCGAATATTTTAGCAGACACATTGATCAGGCTGATATCACAGTAATTGCTGCAGTATTGTTTATTGCTTTTTTTAAGGAATGGTACCAATGTTGCATCACTCCAGTCTTGGAAGAGAATTTCAGTTGATAATGTGATGAAAGGCAAGCTTATGCCAAATAACTCCTTGCACGCTTGAAGAGGTTGTCGTCAAAAGGTAAAAAAAAAGTTGCAAGCAAAGAAAACATTAATAACAACAACACAAAAAGAAATTATGAATTGTTTATAAATAATAATGCAAATTAAATCATACAAAAAGTTGTCTTAAGTTTTTCTACTATATAGCATTTTAACTTTTATATTATTGCACACTGTTCACTTAACCATAACAACTGTGTAATAAATGAAGAAAAAAAATGTTTTTGTATTGTTATTGAGCACTACATGAAAAACAGAGAAAATTCATTGATTTGAACAACTTCTCAATTGAAACAACAAAAATAATTGCTGGGGATGAATGTACTACTCATCTCATTTTACAGTTTTCATTTTAGAAAAGAAACGTTTCCTACCTTTTGACAAAATCTTTTTACTTTTTTGGTTATCCTGGAAGATAATGAAGAATATTTTAAAAGCGTTTTATCACAGAAATGCAAAACTGGACAACTTTAGGTAGATCAACCTCTTAACAGTCAGAAAAAACAAGGAAAATTCTTTCAAAGGTCTATCATCACTCATTTGATAGGGCATTTAGTGTGATTTCAAAAAGTTTGACTATCCATCACAGTTTCGTTTGATTGTTTTATCTAATGACATTACATATTACATTAAATATGTAAGTGAAAATCAACCATTAACTCAAGTTTTTATGCTTCAAGTTGAAATATTCATTTGACTTCACTCATTATTCATCGCATAAATATACAAAATGTTTGGAAAGTCTGTAATATATAATAGAAAAACAATACAGCAGTACAAAAAAGATTTTGAATTTAGTTTAAAACCATTGCACAAGAGCACTTTTCTGTTTATATGTACGTGCAATATTGTGTGTTATGTCGGGTTGTAGTTCCATCTACATAGGCATATTGATACATAGGCGATTAGCACATCAGTGTATAGTGTATGCTCACTACTAGGTTACACCCGGCTTTTTTTTTGTCCAGGCAAATACAAATTGGTTAGAGTTGGTTGTTACTTTAATGTGGACATTCTCTCTCACACTTTTTCATTATCATGGAGACGAAAGGAAACTATATTACCTTTATGCCTGCCAACCAAGCAACTTACATGTTTACCTTCCTGTATTCTTGTTCTAGTTAAATATATATTGTAGAGAAAATGTTGGGGCTTTCCTTTGAACCATGGTGACCCCTTTTTATTAAAGTCAAGTATCTACAAACACAGCTCTAAATTCCAAAGAAAACTATTCGAAATGGTTATCTCCTGTCTCAACACCAACGTTATACAACTATTTTAAGAAAATTAAAAGAAAATAGGTTTAGAACAATACAGTAATAATAAAAGAGTTCTTGGATAAGTAATTTTTTAGAGATGCTAATAATATGGATCTAAATTCAAGAATCTAACATTTTTTTTTCATATATTAGCTGTGTATTACGGGATAACACAAAGATTTCTCCACATTTTTACAGTAATGGTAGGACTGTACCACCTTGAATTGCACTTTCCCCGAGCCAACAGCTTAAATTGTAAGATGATAGGCAATAAGACATATCAGTGATAAGTAATCAAGTATTAGTGTTATGTCAGAGTTATAGTAACAAAAAAGATTGAGAAAGACTTATCTGAATTATTATAGAGATGAGAAAGTGAGGTTCAACTTCAGTTTTACCTAATATGTCATGTCAAGCATTTTGGGATTTAAAGTACATCCGTTCTTAAGAGAGTTAAAGAAAAGGGAAAAGTGGCAAATAAGACGCAATGAATGCATAATGGGTGAAATTTACAAAACTTAGAAATGTGCGGCTGTAGATTCATTGCATAGGTCTTGATCATTTGCTTGTTGTACTGGTCCAAAGTTGTGGCTCAATACTGACATCGATTGCAGTTTCAACCGTGTGGTCTTGGTCAGCGTTATAAGAGTAGAATTCTTCATCCAAATAAAATTACGTCTCGCGTTTAAAACAAAAATGGTTTATTTTCTATGAGCCTAACAATGACACTCATTTTCTTTTATTGAACAACGGAATTGCAAATGAGAATTTTTAGCCCAACCGAATCAAAACACAGGTTTGACCAAATACTAAAGGACCACCCATCTTAGGAGGTTACAGAGAACCAACTGCAAGACTGCAGAAAACCACTGACCACAAGACACCTAGAGGACCAACTAACACAATCTGCTGGAATATAAAAAATAAATAAACCACTGCCTAGGGATTCTGTATCCGGACAGTATTAAATTTGGAAGATCTTGAATAAGTTATGACATTCTCTGCCGTGATTATATCTGTAAAATCATTACTTTTTGTTAAAATGGGCAAATCAAATTTTGATCTTATTTGCAATTTCTTGCATTGTTTTCATTAAATCTCTTGCAGAAAGCATGTTATTCACATGCAACGCACTAAGACTGCAACTGCCTAGTGCAGGTTTGCACTGACAAAAACAGAAAGCAATTATCTTTTCCTATTAAGCACAAAATTAGATACAAGGTTAGTTCTTAATGTGGGGAACCTCCAGTTCCCAGAAAGGGGACACTCTGAATCAGAGTTTGTTATGTATTCTTAGTTTTAAGCTCATAACATTGTGGTCCTTAAACATTTGTCAGTTAATGTAGATCAAAGCTCAACAAAGCCCCCCCCCCCATCCCCAGCTCAATTAAAATTTATGAACGTACTTCAACCTTGGCTTTCTTGACTGGTGGTGGAGTTTCTTTCACACGTCCATTTCGTGATTGTTCTTTGATAAGCCATTTCATCAAACCTGAAAAATCCAAATTTAGAAGAATGTTTTGTTTTCAATTGAAAAAATAAACTAATAAAGAGGGCAACAAAAGAAAATGACAAAAGACTCCCCACTCACTAAGTGGCTAAGCTTATTACATATAATCAAGTAGAAACCAAAAATGTTTGATGCAATCATTCTACATCTGGTACAAATAAACTTCCACCAAGTATCAGTTTATGTTTTAACTATGTTCAATTAAAGAGGTGGAGGGGGATACCTTGGTGATTGTCTCATCAGTCAGAGGTGTGGTGCTGAATGGGCTTCACACTCATTGGACCATCTTTTCATAAATAATGCTGTTCCACAACAATAAAAAATGTTGCCATAAATTTTTAGTTGATCAACTCTAGTTGTTTTTTAAATCAAGGGCATTATTAATTTGGCTTCTATTATTAATTACGAGCATTTTCAGGAGTCAGCTCAACTTGAACGCACATCTTAAGTTAAATCAAGAATGACTGCAAAAAGATCATGCCTCCAAGGGTTAAATATCCTATATCTGGAGTTATCTGAAAGATGAAGTCTATCAAAAGAACTCCGTCCTCTCCAAAAATATAGAGCCATCACAGCCAAGAGAGTTATTAACAGATATGTTGATTATTGAATGATGACAAAACACTATTCAACATTCATAATTGTTTAACATAAAATTAGTATCTATTTACTGTCATCCAAAGAATTTGAAAATCTTTAGACAAACTATCGTAAAAGAGCAATAGTTTACTTGATGACAGCTCCTGATTTTGTGTAATAAAAGTATCAATGTTTGTTCCAAGAAATAAACATGGATTCTAATAAGAGAAAAATTCTATGTGTGTATGTAGCAGAAAGGAGTCAGGAATCATTCTTTAATGAAACAATGGTTGAAAAAAGCAAAAAAACAAAAAAAACAATTTACTTCTTGATGGAAATAAAGAAGTATTCATACAAAAATTATATTTTAGTTTGGTCGTTTTTTTTTTTAAGGGAGAGGGGATAACTTGTTTTAACAATCTTTTAATTAACACAAGAAAATCACACTAATTGGAAATTTTCATTTTCTTACAAACAATCAAATGAAACATTATTTTGTTGGAACATTATTATTTATTATTTTTTTTTTTTTTAAATAATTCATCATGTTGATTGATTGATCTATTTTTTGTTTCACAGCATAATGAACCACTGTGGGTCATTTTATGCTAAATTTTGTTAGGGTATTGATATATAAAATTTGTAAAGATATTGAAAATATTTTTAGAGTCTTTTAGAATGAGAATGTTTTGTTTGAAAATACATTTTAAATAGTTTATATTGAAATTATTTTAGTCTAATAGTTCTTTTTTATAAATAAAAATGTAAAAATATTTAAATATATTAAAAATAATAGTATTAACACATCCAATACAAAATATTTGTAAAAAAAATTTGATGGTGTTACTGTAGAATTTAAGTGTGTAGAAAATGCGGGATTGTCTTTTTCAATAAACACTGCTTGTCAATTTCTGATCTCCAAACTAGAAACCACAGTAGACTGTTCCTCTATTGTTTTTATTCAAATCATAACATGATTTTCTTACACAATAACAAATCTGGAAAAAATAAGATTAGAATCTTATTATTTCTAATTATTTAAAGTAATTCTGTTCGAAGTTTTTTTTTCTTTTTCTACTGAAATCCAATTAAAATTTCTTTTGTTATTTTTACTAAATTCATCTTTTCAGACATTTTTGTAATTCCAAATCAAAAACTTTTGATATAAAAACACTCACTGAGGTAAGGGACAATTTTCACTCCCAATTTTTTGGCTCGTTCAACAATGTTGTCTGCCTAAAAATTAAAAGACAAAACAATTCCACAAATAAAAAAAGAAAACAAAATCTAAACACAAGAAAATGAAAAAGTTTTGATGCTTTATGTATCATGGCATTTTTTTTTTTTACAATGAATTGTTCCAAATCAAGTCACTGCATCATTGGAAAGAGGTAATATCAGATATTGTACCTATCTGCTTGTATTTCACAAGTACACAATGTTGATTTCTAAGGTGAAAAAAAATCAGTATTATTCTGAATGGCAACCTAATTATCCATTTTTAATATCACTTACTGAAACGAATAAAATGAGAAGGGTTTCATTCCTCCAAACCAAATATCTGGGACCGCATGAAACCATTCTCTCTAAATATACCCGGTCAGATTCATAGCAATTAAAATTATAGAATTAAAAAAGAAAAACTGATTCATTTATGTTTTGTTGAATTTATCTGCTTAATTTTTTTTTTTTCGTTGAAGTCAGTTGTTATGGCAAATGAAACTTGCTCTTATGACTGACTTTGCTTTGAAACTGACACCCAAGTAATTGGCTGAGGTGAACAGTTCAACAATTTTTGCAGAAGTGGAGGCGTAGGGGTTATATGACACCTACCCCGATTCCTTACGCATCTGAAATTAAGGATGACAATTTTGTTGATAAGCTGCAATCACAATAACATCAAATGTTCCCTGAAAAAAATGCAGAATGATATTCATGCAGGACTTACCGCAGATTCCTTTTTTGCACATTGTAACATAGCTCTTCCACGGGTAACCTGAAAATAAAAAGGTTTCAATATTTTTTTATCATTAAAGATTTATTTTAATTGAGCCGTGAATGCATAGGTTTTTTTTGTTTAAAAAAACAATGAATCACAATTTATCAAGGACAAAAGCTACTCAAGCATAAAGATTAATTTCTATGGTTAGCTTGATGATGAAAAATATGAATAATTATTGAAAATTTGACAACTTATAAAGTTTTTATGGAATTTTACTTTCTGCACACTGAGAAAGTAAAATTTGTTGCCGTGATTGTAAGTTATCGTTGTGAAAGTTTTAAAACAAAAAAATCAGATAAAAAACTTTACGGAGATTAAAAATGCTTACTCATACTTACTGTAGCAATACCCACGGACGATAAAACGCTTTGGATAATCAGATTTCAAGGTGGTTCTGCTAAAGTCATCATATTTTAAAACCCAAAAGCACTTTAAGTCCTCAAAATACAACTGTTTTGTTAGGAAATAAATATACTTTCAAATAAATTAATAAATAATAATGAGCATTATAAATAATAATGAGCATTATAAGCAAATAAAATGATAAAAGTCTGATCATAAAACAGCATTTTCAGTAAGGTTTTTGTATCCATTAAAAGTGTAATAGTATTGTTGTTTTCTCTTGTAATAACTAGAAATTAACAATGATACCCAGAAAAAAAAAAAAAAGACGTTGATTTTCTTGTGTTAATGAAAAGATTGTTAAAATTGTTAAAACGAGTTAATACCCCCACCCACCCCCAGAAAACATATCCTAGCTAAAATATAATTTTTGGATGAACGCCACTTGTTTATTTCCAATTTCAAAACTAGAACCCATCAAGTAAATTGTTTCTTTTTACTAAGCTTTATTTCAGTAAAATAAATGACTACTTGTTTCCTTTCTGCTACATGGAGTTTTTTTCTTATTAAAATCCATGTTTATTTCTTGAACCAAACATATTGATGTTTTAAACTTGTATTACACAAAACGGAAAGTTTTCATCAAATAGATTATTTCACTTTTATAATAAACAGTTTGCCTTTCATTTAAGATTAGCGGGGGTGCCCAGCATTGCCTGTGTTTGTCGGTGTAAAAGAAAAAAGGTTTTGGGAGGCAGATAGGCTCGAACCCTTGATGCAAAGGTGAAAAAGAAAGTATGAAAAATCCTGACATTTTACCGCTCGGCCACGACAGGACAGGAAGTATAAAACGTTCTAATTAAACGATTAAAAAGTTACGTGACAGGTGCGTAAATACAATGAGGTCAAATAACATGCCATAGGGGAAACTTAACTTTGGTTCTCCAAGATGTTGGGGAATAGTAATTCTCTGACATGACAGGGTTTTTTTTTTTTTTTTACGCATTTATCCAAGCTGATTGCTTTCTGGACGTCTTGGCACAAAAGGCCAAGAACATGACTTCGCTTTCACAGTTTCGCCTTTTTTATACAGAAAAGCCAAAGAAACACGCAGAGATTATGAAATACTGCGAAAATAGCGTGTAAAAGTCGCCCAAATAAAAGATACACACAATGTCCTTTCGTAAATCAAAGATATAATCTCGGCAGCATATAAAAAGTTCTAAGAACCAGTGACCCCCCCCCCCCGCCTTTGCCGGACATACACAAAAAATGCACACACACTAACACACATTTTGGCTTTTATATATATAGATTTTCAAATCATTTTGCGAAATATAAATCCATAGTGATATGTAGTAAGAATGTACATCTAAAAACAAAAATAGGTTTGAATCTAAAATACAGCAGAATGACCTGGGAAAATTCAGCTCAAGTTACACTCTTCTGGAGGTTGAAGATTCAAACCTCAGTGCAAGTGGCACTCAAAATATACTTGAAAATTATTGAGGACTGCTACTCAAGACAAGGTTGGAGGCTACATTGATTGAAACTTTGCACAAATAACACTCAAGAACAGTCGTCCGAAGCATCTAAAAGGATTCAACTAGTTGTGCACTTGAGCACAGAAAAAAAAAATAATCATTATTCATAGAGAATATATTTAAAGCTCTTATTCCAATTTTATCAAAATCCGTTAAATGAGTTTAATTCTAAATGTGCAAAATTTAGAGCTTAAGAAATTGAAATCTTAATTTGTGTTTTAAATAGTTTTTAATTGAATAAAATTGTTTCTACGCAAACAAATATTCTTAATATTCAAAACTAGCAGGACCTGTGCAAATTCCACAGATGACTGATTCATATGTAATATATCGATGTTAGCATTCTGATATTATTGTAGCCAGGTCATAAAATATGCTAAAATATATTTTAATTCTTGCAGATTTCATATCTATTATTATAGAGTTAATGTTCTATCAATTTTTATATATTATAAAGTTGTGATTTCAAAAATAAAAAAATATATCTATATGATTGGGTTCATCGGCTTGAATCAAACTTGAATCCCAAACTTATGAATAACTAGTTCCTTCAGCTATAATCGAAACCAAAACTTATGAAGAATTCTTGATAAAATTATTTATTAAAAAAATAGATGACTTAGGTGCCATCCGCTATAATCCAAACCAAAATTATGAAGAATTCTTAGTAAAATCATTCATAAAAAATTAAATGACTTAAGTTATAATCCAAACTAAAATTATGAAGAATTCTTAGTAAAATTATTCATAAAAAATTAAATGACTTAAGCTATAATCCAAACCAAAATTATGAAGAATTCTTAGTAAAATTATTCATAAAAAATTAAATGACTTAAGCTATAATCCAAACTAAAATTATGAAGAATTCTTAGTAAAATTATTCATAAAAAATTAAATGACTTAAGTTATAATCCAAACCAAAATTATGAAGAATTCTTAGTAAAATCATTCATAAAAAAGTTAAATGACTTAAGCTATAATCCAAACCAAAATTATGAAGAATTCTTGGTAAAATCATTCATAAAAAAATTAAATGACTTAAGCTATAATCCAAACCAAAATTATGAAGAATTCTTGGTCAGCTATATTGTGAAAAATTTTTTTTCAATTTTCGTTCAGTAAAACAAAAGTTATGATGAATTTCCTGGTGTTCAAAATCGAAAAAAAACAACGTAAGTAGGTGAACGTTTTTTATGACTGGTTCCCATAGCAACCACGTCACTTCAGCGACCACTGTTGCTACCAATTCACTGCTCCCGCGAAAAGAGAAGTAACAAGTGAAACAGAAAGAGAAAGGGAGATAATTGGGGGGATTTTATTGACACCAAACGAGTGCCGTACATTGTTATTACATGTCTATGTTATGTCTATGGGGGAAAAAAAATAAAAGTGAAATTAAACAAAGAACAAGTAAATTTATTGGAAGCATGGAAAAATCATGTATTACAATAGAAAAATGCAAGCATGAAAAGTAATATGGTTAAGCTTAAATATGGAAAAGTAAAGGACTAGTTGTTAAAACTGGAAAAGAAAAAGACAAGATATTCTAGTAAAAATTATAATAAATTTATAACTTAAATTATTGCAGAATTGAAGAATCATTTTTTTATTCAATTTATTACATTATATAATCAATTCTTAATGCTGCAATATTTTAATTTATAAATTTATTATATTTTTTACTAGAATATCTTGTCCTTTTCTTTTCCAGTTTTAACTAGTCCTTTACTTTTTTATGTTTAAGCTTAACCATATTACTTTTCTTGCTCGCGTTTTTCTATCAGGTGTTCCTCGTCACGGAGTTAATATCAGGAGGTTCTGTCTAATGTTGTGAAAATAAGATTTGGTTGTATGTAAATAAGACTTAATAGGGGTGCGGATATGAGTGTGTTTAGATATGGGAAAAGGTGGGGGGGGGGGGTAGGTCGAGATAAGAGAAGACTAGAAAGAAAGGTATTCGTATGCAATGGCCGCCCTAAATCTTAAACATACTAGTGTGTATAGGTTCAAACAGTAGGGGAATGTGGATTTAACAGATCTATGTTAAAAGGGGGTTTCAAATTTAATAGGGGTTATTCAGTTATAAAAATGCTTTTAATTTGACTAGAATTTTTATTTTATTTTTTAATTTGACTAGAATTTTTATGTGGTCAGAAAATGTACGACTTGCGCTGCCGTCTTGTATATCCCCGTCCCACCACTATCATCCTTACACACATCGGTTAAGAGGTAAGGAAGAAAAGGAAAAGACGAAAGGGAGAAAAGGAAAAGATGAAAGAGAAAGAGGAAGAATGAAAAGGGGAAACTGTAAATGATTTATTGGTGATTCTAAGGCATGTCTTTTTCCTTCCAATTCGTGTCCCCCATCCCCGTCCATTCCCCTACCCTCACTCCCCATTATATTATTTTCCCTTGATTTACTACACAAAGCTTTGAAAGGTGTATAACAATAATAAAATCTCAAAATGTATATAATTAATTTATCTTCATGCTTAGATATAATCATCTACTCTAATTGTGATAATGGTAATTAAAAATAGAAGGTAATGGGGGATAAACATGTTGATGAATGTTTGTGGTAATTGATAATGAGAATTTTTAATAATTATATTGATTTATAATGTTAATAGTGGGAAGAAAGTGTTTAAAGTAAAATTAAAAAATCAAAATGCAAAGAATAATGGATTTCCAAAAATAGAAGATTAGGTGCAAACGGCAAAAGATAAAATAAGTCTAGATATAAAAAAATAATTCATCTGAAGGTATCCATGTATATATATATATATATATATATATATATGTACATGCACACATATTATAGTATAAGAGTTAAGACAACAGACAAGGACATAACACACAGATAATCTTAAACTTGTCAAATATATCTATTAAGAGTAAACATCATAAAAAAGTTTGTGCATATGCTTGTTTTATTTATATATATATATATATATATATATAAATAAATAAAAACAAACATATGCATACACACACTTCGTAAAAAAAAAAATTTAAAAAAAAATTAATTCAAAGGAAGATGAGAAGTACATACAGTGAAAGTTTTCTTTTCCAAATTGGACGGAGATGGGGTGTGCGCACTGTTAAAAGGACTTGAGATGAGCATGTTAGGACTGCCATTTGGAGATTGATCTTCATTTTTCGATTTTTCCTTATCCTGATCAGTAACAAAATAATGGATTTCTTTACTCAGAAACTTTTCAATAACCTGAAATGATAAAAAAATATTACACACATAAGCAAGTACAGTGTTTGAACACAATCCGCTTTCACCAATCCTGATTAAGTCACGCAATCCAGCTAGCCAATATGGATAACTACTTGTGGGCTACCACCCAGATCTTCAACTGCCCACAAATACTAACCAGATAAAGAACCTTGTGGAAGAGTGCTATGCCCAAATCACCTTAGACAGCAAGGATTGTTAAAAATGGTTTTAGATGCATTAAAAGTAACAAGCCACCTCTTTCCCCATTGTACCACTTGCTCAAGATCAGAGGAGAGAGAATCGGAGAGAACTTGGTCGTTTATGGTCTTAGATGTGCTACTATAGATAGTAGTGTCATTAGCAGAGATGTCTACGAATGATGTAAGGATGTGATTTGGAAGATCATTAATATAGATCAGGAAGAGAGTTGGGCCCAGGATGGACCCCTGAGGGACTCCAGCATTAATACTAAGAGCTTCTGATTTCTGCTCATCAACTACTACTCTTATGAACCTATCAGAGAGAAATGATTTAATAATTGAGAAGACATTTCCAGCTATACCGTAGCTGGAGATTTTGTGAAGTAAACCTTTATGCCTTACTCTATCAAAGGCCTTTGATATGTCAAGAGCAATTGTCCTAGAAAGGTAGCCTCCATCGAGAGATTCGCTAATCCTATGAGATATAACTGTAAGCACATCTGCTGTAGATCTAGCAGAACGGAAACCATACTGCGTGTCACTAAGAAGGTTATTTTTGCTGAGATGGTTGATTACTTCTCTATTTAACAGATTCCAGCAACTTACTTATGACGCACAGGAGACTTATTGGCCTGTACTGTGAGGGAGAGGAGGGATCACCTGAATTAAATACGGGGCATACTAATGAGATTCTCCAGGGTGACGGGAAGCAATTCTCCTTAAGACAACGTTTAAACAGTTTTGTAAGGATGGGCGCAATTCTGGTTGAAGTCTTTTGAGTACTATAATTGGAATACCGTCAGGGCCGGTTGCTTTACTGAAATCAAGGTTTTTGATTAGCTTGCCAACATCACGTACAGTATATCACATAGCATGTTTTCTGATACAGGAGGAAATATTGGAGGTTGGCAGCCTTGATTGCAAAGGTTAGAATTAGCTGCAAAGTTCTTGACAAAGAGTTTGGCTTTGTCTGATGCTGACGAGATTACCTCAAGTCCATTTATGAGAGTTGGTATAGAGCACACGCTTCTGTTCAGGATTCTGTTTGCTATTTGCCAAAACTGACAGGAACCAAGCCGCTGATCAGCTACTTTGAACTTGAAAGACTGAGCATACAACTCTTGCGTTCTTTATAACTTTTTTACAGTGGTTGCTGGCAGTTATGAAAGCGGCTTTAGTCTCAGTACATCAATTACGTTGGAAGCAATGGAAAAAGTGATTTCTATGCGCAATGGCAGCAGCACATTCCGGAGAGAACCACGGCTGGCTGTTAGGTTTTTGCTGGAATTTTTTCGAGGGTATGAAACTGACTATACCTACAATTAACCATTCTGTCAGGTCTGATACTATAGAGGACACATCCTTTTTAAACATGGAACGCAGAGGTAGATCTGATATAAATGTGCAGAAGCTATCCCAGTCAGTCATAGAGTATTGATATACTGTACGATGGAGAGGTACGTCTGGGGACTTATTACATTTCATTTTTATCTTAACTGATACAACTGAGTAGTCGGAAGATCCAAGTGGAGACAGAACAGAAGCTGAACACAGTTCAGGGCAAGTTGTGAGAAAGAGGTCTAGGAGACTTGCATACTGGTCGTCAGTATCGGGAACACGGGTGGGTTCGTGAACAATCTGAGTGAGGTCATAAGCAATGGAGAAATCATGACAGAACCTTTTTTTTTTTTTTTTTTTTTTACACAGTGATCACCACTTATCAAGGCCCGGAAGCCACTCAGGGATAAGGGTTATTGCAAGTACATTTCTATGCGCAATGGCAGCAGCACATTCCGGAGAGAATCACGGCTGGTTGTTAGGTTTTAGGAACCTCCACTCATCATCAGTCTTGTTTGAGTGAGTGATGTTAAAAATATGTTCTTGTTCTTTACCAGAAAACAGCAAGTTGAAATGGAACTCTAGAACTCAATATTCTGATTTCATTCCAAGCAAAATTACCTTACATGCTTATGTTTAATGAAACGTTAAAAGTTGATTTTATTACAGTGAAGACTATTTTACTAGGAACATGATGTTTTCTTATTCAATTCAAGCTGGATCAGATAAATACAAACATGGCCAACTCAGCAAAATGGCAATCTCCCATCTTCAGTCAACGCTTCTTCAACCCACATCAACAACTCGACATAAATTACATATACGGATCAGTGTTTAGGCTAGAAGCAATGTGCAGTATCTGTTCTATTCTCGATTATGAAGAGAAATCCTTCTAGACAAGATTTTTATTTTATCATGATAGACTACCAATTTATCACAAGCTGGATTTTTACCCACAAAAATTACTTTTGTTTTTATAGAGTAAGTACATGCATGAAGAGGAAGGGTGTGGAGTACTTACAGCTCCAAGTTTTTCTAGTTTTTCTTCTACTCTTTTCTCCTGCCGAACTCCTTTCAAATTTAAATAAATCTTTTTGCCTGCTAACGGAAGTTTCTCCTTGTACTCAAGTTTCCTTCGACTAATGGCACTGCTAACACCTGCATAAGAACAAAAAAGACAGAAACTCTAAACATTCAATATGAACATTGAAATGTAAAGTTGAAGAAAACCGGAATTATCTATCAGCACCTGCTGATGAACATGCAATGAGATTCAGGCAATATTCTCATAATGTACACAAGTTAAAAAAATACACTTTTAACCAATACAATATATTTGGGGCCTCACAATATATATGAATGGGTATATAAATAAAACCACTGGAGAATGCCCCAAAATTTCTGGATGATCCCTATTTGTACATCAGTTCACGTCACTGATGCATGCTCCCATTATACCAGTTCAAATGTATAATGCTGAAAGGTTATTTTCTTTATATAGAAACCAAAGTACGTTCTGATGTATTTAACTTTGTAGTCAAATTATTTTTAAAATAGGATTAGTAAAATTGCTTTTTTGTTTGTTTTTTTTTTACAATATTGTAGTTTTTATTTCATTTGGTTGTATAAAACTAATTATAATGAAAGTTGACATGTAAAATACAGACCCATGAAGCATCGTAATTTTATTAATAAAAAAGATATGTACATGCATGTTTATTCAACAGAACGCTGAAAGCCATGTCCATACATAGTTCAAATTAAAAGACTGGTCTTAAAAAAATGCTGACGCAAACAAAAATGGATTGAAAATACTCCACCTCATCATGTGTGTTTACCTGATGCTTTATTCCCACTATTTGGAAGTGGACGGGGTTGATTCTCTTTCACAATTTGACCCGTTTTCATCATCGATTAGATGCAGCCACAAAGAGGCCCGTTTGAATTGATCGTCATACTGCCATTCTAAAGTCAAGCTAAAAGAATAACAAATTGAAAAATTTTCTGATTAATAAAATGTAGCAGAAGTAAACTATTTTGTTAACATAAGTAATTAATCCAGCATCGTTTTCACTGCACAAGAACATTAAACGCCAATGGTAAAAGAATGTGAAATTAAAATGAATTTGCTAACAGCCCCTGTATGTGTAGAGAGAGAGAACAGCAATTTCTTTTTTTTCCCCCCTAAATAATTCCAATTATGTTTCAAAATTCTCACAATGAATATTCAAACTAACGTCTTAGATGCTTTGGCCTATGCAGCCTAACTTCATTCAGGTGTATACTATTGAACTTAAAATTTATGCAGATTTCTTTATTTAATCAACAGTTACATCAGCCATGACCAGGTAGAAGTCTTAATTTGTAATTGTATTAGTATCACCTGTACTGATAAATTGAACCTTCAAACTCCAAGAGACTTTCACTTAGAACTGATTATTACTTTAGCAATTTCTCCATTACGTCACAGGTCTTATTTTCCTAATCAGACGTTTTAATAAGATAGTTTGTAAGTCTCATTCTGTGCACATATCCCTATACTGGCGAGATTAATTTTTCTCTGAAACGTTACACATGCATCATATTCTTATATCATCTCTCTTCATGCAACGCATATCCTCAACCTTCACTGGTCAGATTTTACTTCCATAAATCATTACACTGCATATGATGTCTTACCTAAGCAACTAAAGAATTGAAACTTGCTTTATAGAGACACAAAGTGATGTAGAAGATAAGATAAAACAAGAAAAAAAGATTAGTGTAATTATCAAAGTTACATTAAAGTGATAAATACATGCAAGTTGTATCATAATTTACATCAACTGTCATTTTTTTTTTTAATTGAAATCTTTAGATTCAAATATTTATACAAATTTATAAAATAATGCTCTCAACACTTGAAATGACTCATAATTTTGTTGACGCTTTCTACAAAAATGCTAAAACTATACATTTCATTTAAGTAAATTTATTTTAGATGACAAACACTCATATTACTATTTTCATTTCTTATTTTCAAAATGTTTGGACTCATATAACCTCTGACATTCTTCAGGTTTTGGGAATCGTTATATTGAACTCTGATATCTGAAATTGCCATTAATCTACAAGAGTAGATTGTTTTCATTCCTTCAGTCATGACCATGTAGAAGTGTTCTTACTCACCTGTAATAATGAGAGACTCTTGAATCCACAGAACTGATTATTAACTAAAACATAGAAATTACATCAGGGTAATTCCATGTCAAATCACGACAGATGGACATCATAAAAACTATAAAATCCTGAAAATTTGAGCATATAACTCCAAGCAGTTGCCAATTTAGAGCTTTTCCTTAAATCGCCAAAGATGTCACCTGGGCAACATTTTAGCAAATATATTTCTAGGATATTTTCACTTTTTTCCCTCAATTTTCTTATCAGAAGAACCTCATTTAATCAAAGATTCTTTTTCTTATTAAGATATCTAGTTTGACATTTTGATAGAGATGCCTTGTGAGATTGTTGATTGTGTTAATCTGTATTCTTCATATATTTAATGTGGCATAGTTTTTCTCCATTGACTAAAATGAAATTCATCATTTGGATCAACATCAACCAGCTCTTCATCTAAAAACTTCAACTAAGTACTAAGACATGCCTCACAACGGTGCATCATGCATACCTCGCTGGAAGAATTATAAACGAGTTTGGAAATTAAATCCTTGTAAAATGACAACCAATGCCATCTACATATTTCGCATTCTGATTATGTTACACACACGACAGAATTTTGTATCTATAGATCCAGCTTTGGATGCAGTTTAGAAAATTTGATAAAACCACACCTTGACATTGGGATATTTCTGTTTATACACATAAGCAGCATGCAAGCTACATGGTATTAGACTCTTTTTTTTTTTTTATGAATACCCTTGGCAATACGAACAGAATCCTTTTTGCCTGGCATTTGATGACTGTATTTATCGTTTTCATACATGTGTACTATCAGTTATGTATCTTGACAGAGTTCTTTTCTCTTTTTTGAGAGGAAGGCTTTGAGCAAATTTCACAAATCTTCTCCAGTTCTCTGCCTGTTCAAACACCATACTCTAACACCTTGAAGAATTTAGAACAGTATTCACAAGACCACAAATCAGGAACAAGTGTCAGGATTTGAATTTGATCAGGAGTCAAAGCTTTCTTAAATGTCTTCATCCGATCATGCAATTGTGATGCTTTCTCTTCAATTTCTTTTTCAGTATGCACAGATTCTGATGAATTTTCTTGTAACACTATGAACATGCCTATCAGGTGCAATACCAGGTAAAACAGGAGAAATGTCCATGGATCTAAGACTAATATTCAATTTCTTTTTGATGAGGAGAATCAAAAAGATCACGGGTGTATTCCACATCCATTTTGCCTGCATCATCAGTTTCCTATTTCTTCACACACTGATGACAAATATGTTCTAGTGTTATATTGTTTGATTTTTCACACTGTTTGGACACCTTTCTCAGGGTTTTCTAATGCTGAGAAATGAGCAAATTTCCACAATATAAAAATAATATTTTATATTTTTTTACTTTTAATTTATTTATTAATGATGTTTGCCAGTATTTTTCTTGACAAAAATGTTTTATTTCATTGAGAAAAATTTTTCAGAACCCTTTAAACTATTTTAACAAAGTTATGCAATGTTTTCTGTTTATGCTATTTTGTTCTAGACAAGTTAAATACATTTACATATTTTTTATGTTATTATACACGATTTGTTTTACTAGTCGTTTAAAAACAATTATAATTTTATCATTAGTACAAACAATGAAAGATTAAGTTAAAAAGAAAAAAATAATACTTTCAGGAATTTGAAATTAGATTCAAATTTTTCTGATAACCCAAAAAAGTTCTGCTTTTTCCTATTTCGGATAATCGTCCCAACACTTATTGTGTATGGGACATGTCAGATAAATCAACATTTATTGTAAAGGAATTCACCCGTCCTGCGTTGCGTATGGGAAAGATTCCGTTAAAGAATTAAGTGCTGCCTAATGAAATAAACAAATTGCATTAACCCGTATTATATATTTTAATTAGGTATCGATAGTGAATTTCATTTGAAATTATTTTGTAGTTCTTTAAGATGCACTAATTCAACTCCATTTAGTATAGGATGTGTTTTACTGAAAAAATTAACCACCAACTAATGTAGGAATAAAAAGCAAAGATTTTGTCATAAAACACTAAAAGAAATATTTCAGTAAGCAAAATTGGCATACTTATTGTAACGCAGTGCAATTCTACCTAATTCTGATTAGATTGGATGAAAGCGCAGTTGCATAGGAAACATCTTGATATTCTGCTTAGTCATTTTACAATGGATGGTGTTGACAACACAAAACTTTTACCTTAGTAACAACTCTTATATAGTTACTAAATACCAACATTTCTAACTTCATCCATGTTAAAAAGTCATAAGTAAAACCATTCAAAATTTATTCCCAGTTAAAATTGATGTGAATAACTCGTACATAATATTGTTATATGCTAGTTTTTGTTGTAAACGTTTTTATTGTAAATATCTGATCACTGTGAAACTGTTTTAACTTTTACTTTCTAAAATTTACTTTGATATGAATTGTATATAATTTTAGATGATCTCTTCAGGTTCATCCCACATGCCCAAACTAGTTGCGTCCCCAATAGGGTATTTCTGAGTAGACAATGTAAGTGAACAAAAGAACTGTTTACCATTTTTGTTCCAGAGGTGCTTCATAGTGTTTGCATCAAAATAAAAAGAAGTACCATATGAACCACATCAATTTTTGCCGATATTTAAGTACATGTTAACATTTTCAAAATTTGATAAAATCACATAGAAGACTTCATTTCTGAGCAAATCTGATGACATTTTTGGATTCCTTGGCTAAAATTTTTTCTTTTTAATGTTTTTAGCCATCAGATGTAGTTTCATAGAATATGAAGAAGTTCTTTTGTATAGACTACTACAGATTATTTGAAAACACAAATTTTTGCGAGAGGTACATATTGGGCTCAAACAGGGAAATAGCCGAAGTTTTGAATATTAGCCCACCCGGGATTCCATGGTGTCAGTATTTGTAATGAAAATCAATGTGTAAAGAAGGTGTTTGGATGAAAAAGTTTGAGTGACACCCTAAAGGTCAAAAGTAACCTAAAATGGAGAAGTCACAATCACATTTCTGATCTGTTTTTTTTTTGTCTTTTTCTGGCTGATACAAAACTAATACAATGTAGCTAAGTAAGACGAGCTGTTTATCTGTCTACCCTCTCTTCTTCCGTCACGCACAAGCCTGTTTTCTGTTAAAATACTGAATATTAGCATCTACGAGGTGCCTTAAATATAATTCCAGACTTTTTTTGTATAGACATTTAAAATTGTTGTAGACTCTTGAAAATTCGGTATCTTATTGCTATACATCTTATGAGATGACCAAATAATTTTTTATCATTTCAGGTTCAAATGAACAGCTACAGCAGGAATTGGAATACACCCAACTAAAGCTGGATTGTCACAGCTGGTGAATTTCAAAAATGGAATCTTGACGTGAGGATGATATGCAATAAAATTGTTTTAAACTTAGAAAAAAATGCCACAGAAACGTACGAAATGCTTCAGACTGCTTTTGGACCATCTTGCATGAATCAAGCATCAGTTTTTGAGTGGCATAAGAGATTCAAGGAAAGCAGAGAATCTGTGAGGAATGAGACGTGTGTGAGGAGTAAAGAAGTCAGAACACCATAGTTGCTTTGCTAAATAAAGAATTTCATGGATAAGGACCATTGTGTATCTATAGAGATAAATGCACAGTTTGATGTCATTTGGAGAACTGTTCACACAATTATTCGCGAGGAACTGAAGATGCAGAAGATTTGTGTGAAGTTTCTCCTAAGAGTGCTCAGAGAAGAACAGAAAGAAAGACGTTGTGACAGTAGGAAGATGGTCAAGCTTATCAATTCACATCCTGCAATTCTTGATGCTCTGGTGACCTGCGATGAAAGCTGGATCTACTGTTATGACCAAGAGACAAAGTTCCCAGTGGAATCATTCTGGCTCTCCCAGACCCAAAAAGACCAGACAGAGCAAATCCACCCAGAAACTTATGATGATCCCTTTTTTTAACAGCACAGGTATGATCTATGTGCACTGGGTTCCCACTGGATAGTCAACAAACAATACTATGTTGAGGTTTTAAGGGGGTTAAGGGAGAGATTTCGCCGGAAGACCAACACTCTTCAAATCAGGTCAGTTGCAGTTCCACTAGGACAATGCACCAGTCAACAACTCAATCCTTGTCATAGACTATTTGACCAAGATGAGCATCAAGACAGTTCCTCATCCTCCCTATAGTCCAAACCTTGTCCCTGTGACTTTTGGTTATTCTCCATCCACACGTGTGCATATATCCATATATATCCATCCACACACGTGCATATATCTATATATATCCATCCACACACGTGCATATATCCATATATATCCATCCACACACGTGCATATATCCATATATATATATATTAAGGGAAGATGACGCCAGGTTCCATATTGCTGAACTTCAGCGATCTAATGTCAACTAGTGTGTCGATGCAATTAAGCAACTTTTGCATAAATTAAATTAAATATAACCCAAATTACCAACATTTACACCTAGTATTTGTGATCCAAATTTTATAAAGTTGGAGTTTACTCAAAACATAAACATAGCTTTCTTTATAAATGTAGTAGCATAGGATTTGCTTATCAAAAAAACAAAAATCATCTTCTATGTGAGATTTCTTGGGTTAATAGATATAGGAGCAGGTTCAGTTTAGAGAGAAAGGCCAAAAAAGAAGAAAAAAAAAAAACAGTACTCCATGATCATAATTTTAACCTGAGGGATAAATAAATACCTGGCAGAGATAGGTTAATTAATAAATTTATTTCTTAAAGCCATTTAATGCATGCCAACATGTAAAACATATTAAACCAATGAAGTTTCATTAAAAAAAATGAAATAAAAACTGTTAACTTATATGGAACGGCTCATCAAAAACTTGTTTACGTTAGACTTGAACACAACCATATTGTAATCAGCTGAAAAGCAGGAAAACGGAAGACAATTCCATAGGCATGTAGCTCTAATAAAGAAGCTTTGCTCATGGAATCTATGTTTAGGTTTAGGTATAGATAAAGTGTGGAGGAAATTATTGATAGTGATTTCTGCTAGACGGGTGTTTCTTATGAAAGTTTGGCGAGGGGAGACCATAGATTGGAGCTCAGCCGAGCACTTTCCATGAAAATAACGATAAAGCAGAGACAAACTTGCAACATTTCTCCTGTGAGAAAGAGGTTGCAGGGAAGAGAAAAGGACATCCCCTACGATGCTATGGTTCATCTTTAACTCAAATTATGAGCATGAAAGATGTAGATAAAACTCGTCAATGGAAGCCCTTCAGTGGATTCATTTTTAAAGTCTACTTTTTTGAGATCACTTTTATGTTGTTGGGAAACATTTTATGAACACAATTTTAAGGGACACACCAGAGTGAGAGAGCAGAACAAATATTTGGTAAACACAGACAAAATATTGAGTAAAAAAAAGCATCAATTCACAAAAGAAAAGTTTCATATTTAAGAGAGAAAATTTACATGGATAGGAAACAGAATGTTTGTCATATTTTGAGAGTCCTTGCAGAACAAGGATTCGTCGAGATGAGGAAACACAAGTAGATATTTTAAGAGCAATGAATTATCCACAGATCAAATTTAATTACACAAATTACATTAGATTAAAAGTTATTGTTTTCATTGTAAAAAGTTCACTGAAAAATGTTACTAATATAAATGAATTTATACAAGTCTTTTTAATCAGCAAACAATAACTGTAAACATATTTGTCACATTAGTATCAAAGTATGTGTGTATGAATCGAGAACTGAATTTGCTAAGCACAACAGACGGACAATGGAAGCTGGCATGATGTTACCTGTTGTTCAACTGTTCATTGAAGGAAAAATCTAGCCTTTTATGAACCAAGATGGATCAAAAAAGTAAATTCAGCAAATTCAAAGAGCCTTTGATTGGCTCAAAATATATTTGTTTTTATCCTTTACTAGCAGGGTGACCCAATGTTGCTCGGAATTGAATGATGAATGAATGTTTCATACTCCTATATTTTTAATGTCATTGAAATCGGTGAAATAGCCCACTTTTCACTCAAATCGATTGTCCGCTTTAATTGGAAACCAATCGCGGTGCATCTAGAAGAATCTTCACATGCCTCTCGCAATGACTTAGTTTACAATAGTAGTCTACATTGCACTGTAGAGAACCTACTGCTGATTTTATAAAATTATTTTTTTATATATAACTAGCCTGGGTACCCAGCGTTTCCCCAGGTGATATGTGCTGAGCAAAAAAAAAAAAAAAAATTTTTAGAAGGCAGGCAGGCTCGAACGCGTACCGCGAAGGAGGAAAAGAATGTGAAAAAAAAAAAAAAAAAAAAAACACAATGTTTCTGCTGTTGCGTCCAGAAGTGACGAATGTTTAAATTAAGGATAGTCAATCGAAAAGAGGGGATGACTTTCAAAAATATAGGCGAAAAAAAACCCAAAAAAAAACAACCCCTCCCTGTAGAAACGTGCCCAGTTAAGAGTGAAGAAATTGCTTTTAGCCAAATTTTCGATATTTGTCTTCAAAAGAGCCGAGCTTCAAAACAATACCGATCTCGTGAAAATCCGTCGCCTCTGTTGAAAGTTTTAGGTAGACATACAAACATACATGCATACATTTAAGCAGACAGGTGAGATTTATATTCTAGACTAGCGAGGGTGCCCAGGTGATTGGAGGTGTGTGTGGAAGGGGAGGGGGAGATCAAAACAAACCTGTTAAAAAAAAAAAAAACGTTGGCCGGGTGTTTGGAGGTGTAAAAGAAAAAAAAAATTTTGGTAGGAAGGTAGGCTCACACCCGAAGCGTTGACGTGAAGGTGGAAAAGGGGGAAAAAACCCTGACAGCTAACCAGCTCGGCCACGAGGAGAGAGGAAGTGAAAACTGTCTTAATTTAACGTTTATAGAGTGAAATTGACAGGTGCGAGAATTTAATAACTTAAGTTTGGCGCTGCAAGCCAGTTTCTGCATATTTGTTTGTTTCCCCCGCCAAATAAATAGCAATTGTCTGATATGACAGAGTTTTTTCCCCAGCATTGATCAAACCTTATTTGCTTTCTGGACGTCTAAGGCCGAGAACACAAATTTGTTTTCAGGTTCACCTTTTTATACTGAAAAGCAAAACGAAGACGCGGCGATCGAAAGAAATCTCGAAAATAGTGCATAAAAGTCGGGCAAATTAAAGATAGACACGACCCCCGTTCGTAACTCGTAAATATTATGATTTAGACAGTATATAAAAAGTTTTAAGAAGGAGTGACCCGACCGAGCGCCACCTCCTTCAAAGCCTTTGCTCAGCATACACAAAAAGTGCACACACTCATTTTCGCTTTTAATATATATACTAGCAGGGGGTACCCGGCGTTGCCCGGGTGTTTGTAGGCATGTGTGAATGAAAACATAAGAATAAGCGAAGTAAAAAAAAAAAAAAAACTAAACTAAAAAAAAAAAAAAAGAAAACAGAAAAACGAACGTTAAAAACTTCTTTAAAAAATCTGAAAAAAAAAAAAAACACGTGAAAAATGGCTTAAATAACCCTGCTTCAATATTAAAATTTAAAAAAGCGTTGCCCAAGTGTTTGTAGGTGTGTGTGGTTGTTAATGAAAACGTAAGAATAAGCAAAGAAAAAAAAGAAAACATAAAAACAAAGCGGGGGGATAGGAAATCAAAACATTAGAAAAAAAAAACTAACGTAAGGCAAACGAACGATGTTAAATATAAAAATTGAAAAAACAAAAACAAAAAAGAAAACAGAAAAACAAAAATGTGAAAAATGGTTAAATAAGCCTGTTTCGATATTAAAATTTAAAAAATCGGTGGGTACCCGGGTGTTTTTAGGTGTGTGTGGTCGGTCGGAGGTGTTAATGAAAACCTAAGAATAAGCGAAGTAAAAAAAAAAACAAAGTAAAAAAAAAAAACAGAAAAACGAACGTTACATGAAAAATGGCTTAAATAACACTGGTTCAATATTTAAATTTAAAAAAAAACAAAAAAGACATCTCACACCACGATTCGAACCCAAAACGTTTAGATAATGAACCAACGCGCTAATCAACTGACCTAACGTGACCTAACGTGACGTACATGAAATTTGTTCAGTTTTTCAACTATTTAAAGTATAAATCAGGTCATGACGTCATCTGGCGCATGCGTAGAACCGTGTTTGTTGAACTTGCTCCGAATAATCTAAAATAACAGCAAGGGGAGACTTGATTCCAAATATTTCTCATATGTTATATCTCCCCTCTTTTAGAAATAGAATACAATTATGACCATCTCCAGTATCAAATAAGTCTTATAAAGTGTATAATTTACTTTTTGTATGGAAACCAAAGATATAACATGAGAAATATTTGGAATCAAGTCTCCCCTTTCAGATCATTTGAAACCATAGTAGCAAATTTTTATCTCCCCTCCATCAAAGTCAGAGGTTTTGAGGAAATTCATATGCAAAACTACGAGAACAAATAACTATCATTAAAGTATTGGTAAAGGTGTAGTATCTTTCCACCACGAAAAATCCTTTAAAATTACCCCTATTATCGGTTTTTGAGGACGCTAAAAACAAAAATAGCAGTAAAAATCCCAGGAAACGAGTAGTTTTCAAGATATGAAATTATAAAGTGGGGGATCACTTTTCTTTATTAATTTCACGCAAAATGAACATCCACTTTGTAGCCAAAGCAGCCATAAAGTGGGTGCTCATTTTACATTAAATTAATATAGAAAAATGATTCCCCACTTCTTAAAACAGTAATATGCGATCTTAAGAATAAATGTCACATATCACACTACACAATTCAGGTCATCAGCTTCCCAGTGTGCCTTTATTTGTTAAATTCTGATTAGTAGTTGCTGAGATTTCAAAATTTATCAAATTTCCCAAACAAGTGATATATTCATATATGGATATATCTATACTAGTTGCCAAATTGAATATTGAAATGCTCATATCTTTGGTTCTATGGGCCGAAACTATATGACGATTTGCAGGCTTTTAGAAGATTATAATACTATTCTATGCTTAAAATTTTATGATAATTGGTTAAAAAAAAAAAAAGGAAGAAAACTATATTTCCAAAATAATAAAATATGCCCAAAGTAGTATACATTTATATAGATATAGTGTCCTAGCAAGCCAGCTTTATTTGTAGCTTTAGGATGAATTCTGCTTCGGATATTTTTGCTTGGTTGTCTCCACTTTAGCCTTAACAGGCCACTAATATATATATATATATATATATATATATATATATATATATATATATATATAAATTTGTTTTTCTTTGTGTATTGATATTTATATTAAAAACCTTTTTTTCTACTTATTTAAAAAAAAATACAACTGTTATATATGGGTCGTGGAATTGCATTCATCTACAAAAGATCTAGCTAATTTGCATATTCTTTTAAACACTCATCTTAATTAATTCCCTATTCGTTTTATTGGTTTTCTGATGGGATGATCATCTTTAGTTAACTTTTACATGTAATTATATTCATGCAGATATTCTACATGATTTATACTTGTATAATATTTGCGTAAAAAGCTTATAGTAAACATAAACCTCTTTCTATATATATATATATATATTTATATGTATGCATATATACATATATTGTTTAAAAAAAAAGTTTCCTACCAAATTCCTGTCAGTTTTTGCTCTACAGACATGAAATTTAATATTTAGGGGATTCGAACCATGCAAAACTTTATATTTGGGTTTTAGCCGGGGAAAATTGGTACAAGTGTGAAAATTAAAAACATGGAATTTACCAGGTGAAGGTCTTCACAGGTCAGGCATTAATGTCAACAGAAAAAGTAAACCATAAGCTTAACATTTTGGTTTCAATTCTCGGCAGTGGCGCATAAGGCATTAAAAAAATTTTTTTTTTTAATCATTACTATATATTGGGTTCAATATAATCTATAATATAAAAGGCAAAATGTGAATGTGTATGTGTGCCAAAAACTTTCGTCACACGTGATGGATCCTGACGAGATCAGTATCACTTTGAAAAAATTGGCCAAAAAACATTAATCCCTTCATCCTCAACTCTGACGTTTTTCATAAGAAGGGGGACGGGGTCACCCTTTTCATCGACATTTTTCGCAAGTCACCTTTCCTTTCGGCTGACTATCCTTAATTCCAACATTCGAGACTTCTGATTGCGCGATGGACCCATCAGCTAAGACGTTACGTTTTTACGCCTTTTCCTCCTTCGCATTACAGATTCGAGTCTGCCTGTCTGCTACGACTTTTTTAACATCTCTCTCCACTCAAACTGCCTAGTGTTGTTTTGATACCCCCCTCCTTCCAGGGTTCCTTACTACACCACCTTGACACACCTGGGCAATGCTGGGTACCCCCGCTAGTCTATTATATACAGGGCAAAATGGGCGCGAGCATTTGTGCATGTCCACGAAAGGATTCTTGCGTCAGATTCCGCAAGAGGTTTTTGCATACTTCCCAGATCGTAATATTTCACATTTGCAATGGACATTGTCTTTTTGCTTTTATAGAGTTAAACAAAATTTCCACCGTGCCGTTGTCTCCAGTGTTTGTCTTTTTCGTATAAAGCGAAACTTATAGGAATGCAACTGCCTAACCTTCAGGCTGGGTAGTATCTATTCTGTAATTGCTCCATGTAGCATTTCATACTGAGAAAATATTTATTTGGATAGTGCCTTCTTTTTGGAGGAGTTGGTTTTCCCCCCTACCACATTAAAAACGACCTTGTGTCTAATTTGCTTTTGTGGGAGGTTTAAAAGCAACACCATTTCTGCAAGTCATTTTGACTATGTTAAGTTTGAACGCTTTAGACTTCTGGTCAGGTTATGAGTAGCGGTAAGACGCAGATTTTCTTTCACTTTCTTTTCCACCTTTGTGTCACGAGTTCAAGCCTGCCTGCCTACTACCACTTTTTTTTTTTTCGCTCAACACACCTCCAAACACTCGGGCTAGTCTCTATATATATAATTGGTAAAATGTGTATGTGTGTGTGTTTGTATGTCTCGTAAAAACTTCTGACAGACGCGTTGAACGTGACAAAAACAGTATAGTTTTAAAGCTCAGTCTCTCGGTTGACAAATATAGAAAATTGGCCAAAAACAAATTATTTTAACCTCAACTTGTCTGTTTTTCACAAGGATTCATTTTTTCGTCAACATTTTCGCAAGTCATCTCCTTTCGAGAACAAGATCTCTATGCAATTGTTGAATGTTGGAATCTCTACGGAATTTCAAACAGCCTTTATTTAATCCACAGCGGTAGCTGGCTTTCTTATGTCATGATTGAGTAAAAGTCCTAAGTAATTCATAATTGTAGTCTTGTAGCTCTCACATTGAACCTTCAACCCTCAAAAGACTGTCACTTAGAACTGATTATTACTTAGCATTTACAACTGTCACACCACAGGCTTCGAGTTTGCAAGATATACCTGAAGATGGTCAGAGGTCACATCAACATTGGAAATAATATTCAAGATTAGAACAGTAATCTGAATAATCTAAAGAAATGTTATTTGTTCTTTTTTAAAATTAGGGCTAAAGGTCATGTGGAGATGGGCAGTGGCATCCTCAACTAGTGTCTCAACATCCCAACACTATAAAACCTTTCTACAATGAATGATTGTCCTTGAGTGGTGAAGAGTCACAAGGTTAGCCTGTTAAAAATATGCAAGCACATAGAACACAGTAGATCTAGGAGTAAACTTTGAATAAAATCTTAACTATTACAGGCTGTTGTAGTTCCTTGACATTGACAAACAGATGTTTGGCAGAGAGAACATCACAACTTCCTAGAAAATCATTTTCAATTTCAACATTAATATGGAAGAGAACAAGCGACGCAAGCCAACTGCAACTGACATGTGGGTTATTCCGTGTCAAATCATCCAGGGCTTGACACTCATTCATAAATTTGGCTATAGCTTGCACTGCAGATAGACAATATATGAACTAAGAAATCCTGAAAATGTGAGCACATAGCTCCAAGCAATTTCCAATTTAGAGCAATTTTTGTTTTGGTGTTAGTCGCATGATACAATGCCAGGGCGACAATTTTATGATGTCATTTCTTTGAATATTTTCTGATTGAAAGATTGTATGGCCCTGAAAATTCACTCAGGTAAGTTTTTTGACCCAAGTAATCCAAAAATGGCATCAGATTTTCTCCAAAATGAAGCCTTATAGAGATATTAAAGGTTTTTGGATTTTTCCATATGTATTCCAAAATCGAATAAAAAAGCGTGTAGCTGGCATGGTAATGAATTACTTTTTTTATATATATATATTTTTTAGACACAATAAATTGTCTCTCGACCAAATAATGAAAAATATTCCCTTCCCTATTTGATGTGATAATCAATTTAAACATGTGTTAAACTCACATCACACCTTAATTTGGGAATAAATTTTGGAGTAAGCCAGATACTAAAAGTAAAAAAACTCAATCCAATCAAATATTTACAATAAAAGTAGTTCTCACAAAGGCTTTCTCTGTATATTTATCTCGCACATTAAATTGTGCCTTGACCAAAAATGGTTACAAGTTCTTGTTTTGTTCACTCACATTACTGAAAGTAACTTTTGAAAAAGTCTTGAGACCATTCAAAAACTATGTACACTGATTTTTTGCTTTTTGGCTCCTCCCCTTGTTTCTTTTTCTTAAATGGCAATTTTGATAAGGGATGTTTGTTTTACCTAGGCCTCTTTGCGCGAACAAACTATTTCATACACAAAAACGAACTTGTACTATTCCCTGAGAAGTGCCTTAATAGGAAGTAACCAGTTTCAATCTGTATAGGGTTAAGTCAGGGAGTGAACATTCGTGCCAAATTCCATAATTTTCATCTTCAAACAGGCGTCCATGAAAAAAAGTTGAATATGTAAAAAATAAAGTTGCAGTGAAATGGTATTCAGAAAATAGTGGATTTCACAACTAAAGTCAGCATTCAACATTTAAATGCTGTTGTGTTCTTTATGCCAGCGAAATGCAGAAATGGTTTTTTGATATTCTTGGTCAGTTATTGTGTATGTCCTTCCAATACATGTTGTTGGGGATACAACACAAAGAATTTTCTTGATGGAAACAAACCATGTATCATCAATCTGCGGCCAATTGAATGTCTTGCATGGTCCACTTTCCTCTGCATTTATTTCGTTCATGATACCAACTCACCAGAAAGAGTTATAAATACAGGTTATATATTAGATTGGTGTGATATCAGAAATATAAAGAATTGATGGCAAGTTAGTCATGAATATCAATATATAGTTCATATAATATATGGACAACTTATGGCCAATTTGTGATGATGACAATGGTATAAAAAGGTGACTAGCTCTGATTCCTGGCACTGGAAAACATTGCTTCAAGTGACTTTCTCACCTTCCCCATGGTTTCTTTACTGATTGCAAAGAAACGGATGGCAGACACTCGGCAGGGCGTTGGAGTGCCCACTTAGCCACATGGCGTTTTACTAAACTATCAATTTCATCATACGGGGATTTTCCATGACTGATGGCGAAGAAAATCCACTCACCTTCAATACCGAAGTCCTCCTTATGCAAGCATGAATTCTTGAAGTTTTTATAATGAGCCCCGCAGGCATCATTTGTTCATATGTGGTAATAAGGTCTGGATTAAATGAACAGTCAGTGTCTGAGTTTGATACACAAATGCAATGTCATGGGTTTTGTTATCGGAAATAAAACACAATGAAATATATATATATATATATATATTTTGTTGCTATACTAACAAAATTTTTTCGCCCGGTATTTTGCGGCTGTATTCATCATTCTCATATGGTCGACTGTCTCTAGGGAAAATCGTTTCCCTTTGTTAGAGACAGATTTTGACAAAAACCGATTTGTCCTTTTCAGTACTCTGGCAGTTCGAACAATATACTCAGACACCTTAAAGAATTGGGAGCTATATGCATGGAATCAGGAGTAAGTGTTATGATTTCGATTTGATCAGGTTGGTTGTTTTTGTTTTACGGCATATCAACCTTTTTCAGGTTATTTAATGGCGAATCTAGTTATTTTGAGGAACGATTTTTTATGAAGTATATTTTTTTTTCTTGCACTGGCTGTTGCGTTATTTTGTTTAGACCCATCTGTATAGAAGTGTGTGTGGTCTGGATACTTTTCTTTGATTTTATCGAGATCATCATGATAAGTTATTGGATGAGTACGTTTCTTTTCATATTTACTTAAACTTAGGTCGATGTTAGGGGGATACAATTTTCCAGGGAGGGGTTTTGAGTAGGATAGTTTCGTGAATTTTAGTTATGTGTAGACTTGCTTCTTTGGAAATCGATTTTATTCCAAGTCCAAAGGTTTTGATTGCATTTTCTTTTTGGTCGAAAAGGTGTTTACGGTTTGGATTTAAAGTGCTATTGTGTGCTGGTTTGGTGGGGTTGGCTGTTAATTTCGTGTAGTATTTTAGACCAAGGTTTTGATTTCTGAGCATTGGAGGAGTTTCATGTGCTTCTGCATACAGGCTTTCTACAGGGGAGGTTGGAAATGCTCCTAGTGCTAGTCTTAGTCCGGAGTGGAAGATTGTGTTGAGGGTTTTTAGATATGACTTTCTGGTGGATTGATATATGAAGCTACCATAATCTATTTTTGATCTAATTAATGCTCTATATAGTTTGAGTAGTGTGTCCGTGTCAGCTCCCCAATCTGTATGGGCAATGACTCGTAGGAGTTGTAATGCTTTATTACATTTGTGATTGATATGTGGAATGAAATTTAGTTTTTTGTCAAAAATGATTCCCAGGTGCTTGTATTCATTTACAAATGGAATTTTTTTGCCTTCAATCTGTAAGGTTGGGTCAGGGTGGAGTTTGCGTTGGTTACAGAAATGGATGCATTTTGTTTTAGTTTTGGAGAATTTGAAACCATTTTTCGTTGCCCATTTATTAATTTTATTTATGTTATGTTGTAGTTTTCTTTCAATAGTGTGAGTGTATTTAGATCTGTAGCTGATTGAGCAGTCATCTATATATAAGGAGCTATGTATATCAGGAGAGAGTTCTTTTATAATGTTATTGATTTTTATGTTAAAGATAGTTGTTGATAATATGCTGCCTTGGGGCACTCTTTGATTTTGTGGGTCTGATAAAGTTGAGTCTATGCAAACTTGGAAAGATCTGTCTGTTAGGAAGTTTTTTATGAATTCAGGTAATCTGCCTCTTAGTCCGATGTTGTAGAGATCTTTTATGATACCGTGTTTCCAGGTGGTTTCATATGCTTTCTCAAGATCAAAAAAAAACAAAAAACAGATGTTACGTGATTCCTTATTGATAAAAGCTTCTCTGATATAATTTTCGAGGTTAGTGATGTGGTCTATACATCCTCGATTTTTTTGGTATCCACACGGGACTTCAGAAATTATTTTGTTGTCATCTAGATACTATATAAGACGGTAGTTAATCATTCTTTCGAACGTTTTGCATAGGCAGCTTGTGAAAGCTATTGGTCTGTAATTTTCTGGGTTTTAGCTCTTTGGTGTTTGTATTCTATTAAGTTGTTCGTTGTGGGTTGTTTTTTAAATTTTCTTAAGGCTGCCTTTCTCTGTCTAATGGCCGTTTTACATTCTGGATTAAACCAGGGTTTGTTTATTTTTCCAGGAGAATTTTTGGGTATGCATTTTTTGGCTATTGTTATGAGTACTTCCGTGAATTCTTCTATTGTTTGGATTTGATGTTCTGTTAGTTTTAGTGAATAAAGTTCTTTAAATTCGCCCAGTTGGCTTTGTTTGTGTTCCACCTGGGTATGTGGTTTTGGATGGAGTTACTGTAATTGATTATAATAGGGAAGTGATCACTTCCACAGGGTTCTTCGTAAGTGCTCCATGTATAATTCAAGAAGCTTGATGGATCACACATGGTAAGATCAATGGCACTAGTTGATCCGTTTGTTGGATTTAAGTATGTGGGATTTTTCTGATTGAGAAGGCCTAAGTTATTTTTGTTAATTAATTGTTCAATTTTGTTTCCTTTTGAGTTTGTGACTTCGCATCCCCATAACGTACTGTGGCAGTTAAAGTCTCCTAGAAAAATGAATGGTGAAGGTAGTTGGTTTATTAAATTTTCTAGTTCATTTTAATTTATTGGTTTATGAAGAGGGAGGTATATTGAGCAGATTGTGATTGTTTTGTGTAATGTGACTTGAGTTGTAATTGCTTGGAGATTTGTTTTGACAGAGAAATTGCTTTGAGGTATGTTATTCCTTACAAGAATTGAGGTGCCTCCATTAGCACGAAGGCCTGTGTTATGGAAATAGTTGTATTGTTCATAGTTTGGTGTTTTGAAATGGTTATTGTTTTGTAGGAAGGTTTCTTGTAAGCAAACAATGGCTGGGTTGAAGAGCGAGATAAGTATAAGAAGTTCATTATAATTAATCGGTTTCCATTTTTTCTAGACTTTGGAATCTATTTTGAGTCTATTGTTTGGTTTTCTTCTTTTCTGGAACGTTCTTTATTTGCTGTTTTATCATTGCTTATGTTTTTATTAATTTCTGGTGGTTGTTTTGTTGGTTTCTGTGATAAGTTTTTTAATGGTTCTGTTGTGGATGGAATATTATTTTCTTTGTTTGGATTTGTTATTTCTATTTTGTTTCCCAGATCTGAGTATTTTTCTTTTAGGCTATTTTGAAATTCTGGCCATTCTTTAATGTTTTAATGTAATCAGTTTGTTTATCAGTTCCCTATATTGATCATGTATTTCATTATGTTGGCATGGTTTAGTTGTCTTTTTTGTTGTCTCAGCATATGTGTTGTCTTTCATGTAGGTCTCAATTATTTTTCTGGCTTCTAGAAAGGTTGTGTTTTTTTTGTACTTTACTTCTATAATTTCTCTTTCTTTTTTATATGTTTTGCATATTTTAGAGAAGACCGGCGATCTTTGCAGTTAGCACATTTCACCTCATTTATGCCTTTTTCTTCGGTGTGGTCAGGCTCTTTGTTGCCACATTTTCCACATATTTTTATTCCTTTACAGGCTTCTTTATGATGTCCATATTTTTGGCAATGGAAACATCTTAATGGAGCTGGGATATATTGGTCTACTTTTACATTTAAGTAGCCAATTTTTATTTCCTTAAGTATTGTTGATTTGTTTAACGTTAATATAATGTGTTGGTGGTTATTATTTTATTGTTTCTTTTTATGTTTATGCGGATGTGGTTGATTACTCCTTGTTTTTCTAATCCGGTTTTTATTTCTTCTTCAGTTGCCAGCGATAGTACATAACTTCGAATTACTCCTTTCGAAGTGTTTAGTGTTTTATGGGGAAAGACTTTGCACTTGTACTCATGCAAGTTCTTCATTTTGAGTAGAGATTGAGCATCTCTAAGATTGGTTATCTCAACTAGTACATTTCCATCTTTTGTTTTTTTGATCATTTTTGGTTTACTTTTTGTGGATAATGTCTTTTCTATTAGGAAAGGTGATAAATTTCCAATTTTTTAATTTTCGATTAATTCAATAACCAAGAATCGTGGGAAGTTTCCTTCATCTATAGTTGAAACGGTTTTTCTAGTTTTTAATTTTTGTTCTTCATCTGAGCTTGAGAGGTCAGAGTCAGAGGAATGGTTTCTTTTAAGGGTTTTGGGGGGGATGCTTTTGTCTTTATCAGCCATGGATTTTGGGATTTATTTTTTATCAACCACGCTCCCTACCCACCTCGGAATCCAAAATTGGGGCATAGTAAGGGGGAAACCCATTCGCCTTGACCATGTCGGGGCTACATGGAGGATATACTCTTTTGGTAAGGAGTTCTCAAGCACTATATTTTCTGTTCAATATGTCCTCAAAAATACATTTGCTCAGATGGAGTGTTGAGTTCTGGTCTTTCCAATTGATTGACCCTTGCCACCGTCTTCTAGCACTTACTTGGTTTGCCTATTTTTTGCAGTGGGGGAAGAAAAATAAAAAAAATAAAAAG
The DNA here is from genome assembly GCF_053919585.1 of Euprymna scolopes. Classification (NCBI taxonomy): domain Eukaryota; kingdom Metazoa; phylum Mollusca; class Cephalopoda; order Sepiida; family Sepiolidae; genus Euprymna; species Euprymna scolopes. Next base: position 18,757,702 of record NC_136520.1, read on the forward strand.
ATGGGAGTACCTTTAAGTTTAGTTCTTTGTTGTGGTAGTTGGTACTTTGGGTGTAAGTGCTACGGCTTGGCGTGACTGGCCGATTGGTCGAATCGGGCCTCTCCGACCACCAGTCTAGCCGAAGTAATGTGTTGCAGTGCCTAGACTTTTATGCACCCAGGTCTAGGTTAGCTCAATCACCAGGATCACGTCCTAAGGCATTACGGGTAGCAACCCACGGCTAATTGGTTGCCCCACTTAGGGATTTTTACCCTTTGCAGGGGGGCAGTCGGCTTATTCTAGTGCCCTACCAACAGGGCAAAAAAAAAAAAGGAAAGGAGAGGGGAAGGGGGCTTTTGTTTTTGTATAACATAATTAAGTTTTACAAAAGAGAATAGAAAACAAAAACAGAAAATCGATGTAAGTGCATTTCGTCTCAAGAAGCCACTAGACAGTCTGATCTGGTAGCACCAGGATTTGATCAGGAGTTGAAGCGCTCTTTAACTTCTCTTGCATCAGATAATGTAATCGATCCAGTTTTGCTGCTTTTTCTTTGATGTTTGTTTCACTGGGTATTAATTCTGCAGTCAGTTCGTCAATGCCAACTTTATCACCATGGGCATGTCACTTGAATGTTTCAACCATTCTTACTTCCTTTTGACGCTATGAATACGGCTATGAGAAGTAACACTGTACAGAATTACAGGGGAAACATCTATGGATATCAGTCTCGCATTCAAGGTTTTTGTGAAGTTTTCACAGAACTCGCAGCTTCGTAGTCTGGATCCATTGTGTCATCAACTGTCAGACTCACATATCTTTGTGCACTGACAACAAAGAAAGTGACCTTTATTATACCCTCTTGCTTCCAGATCTTTTGCCGTCTGCAAAGATATCGGTCATTCACCTTTTACCTCTTGTGTTGTAAAAATCTACCACAACGCTTCTTTGTGGTCTTTGCTCTACACTCAAACACATCTCCAATTTATTGTTTGTGATGGAAGCAAACAATTGATAATTCACTTTCATGTTCTTTCAGTCCAGCTCTCCACAACAATGCCTCAACAATTTCTTACTCCAAGTTGATACATTCTCAAGTCCCTTGGACCGATTATAGTCAAACTTGTGACACTCAAATTGAGTTGAACACCAACGGAGCAAGCCTCGTAAGTCATCTAATTTTCTGAAGAAAGGTAAAAAGAACATTAGAACCTAGTTGCACTATATTTTGCTTCCATGCTTCTTTTTAAAAAAAAACATGAGTTGGCTTCTTAGTACAAGAAGTTTCTTGACAGTTCCAAAAGTTTCTTAATTTCTTAATCAAATTTCTCAAGTACTCTGGAAATGTAGTTTAAGGAAATTTTGGACGGTAAACATAGTGTAGGTGTGAATATTTGGGGCTTTGTAGTACAAATATACCATTTTCACGGGAGCCAATAAGGTATTGTAGGATTTGTTTCTTAACCCTTGAAAAACCATGGGTTTTTTCCAGAGTGCAGTAGACCATGGAGGATGGGAGGATGGGCAACTTGACCCAAAATTTAAAAGTGTGTATAAACCCCATACAACCCAAGAAATTGAAGCAATTTTATATCAGTTGCATTCCTTGACAGTCTTAGATCACATAACAAAAATTATCAGTGCTTTACATTTTGTTGATATGCACCGACTTCAAGAAGTATGGTCAAGTCAAGAAATCTTGTGATTTTTAGAAAAATATTTTCAGGAAAACCAATTTTTTCCATCAAGTTTTGCTACTTCAACATTTTTATAATATTCAGATAAATTCCATGCAGTTTTAAGTATCCCATCATGAAAAGCAATAAAATTTTGTATTTGCATCATTTTTAGGTCACTTTTATTATTTTAGAATTTCTGAAAAATTTGATAAGAGTTACTCTCAAGGACATCCCTGGAGAAAAAATTATTTTGTAAAGTTCTGATTTTTTGACACTTTATGATAGGTTAAAAATATTCAGGAAGCTATATAGAAATTAGAGCAAAAAAATTGCGTTTTCAGAAAAATATAAACAAAGCTTAAAAAGTTGGGTCAAAATGATCGCCTTTAGTCTTTTGAGGGTTAAAAAGTTTCTCAAAAGTTTCTTAATCAAAATTGTTGGCTTGAGATTGTACTAGAAGTTTAAGATTTTTACCATCCTATTACTGGTTTCTTATAAAAAAAAAAAAAAAAGAAAAAAAAAGCATACTTTTATTCAGCTTGGTGTTTCCAACCCTCATCAACTAATCTTGAAGACTGTAGGTCGTTGAAATTTTTACCACAACATAACTGTTTGAGTATCTGGCTTACTAAAAAATTTATTCCCAAATTAAGGTGTGATAGGAGTTTAACACATGTCTAAATTGATTATCACATCCAATAGGGGAGGGAATATTTTTCATCGTCATCAAAAATATATCCGACTTTCAACAGAAACTGTGAGTGAACGAAACAAGAACTTTTAACCTTTTTTGGTCCAGAGACAATTTATTGTGTCTAACAAAAAAAAAGTAATGCGTTACCATGCAAGCTACACGCTTTTTTTATTAGATTTTGGGGCACATGTGAAAAAATCCAAAAATCCTTAATATCTTTATAAGGCTTCATTTTGGAGAAAATCTGATGCCATTTTTGGATTCCTTGGGTCAAAAAACTTACCTGAGTGAATTTTCAGGGCCATACAATCTTTCAATCAGAAAATATTCAAAAAAATGACATCACAAAATTGTCGCCCTGGCGTCGCATCATGCGACTAACACCAAAACAAAAATGTACTAAATCGCAAACCGCTTTGAGTTATTTCAGAATTTCTTAGTTCTTATATTGTCTATCTGCACTGTAAACTACAGCCATATCTGAGGATATGGGTTTCAAAATCCCATATTTCTGGATGATTTGACACGGAATGACCCATATATTGATACCATGCAGCTTCAAAAGCACAGAGTAAAACGGCACATTGTCTTTTTTCTTACTTTATGTGCATGCACACGAAAAGAAATAATAAATGCTATGTGCGCGACTTCTGTGTTATTTCATGCATGACACATCTTTACAACACCAAATGTTTGACTTCATCGATGTTAAAAGTCAAGCTCAGCAACCACTTACGGCATATCAACCCTTTCCAGCAACAAACATGATAAGCAAACTCACAAGGACTTCATCAAAAACTAAATTCCTGGAACTCATAACAACCTCAACGACAGAAGTTACCCAGTCACCATGAGTTAAGCTGCAAAATGCACACTACGAAACTCGTTCCTGGACGTTCAAGATCCAACTGCCTCACTTGTTACACCAATCATCTGAACAATGTCAACATTGTGCTTTGCTATGGATGGACCCATTTCCTCGCAGACTCACTTGCGACAGTCGCCCTAATCTCGACAGCTCATTTTTCTTGGAACGAAATACTTTTCACTCAGACAAATTGGCAACCAACGTGAACTAACTTCGACCAACTGTGCTGACACATTTTTGTCACAACCTCTTTTCTACTTAGCCTCCAGCTATCTGGAGGGGAAGTATTATGGGCAGACGCTTTTTGAACTGGCATGTTATTACGTATGTCACACACACGCACACAAATATTACACAATTACACACCAGTTATCTGCCTTTGTCTTGAATTCTGATTTGGCCAACAAGCAGTGTTCTACTTCCTGTTCCGTTCTCTCTCTTTCATTTTAAACTGTTCACATATTTTCCACATGCTTCGACAGGACATTTTCCTTTTCAAGGTAAGAATGACCTTAACGCACTCTTGTGATCATACACACAAACATCAGACACACGTATGCACAAAAAACACAACGAACATTTTACTTCATGCATGCTTGTACATAAACACACTCTGTATTGTTCATAACCTTGTGTAAAAGGATATTCCTTGTACATATGCAAATATGTAACCCTGCTTTAATGTCCATTTTTATGTTCGTCTTTAAATGTACTTGGTATATTCTTGCTCTTTACACTGCGTATCAAATTAACGAGTTTACATTTTTTTTTTAAATATTTAAGGAACAAGTGAAGAAAAATCCATGAAACTTGCAGAAAATGCTTACAATACTATTCAGCTACTCCAGTCAGAAAATAAAAGTATTTAAAGCAGTATTTGCGAAACTATGGCAGAAGATAGGAATATCTGTTGATTTCAGCGTTTCAAGTTATTAACGAGGTTGAGAAAAAAAAACACAATATACCCATAACTTGTTTTTGAAATAATTTTCAAACATAAAATGAACTAGGAAAAATGCTTAGTGCACAATAACTACATAGAAATTTCTACGTTGACATAATTAGTAGGGGATATGCGATCCTTTTTTATGAATGACTTGTAAAAGACGTTGGTCCACAGAATTAGTCAAATTTGTGATTTCGTCAATGGTTATTCCTTGCGATACCTCTTCGAGAGCATCCCACAACTCATCTTTGCTCTTAAATTGGCGTCTACTTGAATAGAGTCGTCGCTTCATGATACACCACAGATTCTCAATTGGGTTCAAATTTGGTGAATTCGCAGGCCACTCCATCTTCCGTAGCCCAGAGAACCCTAGTTGTTGCAAATACTGTTTGCTTTTGCTTGCTGCATGTGAGGGAGCATTATCCTGCATAAAAATAATGGTTATTCTGAACGTCAACCATTGCTTCTTCAGCCATGGTTCAAAGTGCTCCTTCAGAAAAGCTATTTGATGTCATTTTTACATCTTCTGGGACTCTCCATAGGTCAACTAAATTATCTCAGATAATCCCAGCCCAAATCATTATCCCTCCACCACCTTGTTGGCGCCTTAAACGCTGATGACTATGTTGTCCATCTAGGACCCATCCCTTGCTCCAGCCATCTGGGCCATCAAGAGTGACACGCACTTCATCCGTGAACAAAACTTTGGAAAAATCCGTTTTCATGTTGTCCTCTGCCCATTTCAATCGGTTTTGTATGTGATGTTGCGTTAATGGAGGCTTTGTAACAGGCTTAACAGACTTTGCCACTTCTTTCAGAAGGCGACATCGAGTACTTTTTGAGACACTCTTCAATCCAGCTTGGTCAAAGACCTCTCGACTTGTCTGCCCAGGGTTCTTAACAACTTCACGTTTCATTTAGAGTAGAGAACGGCATGAAACAACACTAGATTTACTTTTATCAGCTCTTACTTACCTTTGTAGGGTCATTAACATTAATTCTTCACAGTTTGATGCTACCTTCCTATCATTTTTGATATTTCAAGAGTAGTTCTACCTTTTCTAGCTGTTACTCTTTTCAGAACTACTCAAATCACCTTTACGACCTGTTTTATTGACAAAACAAACTGCTTTGTTAATAATTTGACACACCTCAAATACCGTGGATTCAGTAATTACGATGGCAAGTTGTTTAGATTGTGTGGAACAGTACAAAAATTTCACAGTACGTGCAGTTTCCGAAGCTTTTGATACAAAACTAATGGTAAGTTTCTGAAACTGGTAAATAATGTTATCTCATTAATAATTTGACACGCAGTGTATTGTTGATTGCTTTTTGGAACATGCAGAATGCATATCCCAACATTGTAAAAGTTTTTGTTGATTTGCCACCCTTTGATGTGATGGTTTGACATAACTTGCAAGCAGCTGTATTATCATTCTTGGAATTGACATCAAAATACTTCCAGCAGAAACTGGTTGTCATAATGGTTGAAGGTTGTTGTCAATATTCAGTTAAGTTGTTACATATTTAAATTACTTGTTTGATATTGAATTAGTAATTTATCTCAATAAAATATATCTAAACCAGAAAAATAATATGTAATCGTAACAAGTGTCCAAAAATGAAGAACAAGAGTATGACTGATGAAGAATGCTTTGTTTTCAGTTCGCACATTGTCGCAATTTACTGTACAGTTCTATCTCTACTTTATTCTTACTTTTATGGTAGATAATCGACTGAGCTCCAATCCATGATCACCCCTATAAAACATTCACAACAAATACTCTTTTAGCTACAACAACTGTTAACAATTTCTCTCACTATCTGTGCCAAAACCTAAAGGAAAATTTCATGAGTAAAGTTTCTTTCCCAGAACTGTCAGTCTGTGAAACAACACCGTGGGGCTGTTTCCCTGCTTTAACATGGTAGTTTTCAAGTCTGATGTAAATAAATTCTTATATAATAAAGCCCTACCAAACGCCACCATTACTGATCATCATGTCCCACTGTCTACCTACTTCTTAATCCTTATCATAGAGCCGCCTAAGCGATGACATACAAGAATAAAATGAAATGGATTTGTTACTTGGCATTTTTCAATCAATTAGAAAAATCAAGTTTCAACTCTTACATAATTTATGGGATACCCATATTAGTTGTTTAATTTTTCATTTTGAATTTATGTGGATACCTTTGCATTTACCGTTAGATTAGGTTATGGTAAAAAAAAAAAAAAAAAAAAAAAAAAGTTTGGTTCATAATGTGTAAGAGTATCGAAACATTACACTTAAAAGATAAAAATCAAGGGTCTTTCGTAAAATAACTTTGCTAGAAAAAAAAAAATCAGAATTGATAACGTAAGTACTGAAATTTTCTTGGATACCCATTTCTAAAACGTACCCAAATTGCTATAAAACTAAAATAAGTTTGATTAGGATATTATTTCAATGGCAGCCATCTTAAAGCAAAAATCTTCAATATAACCATTTTATAATATGCACATGCTATGATCACTATTACTATGGATGCTTTTATCATGATTGAACTACAAAACAAACGCATGACAATTTATAAAATCCAATATAGACCAACAATCACCAACATATATAAAGCTACTTAACACTCGAATAAGTCTATTTTCATAAAAAGATACAACATAATCGCGCTTCTTCACATGCATATAAAGGAAATCTGAAATTGGTACTACTACAGTTTATTGCCGAAAATGGAGACACCATTTTTCGGGCACCTCTTGTGACTTGTCAGAATCAGAGGGAGAAATCAGTATTTTAAACTATGACCGAAGCATGAAATAAGAAAACAATTAAACAATTTACTACCGGAAAGAACTAACTACTACGTGCCCCAGCGTAATATAAACACCCCCCAACCTCCCCATGTTAAGAACGGCTTTCAGAATAACACCCCCAACTTCGAAAGCCGTTCTTAACATGGGGAGATACATGAGAAGGATATAAATAGTTCTTTCAGGAAGTAATTAACATCTAGTTTAATTGTTTTATTTATTTCATGCTTCAGTCAATAGTTTCTGTTTACAATGCATCCCCACGGGACAGAGTTAGACACCAGGGTCATTTTTTTTAACGTGGAGAAAAGGAACAAAAATTAACTGCCTCAGTCGTGAAGGATTTCTACTCCACTGGGAGAGAACAAGAAACTGAAGTGCAGCATCTGAAGAACAGATACTACACCGATGCTAATGCTTCGCTTACGCTTCGGTCATAGTTTAAAATACTGATTTCTCCCTCTTATTCTAATGACAGGTGCTCGAAAAAAAATGGCGTCTCCATTTTCGGCGATAAACTGTAGTAGTATTATACATATATAGATTACGAGATAAAAACAAAAATAAAACTGAACCGTTCTTTTTTTTTTTTTTTTAAACCTAACCTACTTTTCTTACATTTGGTATCCGAAGTAATTGGGTGCTAATGCACTTACTGATCCGCGCTATTTTTTAAATCGTATTTCTAAGTTTAATTAAAGTTTTATGATATGATTTTTTTTTTATTCAATTGTAAGGTTAAAGTACAGAATAGGTACAAAACACCCTCCCCATGTTAAGAATGGCTTTTTAAATAATAACGTTATTATTTCAGCACGGATCAGTAAGAGCACGACTCACGAGTACCCCGAAGTGCTTATCATAAACGCGAGTTGCACGAATTGTTATATTTCTGGGAAAATACTCAATAACTTCGATGGAGCTTATTTTAGCACCATGTGCTGCTGTTGATCATGTCTACAACGTTGGATGTTTTTCTGTATCTATATTATCGTTGTAATATGTATTGACAACATATCAGTGATATATTGTATCACAACGGACACAACGCTAATATAGCTACATAAAACATCCATTGTTTATATTTGCTGTAGCAGTGCTCAACATCTGAGTAAAGCTTATGTATGTACTACATACTACAAAAATATGTCCGGTTTCTTTTAGAGTACTCAATATTTTTTATAGAGCATGTACATATATAAGCTAGTCGATGAGAAGATCGACGAGTTAAGATTGTATATACGATAAACATAGTTTTAATAATATTATTAAATGAAGATCCATTTCGAGTTTAAAAAATACATTGCAATATTTACCTCAATACACGAGTAGAGATACATAACATATATATATATATTACTTACAATATATAAAGATGTATTTGTTGAATTAATTTTCGATTTAATGCTTTTTTTCAATGCTATACTCACTCGTCTTTTAGACAGATTTTGTAAAAAGATCAAAATTTTATTTTCTTTCTCATTTTTTTTTCCAAAAATAAATAAGGATCCATTTAAAACATTTGAGTATAGTAAAAAATAACCAAAATTAACTTGAAATTTTTGACATTTAAAAACTATTTTCATTTTTTAAAAGTAAAAAAAAAAACAAAAAAACAAGCAATATCTTGTTTTACCTTCGAAAGCGTTTGGTTTTTTAAAATCTCAAACTAAAAACGAAACCAAAAGGCGACGTTTTTTTTATAAAAACACAAATAAAAAGATCAATAATTCTTCTAGAAATATTTAAATAGTTGTATACTTACCACAATTCCTAACAGAAAGAAGAAAAATGAGCCACTGGAATGAGAGGGTAAGAAAAACTACCTAAATGCAAAAAAAAATGCCATAACAATTCTAAAGTATACAAAGCATCCATTTTTACCGCCAAAGTGCTTCGGAGAAAATGTCAAGCTTTGATTTGATTGGTTGAAATTCGAAATGCCAAAAAGGACGCGATGAAAAAATATGTTATTATTTTTTGGATGGAATCAAAATTATATTTTTTTATTAGAATTTTAAATAATTTAAAAATAATAATAACATGGGTATCACACATTAAAAAATTTGTTTAATGCTACTTTTTTTATATGGGATAAAAAAAAGTAAAAAAAGTAAAGAGGACGCTAAATTCCTAGGTTCGAACCAGCCTGAAAGAAAATTCATAATATTTGATACATTTATGTTTGTTATTATTAATTCAGTGAACTTTATTTCTGAGGTGTTATTGACGTTTGACAGTGCTCTGCTATGCTTATTAAAAAGAACCATTTAATAAGAAAAATGTACTTTACACCCTCCCCCATGAGACTCTACGTTTTTGTTTTGTTTTTCTTTTTTTATTTATTATCATTTACCAAAGTATTATTTGGTTAATAATAACAAAATCTAGGATGAGGAGAGACTTTGGTAGTTATTCAGTATATGACCCAATCTTCAGCAACTTCGGCATTTTTCAGCAGGTTACGTAAGCAACAGAAAAAAATTGCCAGACGATACATTTAAAACGCAGTTTCCCTTCTTCTAAGGAAGGAGGGAAACATTAAGAACGTCTCCCTATTTAGAAAGCCATTTTTAACATGGGAAAAGGTGGGTTCACATTGTAAGGTTTTGAAGGGTTTAGTATAAGAACATAATGAATCTTACACTTTCATTGAAATTTATTATCTTCTGACAGCTGATTAGATAATCCTTTCGGTATCTTCCAGCTGCTTATATAACCTGCTGGAAGATGCTAACATGAAGTTGCCGGAGATTGGGTCGTCAACTGGATGAGTATTGAAATTTTATATATGTTTATTCGGTGATGTTATAAAGAGACTCGACACTTGCGTGTTAGCACATAGATAGTAGATAATTTGTTACGATATCCTCCTTGTTTGGTTGCGTTCATGTATCAAAAGGGAAACTGACAGGACTCCTCCTCCTCTCTAACCTGTAATTCACAGCAAATCTCAGTTTTGATGTTTTCTTTCAGTTGTCAAACACTGGAATATGGAAGTGTTTTGTAGAGTTTGGAAAACCACAAACATTTATATCTGTAAGAAACCCAAAAATTAATTATAGTTATTCATTTGTTTAGCAACATTGCCATGAACGGTTTTGAAATAAGTGACATTAGCAAATCAGGCAAAATGGTTAGGAATCACGAGTTTGATGCACCGAATCAAGTCATTTGAGCTCAACAGTCGACAGGACTCAGCAGCAACAGCAGCAGCAGAAGTTCAAAGAACCCTTTTACTACAAACTATTATTGCGATCAAACAGACTCTTTTTTTTTTTCAGCGCTAAATTAAGCAAGCTACCTTACACACCTCACTCTTTGCTTCCCTTGAAATTAATGATCGATCGGATTGTTTTTCAATATTTTATTCTCCAGTCTTTTTTTTTTTTTTTTTACAAAGAAGTCACCACTTATCAAGGCCCAAAGGCCATTCAAGGATAAGGGTTAATTGGCGCTTATTGGAGATTTGGTCGTTATCTAAAGGAGATAACTACTATTTACTAAGGAAATAATGTTATTGCAGATAATTTAGAGTGGATTTAGGATGTTGAAATGATCAGTAGAACACGGGAACACATTTTTTTTTATTTTTGATACAAAGAAATTTCATTTTTTTTATTTTTTGATGCAAAGAAATTTCATTATTTTTTATTTTTTGATACAAAGAAATTTCATTATTTTTATTTTTTGATACAAAGAAATTTCATTATTTTATTTTTTGATACAAAGAAATTTCATTATTTTTATTTTTTGATACAAAGAAATTTCATTTTTTTTATTTTTTGATACAAAGAAATTTCATTTTTTTAATTTTTTGATACAAAGAAATTTCATTATTTTTATTTTTTGATACAAAGAAATTTCATTTTTTTTATTTTTTGATACAAAGAAATTTCATTTTTTTATTTTTTGATACAAAGAAATTTCATTATTTTTATTTTTTGATACAAAGAAATGTCATTATTTTTATTTTTTGATACAAAGAAATTTCATTATTTTTATTTTTTGATACAAAGAAATTTCATTATTTTTATTTTTTGATGCAAAGAAATTTCATTTTTTTTTATTTTTTGATACAAAGAAATTTCATTATTTTTATTTTTTGATACAAAGAAATTTCATTATTTTTATTTTTTGATACAAAGAAATTTTATTTTTTTTATTTTTTGATACAAAGAAATTTCATTATTTTTATTTTTTGATGCAAAGAAATTTCATTATTTTTATTTTTTGATACAAAGAAATTTCATTATTTTTATTTTTTGATGCAAAGAAATTTCATTATTTTTATTTTTTGATACAAAGAAATTTCATTATTTTTATTTTTTGATACAAAGAAATTTCATTATTTTTATTTTTTGATACAAAGAAATTTCATTATTTTTATTTTTTGATGCAAAGAAATTTCATTATTTTTATTTTTTGATACAAAGAAATTTCATTATTTTTATTTTTTGATGCAAAGAAATTTCATTATTTTTATTTTTTGATGCAAAGAAATTTCATTATTTTTATTTTTTGATACAAAGAAATTTCATTATTTTTATTTTTTGATGCAAAGAAATTTCATTATTTTTATTTTTTGATACAAAGAAATTTCATTATTTTTATTTTTTGATGCAAAGAAATTTCATTATTTTTATTTTTTGATACAAAGAAATTTCATTATTTTTATTTTTTGATACAAAGAAATTTCATTATTTTTATTTTTTGATGCAAAGAAATTTCATTTTTTTTTATTTTTTGATACAAAGAAATTTCATTTTTTTTATTTTTTGATACAAAGAAATTTCATTATTTTTATTTTTTGATACAAAGAAATTTCATTTTTTTTATTTTTTGATACAAAGAAATTTCATTTTTTTTTATTTTTTGATGCAAAGAAATTTCATTATTTTTATTTTTTGATACAAAGAAATTTCATTTTTTTTATTTTTTGATACAAAGAAATTTCATTATTTTTATTTTTTGATACAAAGAAATTTCATTATTTTTATTTTTTGATACAAAGAAATTTCATTATTTTTATTTTTTGATGCAAAGAAATTTCATTCTTTTTATTTTTTGATACAAAGAAATTTCATTATTTTTATTTTTTGATGCAAAGAAATTTCATTATTTTTATTTTTTGATGCAAAGAAATTTCATTATTTTTATTTTTTGATACAAAGAAATTTCATTATTTTTATTTTTTGATACAAAGAAATTTCATTATTTTTATTTTTTGATGCAAAGAAATTTCATTATTTTTATTTTTTGATACAAAGAAATTTCATTATTTTTATTTTTTGATGCAAAGAAATTTCATTTTTTTTAATTTTTTGATACAAAGAAATTTCATTTTTTTTATTTTTTGATACAAAGAAATTTCATTTTTTTTTTATTTTTTGATACAAAGAAATTTCATTATTTTTATTTTTTGATACAAAGAAATTTCATTATTTTTATTTTTTGATACAAAGACATTTCATTATTTTTATTTTTTGATACAAAGAAATTTCATTATTTTTATTTTTTGATGCAAAGAAATTTCATTTTTTTTTATTTTTTGATACAAAGAAATTTCATTATTTTTATTTTTTGATACAAAGAAATTTCATTATTTTTATTTTTTGATACAAAGAAATTTCATTTTTTTTATTTTTTGATACAAAGAAATTTCATTATTTTTATTTTTTTATACAAAGAAATTTCATTATTTTTATTTTTTGATGCAAAGAAATTTCATTATTTTTATTTTTTGATACAAAGAAATTTCATTATTTTTATTTTTTGATGCAAAGAAATTTCATTATTTTTATTTTTTGATACAAAGAAATTTCATTATTTTTATTTTTTGATACAAAGAAATTTCATTATTTTTATTTTTTGATACAAAGAAATTTCATTATTTTTATTTTTTGATGCAAAGAAATTTCATTATTTTTATTTTTTGATACAAAGAAATTTCATTATTTTTATTTTTTGATGCAAAGAAATTTCATTATTTTTATTTTTTGATGCAAAGAAATTTCATTATTTTTATTTTTTGATACAAAGAAATTTCATTATTTTTATTTTTTGATACAAAGAAATTTCATTTTTTTTATTTTTTGATACAAAGAAATTTCATTATTTTTATTTTTTGATGCAAAGAAATTTCATTTTTTTTATTTTTTGATACAAAGAAATTTCATTTTTTTTTATTTTTTGATACAAAGAAATTTCATTTTTTTTATTTTTTGATACAAAGAAATTTCATTATTTTTATTTTTTGATGCAAAGAAATTTCATTATTTTTATTTTTTGATACAAAGAAATTTCATTATTTTTATTTTTTGATACAAAGAAATGTCATTATTTTTATTTTTTGATACAAAGAAATTTCATTATTTTTATTTTTTGATACAAAGAAATTTCATTATTTTTATTTTTTGATGCAAAGAAATTTCATTTTTTTTTATTTTTTGATACAAAGAAATTTCATTATTTTTATTTTTTGATACAAAGAAATTTCATTATTTTTATTTTTTGATACAAAGAAATTTCATTTTTTTTATTTTTTGATACAAAGAAATTTCATTATTTTTATTTTTTGATGCAAAGAAATTTCATTATTTTTATTTTTTGATACAAAGAAATTTCATTATTTTTATTTTTTGATGCAAAGAAATTTCATTATTTTTATTTTTTGATACAAAGAAATTTCATTATTTTTATTTTTTGATACAAAGAAATTTCATTATTTTTATTTTTTGATACAAAGAAATTTCATTATTTTTATTTTTTGATGCAAAGAAATTTCATTATTTTTATTTTTTGATACAAAGAAATTTCATTATTTTTATTTTTTGATGCAAAGAAATTTCATTATTTTTATTTTTTGATGCAAAGAAATTTCATTATTTTTATTTTTTGATACAAAGAAATTTCATTATTTTTATTTTTTGATGCAAAGAAATTTCATTATTTTTATTTTTTGATACAAAGAAATTTCATTATTTTTATTTTTTGATGCAAAGAAATTTCATTATTTTTATTTTTTGATACAAAGAAATTTCATTATTTTTATTTTTTGATACAAAGAAATTTCATTATTTTTATTTTTTGATGCAAAGAAATTTCATTTTTTTTTATTTTTTGATACAAAGAAATTTCATTTTTTTTATTTTTTGATACAAAGAAATTTCATTATTTTTATTTTTTGATACAAAGAAATTTCATTTTTTTTATTTTTTGATACAAAGAAATTTCATTTTTTTTTATTTTTTGATGCAAAGAAATTTCATTATTTTTATTTTTTGATACAAAGAAATTTCATTTTTTTTATTTTTTGATACAAAGAAATTTCATTATTTTTATTTTTTGATACAAAGAAATTTCATTATTTTTATTTTTTGATACAAAGAAATTTCATTATTTTTATTTTTTGATGCAAAGAAATTTCATTCTTTTTATTTTTTGATACAAAGAAATTTCATTATTTTTATTTTTTGATGCAAAGAAATTTCATTATTTTTATTTTTTGATGCAAAGAAATTTCATTATTTTTATTTTTTGATACAAAGAAATTTCATTATTTTTATTTTTTGATACAAAGAAATTTCATTATTTTTATTTTTTGATGCAAAGAAATTTCATTATTTTTATTTTTTGATACAAAGAAATTTCATTATTTTTATTTTTTGATGCAAAGAAATTTCATTTTTTTTAATTTTTTGATACAAAGAAATTTCATTTTTTTTATTTTTTGATACAAAGAAATTTCATTTTTTTTTTATTTTTTGATACAAAGAAATTTCATTATTTTTATTTTTTGATACAAAGAAATTTCATTATTTTTATTTTTTTATACAAAGACATTTCATTATTTTTATTTTTTGATACAAAGAAATTTCATTATTTTTATTTTTTGATGCAAAGAAATTTCATTATTTTTATTTTTTGATACAAAGAAATTTCATTATTTTTATTTTTTGATACAAAGAAATTTCATTTTTTTATTTTTTGATACAAAGAAATTTCATTATTTTTATTTTTTGATGCAAAGAAATTTCATTTTTTTTATTTTTTGATACAAAGAAATTTCATTTTTTTTTATTTTTTGATACAAAGAAATTTCATTTTTTTAATTTTTTGATACAAAGAAATTTCATTATTTTTATTTTTTGATGCAAAGAAATTTCATTATTTTTATTTTTTGATACAAAGAAATTTCATTATTTTTATTTTTTGATACAAAGAAATTTCATTTTTTTTATTTTTTGATGCAAAGAAATTTCATTATTTTTATTTTTTGATGCAAAGAAATTTCATTTTTTTTTATTTTTTGATACAAAGAAATTTCATTATTTTTATTTTTTGATACAAAGAAATTTCATTATTTTTATTTTTTGATGCAAAGAAATTTCATTATTTTTATTTTTTGATGCAAAGAAATTTCATTTTTTTTATTTTTTGATACAAAGAAATTTCATTTTTTTTATTTTTTGATACAAAGAAATTTCATTATTTTTATTTTTTGATGCAAAGAAATTTCATTTTTTTTATTTTTTGATACAAAGAAATTTCATTTTTTTTATTTTTTGATACAAAGAAATTTCATTATTTTTATTTTTTGATACAAAGAAATTTCATTATTTTTATTTTTTGATGCAAAGAAATTTCATTTTTTTTATTTTTTGATACAAAGAAATTTCATTATTTTTATTTTTTGATACAAAGAAATTTCATTATTTTTATTTTTTGATGCAAAGAAATTTCATTTTTTTTATTTTTTGATACAAAGAAATTTCATTATTTTTATTTTTTGATGCAAAGAAATTTCATTATTTTTATTTTTTGATACAAAGAAATTTCATTATTTTTATTTTTTGATACAAAGAAATTTCATTATTTTTATTTTTTGATACAAAGAAATTTCATTATTTTTATTTTTTGATACAAAGAAATTTCATTATTTTTATTTTTTGATACAAAGAAATTTCATTATTTTTCAGAAATCTAATATATACTGACAACTTCATTTTGTCAGGACACTGAAAAGGAAGATTTTAAAATAAATTATGAAGTTCATCTTTCGAACAGCCAATGATGCAGGAAATTGTGGTACTCTTGCATATTTTGACCCGAATTCTCATGAATTCCCGTTAAGCATGGATCGGGCGAGACCGGCAATCATCGGTGTTAGCCGAGCGTTGTTCAAATGTTGAAATGCTAACTCGACTTTTTATTTTATTTATTTAATTTTTTTTTTCTGTTATGTTTTGAGCAATTTCTAAGGTGATGTTAAGTGGGGGGGATTTTTAGTTTCTGAGTATTTTTTCTTTTTTTTTGTAATTCAATTTCAGTCAAGCCAATGAAAAAGCGCCATCTAAATGGACGCAGACGACATTCGAATTAGAAGAAAGCAACTAAACAAAGCAAACAAACAAACAAAAAAGCTGACAAGCAAATATATTTTCAAACTCGCCAAACTGAAAAATGATAGGCAAGGAAATAAGTCTATGCATGTTAGAAAAAGAAATGAAAATGCCGATGCAGACAATCTCATATTGTCAGAAGAAGAAATTGCTGTCCCAAAAGATGAGGTGCAACAATTGTAAACACAAATGTTTGCTTAAAAAAAGATTGTGGAGATGTGCAAATGAACAGTGCAGACAATGAATATCCTAGTGCACAGGATCGTTTTTTGCATGATTCAAGTTGGAGATTTCAACAATAGTAAAAATCATTTATTTATGGGCATTTGAAATGGCAACCCTAAAAAATATTTCCTCTACAGCATCTCCTCCATCTTTGCCGTCGATGGCCGTTCAACAGTCAACCGAACTAAAAAATTCCTAAGGAAATATTGTCATCTCAAGAAAATTCTTCCATCGGCAATTATCAACAGAAAAAAAAAAAATCTCAAGTTTTCTTGAAAAAAAAATTGTTTTTAAATTTATGACCCCCCCCCTCCCAAAAAAAACTGGACTGTCTTGAAAAAAAAAAATATGGTTGCAAAAAAAGAAAACAAACTTGTACTTGCATTTATACAACAATTATACGGTTAAAAAATCTTTTCTTGAAGAAAAAAAACAAAACTTTCTGTTGATAAATATTTTGCAACAACAAAAAAAAAATTACGTACTAAAATAAAATAAATAAGCATATTTTCATTTTTCAAGGTAAGTTTTTAATTAGTTTTGATTATTTGCATTTATGTTTTGTTTTTTTCCGTTTTTTTGTTTTTTTCATTAGTTTGCGTCTGTTACGATGCTCAGCAAACACCGATGATTGCCGATCATGCGTTATATCGCATATCCATATTTACATGAATAAACCAGAAACCAGCAGCAGCAGCAGCGATAGGGACAATAATGGCGATGCTAAGACAAAGCTGTTCGTCGATACAACGCAAATGATCTCACTAAATACACACAACAATTTCAAAGCTGATTTTTTCATATACACACGTCAATAGAATAGCTCGCATATCACTTCAACAAAGAAAACTGCCAGAGAATGCCACACATCAAAAGAAAAACCAAAATATAAAACACAAACATTGCAGTAAATGCAACTCCTGCAGCATATAAACACGAATATCTATATCACAAAACACTGCAACAATACAACACCAACTAGATTACATTCACAACTTTCTTAGCTTTAAGGCGATATAACACAAGCATACATATACGAAACAGACGATTCCCTACAACGCGTTAAAACACAAAAACCAAACACAATTAAAAAACAAAACTCAAGCCAGTGATCAAAACTCTCTTTGCCTTCACCTACATACGCATCGTGACTATAAAAGCGTCAGCCTTCTCGACAAACAGGCAGATGTGAGCCGAGCTCTGAACTTCGCTCCGTTCAGCAACTAGTAGCAGCTTACCCCTTATTACTACGCACAGCCAGCACCGCCACCCGTGATTCTAATACAAGCCCCGAAAACTACCTTTCTTCGGCTGTTGCCAGATTATCACCGCTCATCAACCCCTCGCTAGCAACACCAGCTATTAATGATCACCGCACACGCTAAGGCACATTCCTGCCATCAGTACCTCACCCAGCCGGACCAACTTAGATTGCCACCGAGTCATATCAACACCTGACCAGCTTTCATACCGACGCGCCGTCAAGACTATCCTGACACACCAAACAGTTCACTTCACAATCGTTTAAACTTTAAATAAACGTTTAAACTTAACCCCTTTTGTTTGTCCATTTCTTGCTTTCCATATGCTCAGTTTTGTATATAACACTCAGATTCTCACTTTTTCCCAATTAAAATGAATGTCACTCTCCTTGTGGAAGTATGTCCTTTCATTGATAAGTTTCTAGAATTGACCTTCATGTCAGAGCTGAAATTAAAGACTTATATCAAATCTGTTCCAAAGATTATTGAAAAAAAGGATTACATCATTCTATTGCTCCAAAAAGTATCACACTTCTGACACAATTCTTTCTATGCAAATCCCTTTTTCACAGAAGAAAGTTTGCTAATCTTTTTCTACTTTATCATTATTTTCATAAGTGCCCTCCTCCTTCACAACAAAACTCGTCCAGCTACAACCATTGTCAATAATTTTCATTAATTCCTGTGTGTACATAAAACTAAACTGAACTTCCATGGGAAAATTTGTTTCCAAGAAATGCCAGTCTATAGAAACCAATACCATGGGGCTGCTTCCCAGACCACTACAACATGGTTGTTTTGAAGTCCAATGTTAAAATTTTTTTTGCTGAAACAAATAAAAAATTCTACTCGGTTTCAACCATTTTAACTCAGCACGGCATTGTCTCACTGTTCACCTGAGAAATTCATTAATTCTTATTCTTAAATGGCTTTTGGGCCTTCATAAGCGGTGACTCACTAGTACATGAAGAAAAAAATGTTTTATTTACACTTATTGCATGTCATCTTTTCATTTTATTTCAAATTGTGTGATTACAAACGAAATTATACCTGTATTAATATGCTGATTAAAAAGAGAATTTGAATGCTTTCTAGGCACTATCCTCGAATGCCTTTGGTCTTCCTGTACAGAGGTTTGTCAGGATAACTTGGTATAGCCAAACAAAGTAGTCCAGCGGGTTCAGGTTGGGGAAGGAAGCGGGGGCAGTGAGAGAAGGGCACAAAATCTTAGCACTCCTTCTGAAGACAAGCCTGAGTCACTTAGGACTTGTGGGCCAGCACCGAGTCATACTGTCACACCCAGGGTCTGTCAGCGGCCACTTTATTGCACCAGGGGATCATCACAGTCTTCAGCAGATCCACACTTTGGTGTTGATTTTCAAGCCGACTTCGAAGATGTGAGATAGCATGATGTGGCCCTCACTTGAAACCAAAGATTATAACTGTGGCCAGAAACTTCATCAAGCTGTCCCCTTAAGTGTTGAACCACCCGGATTTGCATTTTGAGGGTGCTGGCAATGGTCCTGTTGTCATAACTTGTTGAATATTGTGTTACTTTCAGACATGATAGAAGGCTCCTATTGCTCTTGGTATTTGTACACAACTGACCAACTAATAGATGGTGTAGCAGCTTGTCACAAATATTAAAAGTGGCTGTAAAAGGAATGTTTTAGTTGTGCGTACAGCTATTGTCTACACCCACACAAATTCTGTGGGGAACAAAACTTAAAATGCGTTTTGTTTCGTGGATGTAGTTGAAAGTATACCACATGCATTTCGCGACCAATCAACGCTCGGAGAAAGATTTCATGTTCAAAACCTTTTTTCTCACATCGCCTGGGAGCCAATCAACAAAAACTTAAACGAATTCACTCACTCATTCTCATATGGCGCTTCGCACTCTGCGTTCCTCACTCTTCACTCACCACTCTTTTCTCACTTCTCTGTTCACGTCAACGACTCCGTTGTTACATATTTTTCCGTCAGCATAACAAAACACAATCATCCACACGCACGCACACACACACACCACGAATAATGCAGATATTCATACGTAAGGACATTTACCTTCTTCTTTATTTCGCCTAGCACACACAAAAGTTAAGCCTGTTTGTTCACTGAGAAAGCAAAGGACACTCTCTGTTTTTTTTTTATATCAAAACAACGAACAGTCTCAATAATTTTCACATTTGCAAGAACTGTCTGTCACACCTTCTGGACACCAAAAAATGATTCGTTTGTTACTTGTTATTTTTGTGTAAATAAACATTGTTTGTTTCACATGTTTTATTTTTTTTTATTTTATTTTTGGTGGAAAAAGGGATCTTATGAGACCTGAGTACCACTACAATGGTCTGCAACGAAGAAAAAAAATTGGTTTTCATTAAACGAAAATGGAATCATGTCTTTTCTAGTGGATAGTTTTATCATTTCATCTTATATGTTATGTACAGAACAAGTGTTAGTCCTGGGAATTATTGACAATTAGTACATAAAAAATGGCCGACATGATTTTAGTCTGTGTAAAATGAATTGTGTAGATATGTTTGTCTGTTGTTACTATGTGAGTTTGTGTGCTCACAATTTGTGATAGTTTCTTGTTGCGTGTACCACTGATGGTTGGCAGTGAAGAGTTTTAGCCAAATGCTTCCTTTGTTGCAGGTCTGAAAGATACTGGAGATTGAGGCTGGAATCTGATGCATTTGATCTTTATATTAAGCACACAATATGCGGTGGCATATATTTTCTGCACTCCAGATTGCCTGAAAGAAGATGTTTATATTATGATCGTATCCAATTAAGAGTTGATATTTTTAAACAGCATTTATTTGTTGCTGCTGTTGTTGTGAAGCAAGTTGCACTTTTGCATAGATTTCACAAAGATCATGCCTCAGGATTGTCTGGTCTGCATGAAGTCCTCCACGTTGGTCGCCATTATTCATTGACCTGCAAGATTGCAGGTGTTTATCTCTGACACCATGAGTAACAAGGATCAGTGGTTGCCTGTGAAATCTGTGAAAGTTTGGTTGAGAACACGCAATGGAATTGTGCAAAAGTAATGTTGCCACTTTCACTCTACTGATTCAGTGCTTGAGATGTCTTTGTTTGCTATGTGCAGAGGTAGAAACAGCCAGGCCAGATTTCTAACAGTCAAAAATGTGAATGTTTACTGACTGCATTTATATTAATTTCTGTTTGAAATTAAATAAGGTGGTTTTTGTTTAGTTACGAAAATTAAGTTTTATGCGTTTTCTTTGTTGTTGAAATAAACGTCATTACTATTGTTGTCTATTTCTGCCAACTGGTGTATTCGAGTTTGTTTCCTTCTAATGTAAAGAAAGGAACGGTAACATGACACACCACGAGACTGGCATCATTGTGTGTTTGCTAAGCCAAATCACAATTCAACATTAAACAAGATGTTGGATGTACAAACAAATTGAATCTGTCATATAACTGCTACAAAGGCTTTAGGCACCAGACAATAACCTCGGGACCAAACAGACACTACACTTTGATTCTAGCTCAAAGGACAAATTAAAAGTGTCTCTCTCTTCACACACTTTTGCCATTCAGCAAACGCCCAAAGTCGGGTTTTGCAGCTTCTCAAAATTGGCAATCTAGATAGGGAATAAAAACGCTTGTATAGTCCTGTCAATACTTTCATAATAAGGTGCCTGAATACAATAAATTTATCTCCTCCGCCTTCTATAATATAAATCTCACCTGCCTGTTTAAATGTATGTATGTATGTATGTATATGTATGTATGTATGTATGTATGTCTGCCTAAAACTTTCGACAGAGGCAACAGATTTTCACGAGATCAGTATTGTTTTGAAGCTCGACTCTTTGGACAATAAATATCGAAAAATTGGCTAAACACATTAATTCCTTAATCCTCAACTGGGCACTTTTCTACAGGAAGAGGTCGCTTTTTTTACCGATATTTTCGAAAGTCATCCCCTCTTTTCGATTGACTAGCCTTAATTAAAACCCATGTCACTTCCGGTTTGGCGATGGACGCAACAGCAAAGACATCACTTTTTTTTTTTTTTTCATATTCTTTTCCTTCTTTGCGGTACGGGTTTGAGCCTGCCTGCCTACTACCACTTTTTTTTCCTGCTCAACAAACACACATCTCCAAACATCCGAGCACCCAGGCTAGTTATTTCTGAAAGGCAGAGGTAATGCCCGGGAATTTTGCTACAATGTGTAGTCTCCTAGTAAGCAGCCTTAATATCATAGATTTAAGGCAAGTAGGTGGCACGATCACTAGCACAATAACTGATTCTATCGTGAAACGCGTTGTCATCGTATAATCTGAAGGTTACCATGTCCTAATGTTCGCCGTATACACCCTAACCTATGTATTCGCTGTGCATAGACTGATGACGTTTACGCACAAATGCAGTGACGTAGTACGTACAGTTTATAAAACCATGCTCTGCGTTGTTTTGTCCAACCGTCATCTGCGGTAATGTCGCATTTACCGTAACTATGTTTTTCTCTTTTCTTGTTTTGAATGCACGCATGTCAGAGCAGAAAGAAATTAACCCGGCGTTTAATTTATCTTAAAAGAAACTGAAAAATATAAATAGTGATTTCAAAATCGTCATTTTTTTCTGGAAGATTTCAACAGCCGGAATCGAAAGTTATTTTTAAAATTATCTCTAAAAACAATACGTAAGTAATACATTTTCAAGTTTTTTCTTTCAAATTAAAGAAAATGTTTTTTCACTTAAAATGAAAATGAAAATATTTATTTTATTAGTATTTTTCGTCTTGAATCATCATTTTTATTTCCCTAGAAATTTAAATTCTAATTTAATGTTAGTAAATTTGAACTTTTATTCATTTTTTTCTCACTGGCAGCCAATTTTCTACTCTTAATTTACTGACAATTTACGTTTTAGCCTGTTTATGTTTACTTTTTAATGGATTAAATTTTAAATTCGTTAAACTTTGATTTCTTGTGTACAAAAACACACAAAAAAGAAAAACAACAAAACATGGCCGCCAGCGATTAAAACATTGAATTAAAGTTTAATTTTTAAAACTTTACAAAATAAATGGTATTATTATACAAACACCGTGACAGCGTTAGGGTTAGGGGTTAGGGTTAGGGTTAGGGTTAATTCGCTGTCACGGTGTTTGTATAAATTTACCAAATAAATTAAAGTTGATACTTATGCAGTATGCACTTATTGGACCGTGCTGAAATAATGTTATTTAGAAAGCAATTCTTAACATGGGGAGATGAGTATTTTGTAATAATTCTGTACTTTCATATAACAATTCAATTAAAAAAAAAAAAAGAAATCGTAACACTTCAATTTAACTTGAAAATATTTAAAAATGGTGCGGTTCAATAAGTACATACTTTAAAGATTTTGGTACTCCTCCTGCACTTATTGATCCGTACTGAAATAATGTTATTTAAAAAGCCATTCTTAACATGAGGAGGGTGTTTTGTACCTATTTTGTACAATTGAATAAAAAAACATATAAAACTTAAACTTGGAAATACGATTTAAAAAATAGCGCGGATCAGTAAGTGCATTAGCACCAAAGTTTTTTTTCTATAAAAAATATAATTTATGACAAACATTCATTTAGAATCTTACCCCCACCCCACGCATTTAAAAAAATTTTTTTTAGTTTTTTCAATTTTTCTGTTTTTTATTTTTTATTTATTTATTTATTTATTTTTAATCTGGTAGATTAGTGTTTATTTTATTAGTATTTTATTAAATTAATTAAATAAATAAATGAAAACAGAAATCAATGTTTAAATATTTGTGGGGGGGGGGAGGTGCTGAAGTTTCTAATGCAACGTTCTGGCAAATCGATCACTCATTTTAAAATCACTCTACGTTTTCAGACCAAATTTCGTGAATTTAGCCTTTTTTTTTAAATTTTTTTTTTAAAGATTACTAGCTGGCCACCCGGCATTGCATGGTCGTAAAATACGCTTAAATATGATCTTTTGATTAATGCAAATTTTGTATTTATTATATTATATTGGAGCCAATATATAGTAATGATTTAAAGTTAAAAAAAAAAAAATGACTCCAAGAATCGAAACCAAAACGTTCAGCTCACGATTTACTTTTTCCTTTGACGCTAATGCCTGAGCTATGAAGGCATGTTTGCTGCAAGACTATAAAGATTAAAACATGAATCAATAGTTATTACGTTACTTGGGCACTGCCAACCGAATGTGAAGAATTGTGAAAAAAGGAGCACATGATTCTGTGACGTCAGACTTCTGTTTACTATACGAACTATGGAAAAGCAGAAGCAACTTAATGATTTTTTAAAACCTTTGTTTATCTTTTTCAAAATGCAATTAATAATTAATCTTTGTTATTATTTTGTTAGGTTTTAAGATTTACAGTTTAATGATTAATAATATTATAAATATTTGTATATTAAATATGGAATACGGTTTTACTGAATGTTCATGTTCGGCTTCCATACTTTTGTTTGGAAAAAAGAGACAAACAAAATATGAGGGGGGGGGGCTACGAAATACTTAATATTTGTGCAATAATATTTTCAAATCAGTTTTAATCTGACGATAAAATAGTTGACAAGAGCCATGTTTATATGAAAACTTAATATTAAAAAAAAATTTAAACATTAATTAAAAATCTGTTGTAACAGAACATTTTGAAATAATGGAATTTTAATCGTTTTAATCTTTTAAAAATGAATTAGTTTTTAGGAAGTTTCTTTTTCTTAGCAATTCAACTGATTATAGGTAAGTTTTTGTTCAATATGTGTATTTAAATTTGAAAAAAATAAATATTTTTTACTTAATTGAACTCTTATGTTTCATAATAAATAGAAATGTCGATAGATTTAAATATATTTTGTTCAAATTTCGAAAAAATAAATAGGGGGGCACGCACTAAAAAAATAGGGAAATTGCATTTTATATGTAATTTCATTCTAAGATGGATGTATCGAAAATTTCACGAAAATCTGAATATTAGTTGATTTTTCCTAGATTTATTAAACACGGGTATGTTTTCACATTCGAAATGCTTACTACATGGGAACGTTATTTTAAAATGCCAATTATGTAAACATGATTTTCGTCTTGCAATTTTATTATTTTCGTACAATGAAAACATTTTAAAAAAATCATTACTACTTTATTTTGCCCTTTTTCTTTTCAATGGTACAAAAGTTATATTGATAATATTAATTTATAATAAAGTTACATCGTGTTACATATGGGGGGGGATAATTCTGTGGTGACTTTTGGAGGTGCGCAATGTTACGCATGCATATTCATAATGCCGTCGTTCAACCTTTACCTGGTAAATTCACTTTAATTTTCACACTTTTGCACCGATTTTCCCTGGTGTATTTCGAATATAGATTATTCGAACCCATCTGAAACCTTGTTTGGGTAAAACCAAATATAAAGTTTCGCATGCGTTCGAATATTCTATATATTTAGTTTCATGTCTGTAGGCCAAAAACTGACAGACGAGTTTGGTAAACAAATTTTTTTAAACAAATATATATTACATAGAATATATATTACATAGAAAAATGCGAGCATGAAAAGTAATATGGTTAAGATTAAGCTGAGAAAAGTGAAAGAACTAGTTGTCAAAACTGGAAAAGAAAGACATATTTTAGTAAAAAATATAAATTTATAACTTAAAATATTGCAGCATTAAAAATTAAAACAAAAAATTCAATTTAACATTATATATAAATTGTTAATGCTGCAATATTTTAAGTTATATTTTTTTACTAGAATATCTTTTTTCTTTTCCAGTTTTAACAACTAGTCCTTTTTTAAGTTTAATCTTAACCATATTACTTTTCATGCTCACATTTTTCTATGTAATCCATGATTTTTCCAGGCTTTGCTTGGAAATATTTTCTTTTTTGTGTTCGATATCATATGCATTGTTAAACACTCCATAAAAATTATTACCAACTTCTTAAATTGAATAAATAAAAAAAAAAAATCAAATAAGACATAATTAAGTAAATAAACAGAAAGGACAAAAAAAAGAGAACAACAAAATTAACGGGCGACGTCGTAAGTGAAATATCATCAGCACGGCACAGAGCATCACTTTTGTTAAATCTCTCTGTATAACCCAAATAAGATGGCATACGATGACGCTTCCACTATGATTTATGAAGATGTTAACGATGAAAAAAGTTGCTGTGGTAACCAACAGCTAATCAGAAGAAATCGTTACTAAAACCTCAATGTTGAAAAAGTTACTATGCCAATCATGAGAAACTGTCTCCTGTTTCTTACTAATTTTGAGGACTTTTGAACACCAGTAATTTTATATCTTTTGAACAAAAATGAAAAGATTTTATTTCAAAATATAGCTGAAAAGCAAATGTTGAATTTTGTCAAAAAATGGAAACTTGCATGTGCAAGGTAAAGAAAAAAAAAACAGTTGTAGAAGGAAAATGGATTGACCAGTCTCTGAGAAAGTCGAGAGCATGGGTTGAAACATTTTTTGTAGCAATCAAAAACAAACATCAGCAAATATGAACAATTATAGTGTTTTAAATAACATTTTTTATTAACCAGAAGAAAATCATTTTTAGTGTTTAGAATTATACAAGTCAGAGTTCTTCTTGATTGATAAATGGAGGAAATTAAGAGGAGTCTCTTATTAATATGGTGAGATGTGTGTTATAAGGCAAAGATTGGGGAAAGAATATTACTTGATTGTGAATGCATGACTAATAGTTTTTAAGTGACTGAAGAAATCCTTCATGATTGAGGAAGGTCGTGTAATTTACAGACGAAAACTTTACGAAAGTGAATTACTGTGGAGAAAAAGTTTTAAACAATGTTTATTCATTATTGCTGACATTAGCTTCTTTAATGAGAAATAGAATACTTCATTCATTTGCAGTTTTATCTGACACTTGAATCCGTGCCAATTTGAGTACTAGCAGTTGATAGTGTCTTGAAAAAAAAAAAACTGGCTGTTCTGTTTAAATTTTGGCACATCATCTTTCTATATCAGCTTTCTTGAATGTTCCAGTCTGTTTACTATATTCCTACGCAAAGGGATGAAAATGTTGTCCCATAAATCTGTGTGTCAGAGTGACGCATTACAACTGTGTTTCCTTGTGTGATACCGGTTTGCATAGGTGTGTGGTTGACACAATCAAAATGTCCCCGCAATGAATAGACTTGTTAATGTGATGAACGACTTCCGTTAGCTGGTCACTACACATTTAGATGCTAACTTTAACTGAAACACAAGCAAACTCTAATCCTCTAGATTGGTTGAAAACGAGTAGGCAAATAAAATAAAAAATGGCACTTGTTTGAAATAACAAAGATTGAAATCTTTAATTTCAATTAAAACTAATTGTATCTACTTATGTCGAAATTATCAAAATATCCAATATTTATAGTTTTCAAAGTAAATTGCAAGTTTTACTTAAATAATTAAGATGAGTTACTTCCCTTGTTAAAGCTACATTTAAAAAAAATAATGGATCTGTGATTCGTGAAATCATGAAAGTACACTTTTTATGTAATGATGTAGTAATTGTGACATGACACTTAAGTCGATAACATTGCTTTTTAATGGAAATTCAATTTTGCGACTTGATTTTAGTTCCTGTATCAAACTAATAATTAAAAAAAACATTGTTTGCTATAAAAAAATCATATCTTACCATACAATGAGTTTTTTCTTTTTACTTTTAAGTTTATGGTGTCCATGCAGTTTGGCAAAAATATTAAAAAATGAAGGTAAAGAAAAATATGAAATGAAGTTATCCAAAAAATTGCTTAATTGGATCAAGTAGTTTTGTTTTTTTACAGAGGAAAATCAAATTTTAGTGAGACTCATCGCTCTGCAACTACCGGCAATTTACATCTACAAAGAGGGGGGTCGCCAGGGGAGATAACTCCATCTAATTCTTGGAAGTTTGTCTAAACACAAAATGAAGTTATAATTTTAACTTTTGAGACTGTTTTTTTTTTTTTTTTTTTACAAAAACAAAGAAAAAAGGAATACCTAAAATTATTAAAAACTAAGATTAATCTTGTTAAATTTTGGCAAACTTCAAGAATGGAGCTCCTCTCTTCGTAGCTGGAATAGCCAAAATGGCTTTGTAGCAAGGG
This sequence comes from Euprymna scolopes, assembly GCF_053919585.1. Taxonomy (NCBI): domain Eukaryota; kingdom Metazoa; phylum Mollusca; class Cephalopoda; order Sepiida; family Sepiolidae; genus Euprymna; species Euprymna scolopes. The sequence goes on from NC_136520.1 coordinate 18,785,711, forward strand.
ATCTCACTAAAATTTGTTTTTCTTCTAAAAAAAGCTACTTGATTAAATAAAGTGTCTTTTTTTTTTTTTAATGAGAACGTCATTCTATAACGGGCACTAAAATTTTTATCTTTGTTTTTTGCTAAATTGCAATAAGCACCAATTTTAAAGTTTAAAAAAATTTTTCATTTTTTCTCTGTATTTTCTTACAATAACAAATATTTTTCATTGAAAAATTTGTCCAACGTTTTTGTGAAAAAACAACAAAAAATACACATAGATTTCGTCCAGCTTCTACCAGTGATTTACATTACCTGCTCCAAATATGCCTATGATAATGTGGTCCCTATTCTGCATAAGTAATGAAGCAATTTGTTAAAATTGCATATATGTGCATTGCTCCCCCAATTTTTTTTTTACATATCACTTTTCGGTACAATTATTTAAGTGACACTGAGACTGACAAATAGTAACGTGTTTTGCCAAACGAATTCAATAGTTATTGTGGTGTAACATCTTTACACTTTTCTCTCTCTCTCACCATAGCTATCTTTCTTTCTCTTTTTTCTTTTTCTATTTTTTTTTTTTTTCACCAACCCTCTCTCACCTCAACTCGTTTCTCTCTTGATTAAATGTGTTGAAAAAAATTCTTTTATTATAGTTATCCCTTTTAAATGTATTACTGTGATCTTACAATTAATTACTCTTGAACGATAATATGAAAAGAAATTGTGTTGATAATGAAAATAGTTCGAACAGATTAAAATGTAATACTATAATTCCATTTATTGCTCCCGGACAACTCTAAGAACAAAAGATTCGATTACCCTCCCCCTCCTTCCCCTCCAATCTTGCTCATTTGTCAAATAATATACTAATGTTAATAAAGATAACACTATATTTAACAAAAGTTTATTATCCCCACCTCCAGCCTCCCTTACCCAATACTGCAATGTTTGTAAGGAGACCTTCACAAAACTATGACTAAAATCAAAATATGAAGAAAAATGATGAAATTTTTTTTTTTTTTGCTCCTGAACAATGCCAACTTACTTCTTCCCTCACTTAATAAATTTAATATAAAGCTAGTAAGGCAGTCTTCACAGAACTGCCAAGAGTACTGTTAAAATAAAAATATCCAGAAAAATATTGATTAGGATAGTTTTATCCTGGACAACACTGAATAAAACATAGGTCTCGGTAAATTTTTTATTCTGGACAACACTGAATAAAACAAATGGTCTCAGTAAATTTTTTATTCTGGACAACACTGAATAAAACAAATGGTCTCGGTAAATTTTTTATCCTGGACAACACTGAATAAAACAAATGGTCTCGGTAAATTTTTTATCCTGGACAACACCGAATAAAACAAATGGTCTCAGTAAATTTTTTATCCTGGACAACACCGAATAAAACAAATGGTCTCGGTAAATTTTTTATCCTGGACAACACCGAATAAAACAAATGGTCTCGGTAAATTCTTAAATTCTCTTCCATTTTTTTTCATGCCAACATATTAAAAAGATATGTAATGTTAATAAAAGCAATAATCCAAAGAAAGTTTATATAATTTACTAAAAATAATACTGTAATCTTACAAATCATAAATTAAATCTGGAGTTTACATCTTGAAATTTTTAAATATCAGTTTAAAAAAAAATGCTGACTCATTTTCAGGTCTGTATTAATACATAACATTAAAAAATCGTGTTGATAATTTTGTCGGACTGACAATTTAACACCCAAAGAATGATTTTTACTAAATGTGAAATATTTTTCTGAGGTATACAAATTTGGAGAAAAAAACAAAAAATACCAGCTTTATAGGTGTATTTTTCAAGTTTATTATTTACGTGTTTATTTATAGCTGAACATTTTGCTAACTGCATTTCATTACCTCTGACGATATGAGCCATTATTGAAAATCCATAGAAATAATCATAATCTCTCTCTCTATATATATTCCTTGTTTTAAACAATAAATTCTTAAATATGTGTTTATATTTTGATTTACAGAATTTAACTTTAACTATTAAACTTATATATTGCTCTATTTTTTTAAATATTGAGCTTTACTGAAACTATTACCTCAATGTAATATCTGACAGGGTAATTCACTTGATCTATAATCTGTGCCTTCTCATTTATATATATATATATATATATATATAATATGTGTGCACACATAGTTACATATGTATATCTATATATATGTGGTAATTTAAATTTATAAATTAATAGAATAAAAAAACTGTAAATTCCATACTATTTTGTAAATCACACTTTTAAACCATTGTACATTTATTTTAGGCACATTCTTAACACGTTAAAACATTTTTTTTTTTTCATGAGATGCTTTCATTATTTCAAGTAATTGAAATGTAATTTGAAAAATATAAAAGCATCCAGATTTTAAACGAAGCTGTAAAAAAAAAAAATGCCTGAAGAAAATCAGTTGAAAAAAAAACAAACTGATGGACGAAAACAACTACAGAACTTTCCTAAACAAATTCGACCGAGACAAAGAATGACCATTCGAAAAATGGAAAAAATTACAAAAAAAGATTATTAAGCAAAAACACTCCGTACTATTTAACAATCTCTCTCTCTCTCTCTCTATATATATATATATATGTATATATATATATATATATATATATATATATACGCGCACACACACACATTGTGTATCAAATTATTAACGAGTTTACATTTTTTTAAATATTTAAGGAACAAGTGAATAAAAATCTATGAAACTTGGAAAAGTGCTTGCAATACTATTCAGCTGCTCCAGTCAGAAAATAAAAGTATTTAATGCAGTATTAGCGAAACTATGGCAGAAGATAGGAATATTTGTTGATTTCAGTGTGTCAAGTTATTAACGAGGTTGAGAAAAAAAAACACAATATACCCATAACTTGTTTATTGAAATAATTTTCAAACATTAAATGAACTAGGAAAAAATGTTTAGAACACAATAAATACATAGCAATTTCTACGTTAACATAATTAGGAGATATGCGATCCTTTTTTATGAATGACTTGTAAAAGACGTTGGTCCACAGAATTAGTCAAATTTGTGATTTCGTCAACGGTTATTCCTTACGATACCTCTTCGAGAGCATCCCACAACTCATCTTTACTCTTAAATTGGCATCCACTTGCATAGAGGTGTCGCTTCATGATACTCCAAAGGTTCTCAATTAGGTTCAAATTTGGTGAATTCGCAGGCCACTCCATCTTCCGTAGCCCAGAGAACCCTAGTTGTTGCAAATACTCTTTGCTTTTGTTTGCTGCATGCGAGAGAGCATTATCCTGCATAAAAATAATGGTTCTTCTGAACGCCAACCTTTGCTTCTTCAGCAATGGTTCAAAAGTGATCCTTCAGAAAAGCTATATAAGCATTTGACGTCATTTTTACACCTTCTGGGACTCTCCATGGGCCAACTAAAGTACCTCCGATAATCCCAGCCCAAATCATTATCCCACCACCACCTTGTTGGCGCCTTAAATGCTGATGACTGTCGTCCATCTGGGCCATCAAGAGTGACATGCACTTCATCCGTAAACACAACTTTGGAAAAATCCGTTTTCATGTTGTCCTCTGCCCATTTCAATCGGTTTTATATGTGATGTTGCTTTAATGGAGGCTTTGTCACGGGCTTAACAGACTTTGCCACTTTCAGAAGGTTACATTGAGTACTTTTTGAGACATTCTTCAATCCGGCTTGGTCAAAGACTTCTCAACTTGTCTGCGCAGGGTTCTTAACAACTTCACATTTAATTTTGAGTAGAGAATGGCGCGAAACAACTCTAGATTTACCTTTATCAGCTCTCTTGCGTATCTTTGTAGGGTCCTTGGCAAAGTTCTTCGGTTTGATGGTACCTTATCATTTTCAATATTTTGAGGGTAGTTTTACCTTTTGCTAGCTGCTCTGTAATAGTACTTTTTTCAAAACTACTCCAACCAGCTTTACAACCCATTTTATTGACGAAACAAACTGCCTTGTTAATAATTTGACACACCTCAAATACCATGTATTCAGCAATTACGATCGTAAGTTGTTTACATTGCGCGGAACAATACGAAAATTTCACAGTACGCGCAGCTCTGCATTGCCAACATTTCCAAAGCTTTTGATACGAAACTACCGGTAAGTTTCTGAAACTGTTAAAAAAAAAAATGTTATTGTCAATAATTTGACACGCAGTGTGTGTGTGTGTATATATATATGAGAACAATAGAAATGGGAAATGAAGTCACAAAACTATATATTGGTGTGGTGGATATAGATGGGTTCATTTATTCAATAAGGGAATACAAACAATTAGTTGGGATAGAAGGGACTCTTTATGCCAAGGCATTTCGAAGCCTAATGCTTCTCATCAGAAGAGTAGAGATGCGGCATCTAGCGTTGGATTCATTAGGAATGAAATAAATCAAATCAAATTATAGATGATGTTGGGAGCTTTATCGAATTCTAAATAAAGGAGGAGCATATTATAGATAGTATGATGTAAAAAGGTATATAGGGTCTTTGTCATAGTCTTAAATGTATGGAGTATATGTTTTTGGGTTAAAGTGGGGGTATAGCGTGGATGGGTGGTGATTCTATTTTAACGGTGTGTAAGGTGTCTATTATCTATGGAGGGGCATTTTTGACAGATGCAACCGAGACGACAAAGAGTACTATAAAGTAGTGTATAATTTTGGGAGGGGTAGTTGTAAGGCTATAATACTGGATTTCAGAGTATGGTATGTTAGGTAATATGTGGCAATATTTTCTTATATATACAAGGAGGGGGTTTGGGTATAAGGCAGAGGTAGAAAGATAGGGTAGCAATGCCTTTGGATGTGTCTAACATGACAAAATAGATTTTTGGATGTAGATGATTGGCGCAGTGGAGTAATAGGGGGAAATGTACTATTAACAATAATAATGCTAATAATAATAATAATGATATTACCAATAGCAATAATACCAATGATGATGATAATGACAATGATAATAATAGCAATGACGGTGATAATCATAACAATAATAAGGGGTACAGACAAAGGCAAGGTCAAAATAACACATGAAATACAATTAAGGGATAAAGGGTGAAGTGAAAAGAACAAAAAAAAAAAAAAAATTAAAAGAAATAAAAAATACAAAAATAAAGTTTCGTTGGCAGAGTTGGATAACTAGGGTGCAAGCACACGAGAAAGTGGTACAGAAGATTAGAATAATATATATGTACCCATACATATACACACGTACACACATATATCTATAATATAAAGCTGACTGTCTGTGTGTGTCTGGTCACGAATAGGCTCCTGTATAGTTGACTATTATAGAAAACTGATCACATATAATGATAGAAGATGTATCGAGACACAGGAATGGGTATGTTTGATCTGGCAGAATGATGATTCATTAAAATTGTGGGGTCTGCGTACGTGCCTGGTCCACAAAGTATGGAAATAAGATTTAAAAATAAAAAAAAACGTTTACAAGTGTTTTTGATATAGATGTACATAATAATACTTTGATAAGTATGTTTTAACTTAAATAGGTATAATAAAATTGTGGGATCTGCGTTCGCGCCTGGCCTCCATAGAATGGAAATAGGCACAAACTTTAATAAAGACTTTTCATATCTATCTGCATAAGTATACTTTGATAATTATGTTTCAGTTTGAAGAAATATGGTATAATAAAATTATGGGGTGTTCGTTCGTGCCTGACCTCCATAGAATGGAAATATGTCACACAGTTTAACAAGGTTTTTTAATATAGATCCACAGAATATTGTGATAAGTGTTTCAGTGTGAACAGTTATGGTATAATAAATTATGGGGTTTCTCTATTTTATTTTTACTTTCATCATATTTTGCTTTGGTTTTGATAGCCCCAAATTCGAAGCTATCTGTTTACAGCCCTTCCTTTTCATAACCTATCATACTTTCATAAATCAGAGTCCATTTTCTGTAGGCTGTTTTTGAACCCAGTCAATGACGCATACTTTTGCTAGTATATATTACACACATACAGATATATATGGGATTAGCCGGCAAAACAAGAGTTCGGAGAACAATATCCTGGGGGGGGGGGTGCTTAAAACTCCTTTACAGGAAAATGTCTGCAAAAGTTCACATTAAAGTTCTGAATTACCTGATTACAAGGGCCAGCGATCTGTTATTTATGAATAAGCAAGACCTTAACAGCAGAATACATACATTCTCGTTTTTAAAACAAGGGACAGATTTCTTGTATAAGCTCCAAGGATACTTGTTGAGCTTTGTATTGTCCAGATAAGTGTCCCCTTATAGAATTGAGCTCACTCTTTTCCTCTAACGCATTTAGCTATACATATATATATATATATATATATATATATATATATATATATATATATATCTTATATCTTCGATATATATAAAAGCCAAACGTCTGTGTGTATGTATGTATGTTTGTTTGTAACGCTAAAACTTTTGAAAGACGGAACCACACTTGACAAATTTGGTATCATATCGAAGCCCCATCACCCGGATGACAAATATCGAAATTTCACGTCAAACGGACCACTAGAAGTTGGTCAACTGATCAGTTATCTTCGAGGGGGGCCCCCAAAAAACCTGTCATTATCTATATATATAAAAGACAAATGTTTGTTTGTAACGCTAAAACTTGAGATGAAAGATTCCTCTCCCCTAAGAATAAAACATATGTTCAATATCTGCTTTTGTTTTTTCATTCTTTATACGGTCCCGAGCAACGCCGGGTAGCCCTGCTAGTATATATATATATAAGCGAAAATGTATGTTTGTGTGTATGTTTGTGTGTTTGCTAAAACCTTTGGACACACGCGACGAAAATTCACAAACTCGGTATCATATTGAAGCCTCATCCTTCGCTTGAAAAATATCGAAAAATTGGCCAAAAACGTTAACTTTTTAACCCCGAAATTGACAATTTTCCACAGGGGGGGGGGGTCAACAAAAACGGGTTTCTCATAACGATGTCCTATTCTATGCATGCGTCAGATGACGTCATGACCTCGTGACCTGATTTACTTTAAATAGTTGAAAAACCGAGTAAATTTCATCTCCGTCGCTTTAGCGCAGTTGGTTAACGCATTTGTTCATTATCTAAACGTTTTGGGTTCGAATCGTGGTGTTAGATGTTTTTTTTTTTTTTTTTTTTTTTTTTTTTTTTTTTTTTTTTTCGATGTTTTAAATTTAAATATTGAACCCTGTATTATTTAAGCCATTTTTCACGTAACGTTCGTTTTCCTGGTTTTTTTTTTTTTTTTTTGTTTTTAACTTCGCTTATTCTTAGCGACACCCGGGTATCCACAGATTTTTTTAAAAATTTTAATCTCGAAACAGGCTCATTTAAGCCATTTTTCACGTGTTCGTTTTTCTGTTTTCACCGTTCGTTTGCCTTACGTTAGATTTTTTGCGGTTTTTTTTTTTTTTTTGATGTTTTGATTACTTCGCTTATAACAATGGTTACATTGTCGTCGTAACGCTCGACAACTTTCAAACATCTTTCACTAACTCATTCTGGCTGGCCGATTTTATTTTCAAACTTCACCTCAGGGATTCGGGTTCCATCCTACCCCTCCCCCGGTTTCTTTTTTATTTAACACCACACACATCTACAAACACCCGGGCAATGCCGGGTACCCCTGCTAGTATATATAAGCAAATATTGTAGATACAGAGGGAAGTGTACAAGTTAGAAAAGGATTTTTTGCATATTATGAAAATGGTTAAACAATGTTTTATAAACTTTAAAAATTAAGGTGCAAGATTTAATTTTGAAATTTATCAATTTTAAAAGTGCAATTTTTAAAACTTTACAGAGCAAGTATAAAAATTTCATTTAAATTGAATTTAAAAATTATCTTTGGTTTATCTTATGTGCATTTTGTTGCACTTAAAAATATCTATTCAGCAATTAATGATATAGATATACAGGGTGAGGCAGAAATAACTGATGTTTTTTTTTTGTCAATTATTTATTTTTTTTTTTTTTTGTCAATTATGGAATAAAATATCTTACATGTGATGCCCATTTTCGGCAACAAAATAAATAAATTATTTCAAAAACCTTTTTTTTTTTAAAATATTTATGTACGTTTTTTGTGCAAGACAAAAAATGTCAATTGTTAACATTTTGGGAAAATTTAACATTTAAAATTTAATTAAAAATAGTAGAAAAAGTTTTACATTATTCTGTTTTCTATATGATAAAAGGGTTTTATCTTTCTGGAAAAAAAAAAGTTACTCAGAAATAATGGATTTTAATAAATGTAATTTCGTTTTAAAAAACAACTTGATTTTTCGGCCATTTTTGGTGGTGCCTAGCTAAGAGGAATAACTATTTTTTTTTTCTCTAAGTTATTGTCTTCAGCTGATTTTTCTTTGAAGGTGATTTTCAAAAATGTTTATATATTAGCACACCAGTAGACCAGATTAACACTTAGAAATAAATGGCAGCAAAATATATTAGTCTATAACAAATAACACGATACAATAATAATAAATGAAAATTTACAAGTTAGAATCGGTTTCATTTGTCAGCTTAAATATTATTTAAGTCCAACTTTCAAAATCTGGGAACATTAGATATGTATTTATCGAGGTTGGTAGCAAAATTATCTTTGTTTAAATTGATACTTTGTAATCAATCCAAAAATACTGTTAAGAAAAGTCAACGAAATATAATATTTAAGCTCACATCAGCATGTCAAAGTTTTAACCCAACTGTTTATTTTTTTAACTATATATCTCTGCTGCTTGTTTGAAATACGTGTAGGAATTTTATTTGCCCGATCTTGATGTGAAAACGATAACATTTTGAGTTGCATCATTGAAATAGAATGTTAACTAATTTGCATATTACATTGGAGTTGTCTTAATTTAATTGGATGAGGCTATGACAAAGTTAGAAAAGATTATATATCATTTAATTACATATATATCATTTAATTACATATATATCATTTAATTACATATATATCATTTAATTACATATATATTATTTAATTACATATATATCATTTAATTACATATATATTATTTAATTATATATATATCATTTAATTATATATATATCATTTAATTACATATATATCATTTAATTACATATATATCATTTAATTACATATATATTATTTAACTATATATATCATTTATCTCATTTAATTGGAATTCATTATTGAAATGAGTATTTATTTATTTATTGCGGACTATTATCCTCATCTTTCTTAAATGTTTCACAACGTTTCGGCCAACTATTCCTCTGGCCTTTGTCAGGTGGTACCACGACAGGATAGGAACTCCGAATCTCCTAACTGTATTTTCAGCAATTACTGCCATCCATAGTTGTTGTCTTACCATGTTTTGGCCAAGTAAGCCTTTGGGTAGGATTGAAACCGCTATCTTCAGACAATTCTCACCTGGAACCGTAGAGATTCAACATCTCTATCCACTGCGCCACAGGCCTCGAAGGGCGATCCAGGTTGGATTTTTTGATCTTATAAATCCACGTTTATTTATTATCTGATCTTCCATGGTCGGGTCCGTATCGAATGGTATATATATTATTTTAATTGGAATTCATTATTGAGATGAGTATTATTAATTTATTTATTGCGGACTATTATCCTCCTCTTTCTTAGATGTTGTTTCATGACATTTCGTCAGGTGGTACTTTTTCCATAGCTACCAACATAATAGATGCACTGAGACTAAAGCTGCTCTCAGGAACGCCAGCAACCACTGTAAAAGAGCAATAAAAAATGCAAGAGAGCTATATGTCCAGTCTGTTAAATCCAAAGTAGCTGATTAGCGGCTTGGTTCCCACCAGTTTTGGCAAATAACAAATAGGATCCTGAACAGAAGTGTGCGTTCTATCCCAACCATTATCAACGGACCAAACTATTTGCCAAGAACTTTGCAGCTAATTCTACCCTATGCGACGAAGGCCATCGACTCCCTATATTTCCTCCTATAACACAGAACATGCTAGGTAACATACAAATATCTGTGCATGAGGTCGCCAAGCTAATCAAGAACCTTGATTCCAGTAAAGCAACTGGCCCTGACGGCATCCCAATTATAGTGTTAAAAAAGCTTCAACCAGAACTTGCTTCCATACTTACGAAACTGTTTAAACATTGCCTTAAAGAGAAGTGCTTTTCAACACCCTGGAAAACCTCATTAGTATGCCCTGTATTTAAGAACTCAGGTGATAAGTCATCTCCCTCTCAGTACAGACCAATAAGTCTCCTGTGTGTCATGAGTAAGTTGCTGGAATCCATACTAAATAGAGAAATAGTCAACCATCTCAGCAGAAATAACCTTCTTAGTGACACGCAATATGGTTTCCGTTCTGCAAGATCTACCGCAGATGTGCTAACAGTTATATCTCATAGGATTAGTGAATCTCTTGACAAAGGCTTCCTTTCCAGGGCAATTGCTCTTGACATATCAAAGGCCTTCGACAAGGTATGGCATAAAGGCCTACTTCACAAGATCTCCAGTTACGGTATAACTGGAAATATTCTCTATCATTAAATCATTTTTCTCTGATAGGCTCATAAGAGTAGTGGTTGATGGACAAAAATCAGAGGCCTTTAGTATTAATGCTGGAGTCCTGGGCCCAACTCTCTTCCTGATCTACATCCCTAAACACATACTTAAATCATTCGTTTACATCTATGCTGATGACACAACCATCTACAGCAACACATCAAAGGTTGTATATGACAAAGCTCTCTCTGATTCGCTCTCCTCTGATCTCGAACGAGTGGTTCAGTGGGGTAAGACGTGGCTGGTTACCTTTAATGCATCTAAAACCAAACTCCTATCTTTACATCATCAACGCTCTGATCCCCATCTGGCATCAATTGAAATGGATGGCTCTCGTCTAGGAGAAGCCCCATGTTTTGACAAGCTTCTGGGCTTGACCTTCACTCCTGATCTGAAATGGAACACGTACATCAAGTTTGTTGCTAAGGTCACTGAAAAGATGGTGGGATCCTTCTACCGCTCCAGAAGATATCTCACTAGTGATGCAATTCTCTATCTATATAAAAGCCAAGTACATCCAAGGATGGAATACTGCTGCCATATCTGGGCAGGAGCTGCTAAAAACAGTCTATCCTGCCTTGACAGAGTACAAAATAGGCTTCATGGTTTAGTGGGGGATGCCCTTTTCTCTTCCCTGCAACCTCTCTCCCACAGAAGAGACGTTGCAAGCCTATCTTTGTTTTATCGTTATTTCCATGGCAAGTGCTCGTCTGAACTCCAATCTCTGGTCCCCCCTCGCCAATTTTTTACAAAAAAACACCCGTCTAGCTGAATCCACTGTCAAAAACTTTACCCATTCTTTATCTGTGCCTAAATCAAAACGTAGATTCCATGAACAAAGTTTCTTTCTTAGAACTGCACGCCTGTGGAACTCTGTTCTGTCTGCCTGCTTCCCTCCTGACTACAACTTGGATGTCTTCAAGTCCAACGTAAACAAATTCCTGATGAACCACCCCCATAAGTAGACACTCTAAAATATCCACACTAACGTACTGTACTTACAATAACCCTTATCCCTGAGTGGCTTCCGGACCTTGATAAGTAGTGACCACCTTGTAAAAAGAAAAAAAAAATGTAATTTTGAAATAAAAACGAGTAGCAAATGTGACATTATCCAATCTTAAGAGGAGTTGCAAAGTCATGTTCAATACTTGTCATGCAATAATTTACTATTGATAACAATGGATCGTTTTTCACTAACGTAATTTTCTACAAACATGATATAGTTACGAAGAAAAATTGAAATTTTAGCAGTCGAGTATGGATTACAATTGTATCAAAAATGTTGCCGTGACTACCAACTTCCAGTTAGTGTGATCCTGGGCATGGCTTTAAGACATCTTGTGGTGAGACCCCGTTTGGGGGCCGTAGGGAATGTGAAGTTACCCCTTAGTTACCATTGCTCTGAGATCCACTTTGGCTTGAAGTGGTAATACCTGTTAGAGTATTTGTTGCTACCTAATCAGACTCAAGATACTGGCTTCCTAATCAAAAATGCACCAAACATTGATGTTATTGTTTTTATCCGTTCCCTCAAAAACTCAATCATGTTCAGCAAAGTCTAAAACAAAATCCTTTTTCTTTTACAAGACAATAAAACACCATAAATATTTTCTGTTTGAGTAACATAATTTTTCACCAAACGGACATGCCATAGCCTACAGTCTAATTCTTATATATAAAAAAGGGTGAATACATTTAATTGAAAAACCTTTTTTATATGAATTTTTTAAAGTAATTATTCAAAATTAATTTCACCCTCAACTCCGCTTGATTCTCCTGGGTTTGCTTTTGATGTCATAGTCCTAATGTTTTGCAGCACGCTAGCTCGTTGGTTGGTTTTGTTTAGCAGCATATCAGCCACTTTTGGGTTATTTAATGCAGAATTCAGTCATTTTGGAAAAAGGTTTTATGCTTCAAATTCTTTATATCTCTACAATTATATAAATGCAACTTTGTCTGTGCTTTTGTTCCTTATAGAATCCAAAACAGCTGAACAGATTTTCTTTTAAATTTACAGAACTTTAGTGTATAAGTCTGGGAGTGATCTTAGTTAAGTTTTGTCTCGGAATGTCCTTGATAATTACCGATAATCCTAACCATTATTTTAATCTATCATCAGTAAACCCATTTTTTCCATGTCGTCACTTAGCAACGATGATAGAACAACGGGCCTTGAAATTTCTACTGTGGATAGCATGTTGATGGATAGCATGTTGATTGAGTGTTTTTTGCATGACGTGGACTGTAGGTTTACTCCACATCATTCAATCCCGGGCAACATTGGGTCTTCCTGCTAGTTAGCAGGGAGACCCAACGTTGCCCGGGATTGAATGATGATCAACGAATATTTCACACTCCTATATATTTTGTCATTGAAATCCATAAAATCGCCTAGGAGGAAGCTTCACATGCCTCCATGCAGTAACTTAGTCCAAAATATATGTTATTCTACATTGCATTCTAGAGAACCTATTGTTTCTTTTATAAAATTATTTCATATAAACTTCTTTACAGTTAGCGAAAAAAGAACATGAAGAAATTTACGTGCAGGGTTTTAACCTACAGACCATGTCATGGGAAAAAAAAACCCCAAAAAGACCCCATAAATTTTCAATTCTTATAAAATTTGTTGCAGTCATTAAAAAAAAATTAAGAAATTGACATGCGGAGTTTAAACCTACAGTCCACGTCATGCAAAAAAAAAAAAATGCTATCAACTTACCCACAGTAGAAATGACAAAACTAACCAACCAGCAGAAGTGACAAAACTAACCAACCAGCTAGAGTGCGGCAAAACATTAGGATTATGAAATCAAAAGCAAACCCAGGTGAAAAATTGTTACTCAAAATCTCTTAAGATATTAGAAAACTAGATAAAATTCCCATTTTAATTTTTTTGTCAACTTGAAGTTATGGAAATTCACCAAAAGTTTGCAAAATTTTGTATATTTAGTTGGAAATCTAATTCGTTTTTTTTAACCTTAAAAAATCATTTTAAAGCCTGGTTATACTTTAAAAAAAATTTTTTTTATTGTTTTAAGTATTTTGAAGACAGTTTTGTTACAATTTAATCAAAAGATTCATATTTTTACATAAATATTGTCTACTCTTCTACAAACTTCCCCTATACTGTCTAGATGTAATCTTCCTTTGAGGTTATCAGAACTAAGACCATCTTTTAAAATTTTTTACATATCCATCGTATCATTTTTATATCATTTCTCTCCATGTAACATCTATCCTCAACTATCACTGGTCAGGTTTCACTTCTATACATCATACTGTGTATACATGCCTGATAGACTCACCCATTGGTCAACAGTAGTAACACTCTGCTAGTTAGTAATAACAGAAGTTTCCTGAATTTACTTTATCCAATCCTAATTCTTGTAATCACACTTACATCTGCTCCACCTTGTGCTCCAATGGTATCAATTTCAGAACAACTTCAATAGCTTCTCCATTCTTCGCATTCATTTCTATTGTCATATACAAATTTGACCTTTTTTACCAAGAATTCTACTGCATGGATTATTTGAGTAATTCTTACCTCTATTTTTTTTTTGGGGGGGGGGGCCGAATCTGATTTTGCACCATTTTTCTTCCAACATTAATTGTTAAAATTTTAAAATACCACAGTGTTCCCACAACAGACTGACTGCGAAAATATGCAAGTCCAAAAAAACAATTGATAGTAAACCGAAAAGAATTGACGTATGGAATTTCACAACCAAAATCTGGCTGGTGTTAATTTGAAAAAGAAAACAAAAAAGTAAAGTCATAATGGATGTCGGAACTACGTGCAAAAAAAAAAAAAAAAAAGAATGAATGCAAGAAGGTAGAATGAAAACTCAAACCATATTTTAAAATCTTTTCATCAGAAAAAAAACTGAAAAAAAAATTTTTTTTCCCTGACTGTTGTTGGAAGTGAACTTTTTTATTTTATGAAAAAAAGGGCTAGTTTTTTTTTTTGCTAGAAGACAGATACTATTTTCGTTCACTGTTAAATATTTGGCAAAGTTCCCCCCCCCCCCATTTTTATTTCGGCTGTCAATGTTTTGGCCCTGAAAACCCCAGGTGATTATATATATATATATATATATATATATATATATATATTATTATTATTATAGTAAGTTATAAAATATATATGGCGATTAAGCTAAACTGAATATTCCGCGTTTCATCCACTCTAGGATTCTTCAGGCTTTAGCTCTACCTACGTATTGAGCACTGTTGAAGTAAATGAAGTTTACGCATAAATTTATACTTTCGTATATAAATTTTATGTGAGTAAATGAAGTAGTTTATATATAGATATTGTTACGTTGGGAACGACAGAGGATGATTACGCAACAAAAATAAAAAATACAAAGGAAAATAAATCTTGGTCCTCAGGTTCGAACACATGCGGTATATCAAACAAGAGGGGAGGAGAACACCTTTCTCAGACCAGTGAAATAAAATAAAATAGATACAAAACACAGTGAGAGAGAACGGAGTCAAACGCGATCTTAAATTTTAAATCGGCTTTATTGCAAAGAAAATAGGCTAAGGGGGGGGGAGTGAAAAAAAAAGAAAATCAAACCAAACAATAAAAGAAAAAAAATTATGAGGATGGGGGGGGGTTCTTGCACTTGTGTCCAAAAATGCAAATGGAAAATACATTGATGAAAAACAATAAAAATGGCAAAATAAACGAATCGCTGATACATCGCACGAAAGAGACATGTGGATAGAGAGGACTTACAGTTCATATTTTTTTTCTATTTGAGGTTTCTTCACCAGTCTGTTATTTCAAGGTTTCTTTTTCTTCATTTTGGGCAATTGATTCCGAGAACTCAAATGTTGATTTATAAAGTTCGTATGTCATTTCTTTTTGTTTCAGATTATTCTGTTCAAATCCTTAGTCCATTGTAAATCAGTTTCCCCGTTTAGTTTTAAATCGATAAGTGTCCGCACCCGTCCAAGCTTATGCCCATTATCAGCAATAATCTGAAGCAGGGCTCACCGTCTGTTCGCCATGATGGTTTTTCAGAAGTGTGCTCTATAAAAAAAAAAAATTGTCCTTTGTTTTCCTTCTTCCTCCTCTTCTCCATTTCCATCCATAATTCGCTTGTCTCTCCTTTTCCCTTTGTTCACTTTTTGGCTCTAGACTCTACCCCCTCCAGAGCCAAAAGGGGTTAGAATGTGTGTTGACCGGATGACCTCGCCAAATCGCTAACTCATACTGAAGGGGGTGGGAGGTGTTAATATCTGAATGTTTTATTCCACTCTTTCCTCCTCTTTCTCTTTTCCTACACACTCTCTCTCTTGCGCGCGCTGTTCATTTTTGCCTTCGCGACAATTCAAACAACAACAACAAATAAAGGCTAGATACATTCTTCGTCGGCCAAAATAAGTTAAATTTAAAGTTTCCTCTTTAAAACACAATCTATTTTTAGGACTAATATATATATATATATATATATATATAAATATATAAATTTACAGAATTTATATACACATACAAAAAAAGATAGGACATTTTGTTCCCTACAAGATTTTTTTTTTCCAGTGTTCATATATAAAAAAAGGTTTTGTCATTTGCTTGGAGTAGATATTCAAGCTGGAAGATTGGAAGACCATTATCACCCAGTTGCTCAAAGTGCAGCAAAAAGCAGAGGAAAATTTAAAAGAACAAAATAAACAGCTCCAGTTGCAATTTCAATTGCAGTTTCAGCAACAACTTTTTCTGCAGTTCCACTAGGAACAAGATGAAAAGCAACAACAGCAAAAAGGACAAGAGGAACTTTAAAAAAAAAATTTTGAACATAATGGAACACTGATAACAGCGCAGCTTTTTCCTAAAGCACCATATGGAATTTGATTGAAACGTTAACCTATGTACCAGAGCAGAATAAAACGTTTGACAATTTTTACAGGCAATACAAAAACTTGTTCACAGTTGCTTGCCAAGATTGGAGCAATGACAAAAAAACTTTTATCTCAATTTTTCGACCCAAATACAACTTTTTCACCGGAGATGGAAGTGTGTCAACCTGGCAGAACACAAAGATGAAGATTATCTCACCTTTGCGTCCATTGTTAACAAACACTACGACAACTTTCGTCTGCTGAACTATCAGCGGATGCTTTCAAGTTTGATTTTTGCACAGGATCTCAACAAAACTCACAGATGAGTTCTCTCAAGACTCAAAAGCGGACAAAAGCTCACACTCCAAAAGGTGATGGAAGATTGCCAACGCGTATTCAGCGTAAAGAATGACTCGAAACCTCGAAGAGTCTCGCATGTCATATGGACGAAGGACGTTACAGACCAAAGGAGTAATCCCTCGTAAAAAGCCAAGGAAACAAGAAGGCAACTCAGGCACAATCATAGAGTAGTTATCCACTCTCCAAAACATAATCGCGCACAAATCTGTGCAGTTGTTGCAGCGGGTCACATTGGTCTGTAACAGGTTTCTAAAAAAAATAAAACCAGCTATGAGTGTGACAGGAAAAGCCACAAATCGACAAATTGTAGAAAAAAACAAGAAATAACAGGATCCGACAAGCGAGATCTGACATTGAATCAGGAAGGAACTGGCAGAAATATGTAGCTGTTAACATCCTCAGCAAGGAAATAGATTTACAGATGGATTCCAGTTCAGACCGGTTAATCAACATACAAATATGAAAAAGGTTGAAGAAATCAATCATGAAGAGAACTAACAAATCAGTTCGTCTAGTAACAGGTGATAAGATAAAATTTGAGGAAAAGCTGATACTCCCTGTGACATTGAATGGTACCACCAAAAAGGTAAGAGTCTTTGTGCACAAGATATTCAAAAACCTCTTCAGAACAGATTGAATGGAGTAATTTAAATTCTGGGACCAACCAATAAACGGTTTCTGTCATGAGGTAGAAAACTCTACTGGGGCACAGCAATTAAAGAACGAGTTAAGAGGAAAATTTCTGGAAAATTTTTCACCAGGACTAAGATGTACCAAGGCGAGATTTGAGCTGAAGGAAAAGATCTACTAGTTTTCAAGAAGGAAAATGTCCCATTTCAACAGTTGAGAAAATTGGTAAGAAACTGTATCGGCTAGAAAAGGCCGGAATACTATCGAAAGTAAGCACCAGTGAATGGGCTGCCCTCATGGTATACGTTACGGAAAAGACCAATTAAATTTGTGTCCGTGTGGATTTTTTCCATGGGCCTGAATGCTGAGTGTCTAAAAGATTACAACTATTCCCTTCCCACACCATAGAAGGTATTCAGCAAACTCAACGATGGTATGAGAAGCAGAAAAAGATGACTTTATTTGGGATATCGAGCAAAATTACAACAATGTACCAGTCTGTTTTTGAGAGATTTGATCTCGATCCTCCCCAATCAATACATTTAGATTCAAGATGAATGAAATCAACATTCCTCTCTTTGAGATCTTCAAAGATTGTAAGAAATCTCAATTTGATAAGGAACTTGACTTCCAGAACTACTGATGAGAAAGTTGTGTCACTCTGTTGCGATTATGTTCAATAAACAAAATGTTCATTGGAAGATGATTGTCCACAATGTCACCGAATGACTTGGAATCTACAAGAGCTGCAACTGAATTGGAAAACACTTCACCCATCAAAATGTTGGGCTAAAAGACAAGTACCGTCAGAACAAGGAGGTTGCTAAAGTGGAACAGTCGATTTTTCACGACAGACTCTCACCAGATTGTTTCACTGGAAGTTGCGTTCGCAATTTTTGAGTAGCAAGATGGCAAAATGAATCTACACTGATATTCAACTACTACTGAAAGCTGTTGGAGCTGATGTTCTACCACCATATGACAGACTAAATTCAAGAAGGAACGAAGACCACCTGTGCAGAAGCGCATGAATCCGTTTAGAGGTGTTAAATTTAACTACCTCACGTGTCTTAAACTTACATCTGCTCAACAGTTTGCATCATTTGAGTCGTTGGCATTCCATGACCTTGCATGATGGACTTGATAGCAATAGTGGACATTTCATTTTCAACCAAGTGGGTTCAACTGAAACAACATTATGTCCATGTTGCGCACTGAAAACCCGTCACCTGTGTCCTTGACGTTTTGTAAAATTACCGATGGGAAAGGAAAAACTGGAAAACTGAAATTGTAGCCGACTTTCAGAAGGAATAACGTTTTTAGTTCTCTGTGCACCAACAAACCGAAATGAATATTGAAAAGTATCTTGTAGAAGAATTTCTACTTCCTTGCTGCTTCTATTCATTCAGGTGATGCTGGACACCAACAATGGAAAACTGCTCAAATTGAATTGAGAGCAATGATTGACCAGTTGGTACTGACCACGCCAGTGATATTAACAATCATAAAATCTGAACGAAAGGTTAAAATTGAGTTCATAGAATCGTTGTACAGCATATCTCCATGTCAATTTCGTGGATCAAACACGCACAGTTCTCATGTGGTCTTTAGACACGATCTCAAGTTGGTCGATCAAAATGGGATCACTGGTTTTCTCAATTTCAGAGTTTAGCGTTGAAGCCAACAACAAATTCTGTAGACAATACTACATACATAAAACCAGAAAAAAACGGTTTGACAATCTGACTGCATTAAGTTTTTGGGATAAGTGATCCTAGTGTCATGAAGACCAGGAAGTGTTTCGTGTGCAGACATTGCAAAGGGACAGAGCACACTATTTTCAGTTGTGAGGAGTTGAAGGCTGCAATTCATGGATGCAATAATGAATATGAATCTTTGTGTTTTCTAACAACTGCATCACAATATCTTGTGCTGTATATTATCTGTTTATTATTGCATATTGTTGACATTTTCACATGTTTCATAGCTGAATGCAACGTATTGTTCTTTATAATGACGTTAATCTTTTGTAAATTGTTAGTTTTTTGTAATATTTGAAGCTTGAATCTTTGAAAAGCTTGTTGCTTGCAGTATCAAAAAATGGTCTCATTTCTCTACTTAACCTTAATAGTTTTCAAGATGTGACCATTTGAAGTTTGTTCATGAATGCCGGATTTCTGCCCTTTAGCAAAATCTCCCCAAATAGAAGGTTTGAGCCACAGATTTCTAAAATTTCTATTTTAAGTTAGATATCAATTTTCCTACTTTTCACACCTTAGAACATGTACTCACACAGCAAAAACAAGTTTTCTTAAGTTATAGGTAAATGTCTGCTTGACTTTCCCCATCTAAACTCGCTGTAGTCTAATCTCATTACTAAAAACTGAACATGGAAATTTTTTCTTTCTGCGGGATATTTAACTGATTGACACATTTGTTCTGGTGACAAAATTGTTTAAAAATTTTATCAATGTGGGGCAAGGTAATAGTATCTCTTGCTGACTCTGGCTAATCGTACATAATAGGTTTCATATTTCAGCATTAATTACTCCTCGTCTTCCAATCTTTGATATGCTTTAAAACAAACAAATATCAAAGAAATGAATGTATCATTTACAATAAGCTTTGTGTTTCACCATTAACTGAATTATGATTGCTCTCTGCTATTGTTTCAACCTCGGCCTCAATATCCACAGGAGAAAGAGTGAAGTTCTCAGAATGAACACATTGCACTGGAAATGGAAGGTAGCTATCCTTGTTATTGGCAGAGAGGGGTCAAAAATACTGGATTAGTTGAGCACGGTTGGTGCCTCTACAAAGTTTGAACTGACTTTTGCCAAACTAGATTTAAAACTTATTTTAGAGTTAAAAAAAAAAAAGACAAAATAATTTGTTTACAATTCCGTAGAAATAATTTCTTTCATAACTGCCTCTGCTATGTGGAAGGTTCAACCCTTTATCAACATCGGAGAACCCTCAGAATTCACCATCATCCAAAAAGAGCAAAATCTAAACTTTATAACTCTCCTTTTCTCTCTATCCCTTATTCTATGCATTTTTATTCTTCTCAAACTATACAGATGTTGAGTGACAGAATAAAGAGGTTTATTCTTTCACAATTAACTAGCAAGCTACTCTGCATTGCCCGGTTGTAAAATATGCTTAAATATATTTTAATTTATGCAGATTTTGTATTGTGCCAACTCTCTATTAAATATTATATTGTACCCAATATGTAGTTGTGATTTCAAAAGTTAAGAAAAAATGATTTGGGTGCCATTAGCTAAAATCGAAACCAAAATATTTAGCACTCCAGTGTTATTCATTACCATCTGAGCTTATGACAGATATCAAAACTTTAAAAATTAACTGACTCTAATGCATAAATGTATATTTGTGCATGCATAGAAGATACACATTTAGTTGCCTGCTAAATTCCAATGCTTTCAATTTTTACCCCTTAGCAGCTATTGTTTACAGTCTAAAAGCAGTCAAATTTTAAAGTCTGTTGATCAAAACTGACAGTAGTTTTGGTAGAGACTTTTCCACACACTGACAGCGAAGGTCACTCTTACATATATACTAGCAGGTCACCTGGCGTTGCCTAGTCATAAAATACATTTAGATATGATATTTTAATTTGTATAGATTTCATATTCATTGTTACAGAGCCAATTCTCTAATTATTACATTATACCAATATATAATAATTGGCATGGCCTGGTCATAAAATTCGCTTAAATATGCTTTAATTCATGCAGATTTCATATTTATTATCGAGTCAATTCTCTATTGATTATTATATTGTACCCAATATATAGTTGTGATTTCAAAAGTAAAAAACAATGACTTGCGTATCATAAGTTAGAATCGGAACCAAAACTTCCCAGCCTTATTCATCACATTCTACCTAAATCCATATGTACACAAAAACTGCAAGAAATAACGTTCAGTTTATAAATGTATGTTTGCACATGCATACAAGAGCACTTTATATCGACTTACACCTGGCAAGTGCCAATCTTTTCAATTTTTACCCCTTAGCAGCTATTTTTACCGGCTAAAAACCAAATCCCCTTTGTTCAGATTCAGATCCCCTATATATAAAGTTTCATGTTTGTAAACCAAAACTTGACTGGAGTTTGGTAAAAAAAACATTCCTCAGACAAGGTCAGACACAGACACACACACACACACACACACGTGTGTGTAATATATATATATATATATATATATATATATATATATATATATTATACCTGAAAAATAGATTGATCAATATATTGGGTAAAGCATTCCAAGTAAACACCAAAGAATTGCTTATGTTGCACATAAGCCTCGAAGAGCAAGAGGTTCAATGTGCCAAATGTTTTAAAAGAATAAAAACAGGAAATGCAGTGAAGCTGATTTGAACCGTCAACCTTTCGATTACAAGAACTTGTTGATCTAGAAGTTGGACGAGCTGAATGTTTCCAGCATCTGCATCATTTGTTGTGATAACAGATGTTTTTTGTTTAGAGACCTGCAATTTTGGTTATTATATTTAAAAAAATTTCAATTATAGTGGAACTTTGTTTTTTGAACAAAAATCAACTTATTCAAAAACTGAACCATAATTTTCTGATTATAATGTAGAAGAAATTCTTTTCAGAAGCACCAAATGAACGTTTTCGTACCAAATTTTATTTTTTTTTAAATTATTCCTCAACTGCAGTGACAAGCAGTCCAAATTAACGTAGCAGAAAGATTATAGACCAAAAAGAAGATAGAAAAAAGTTTTAAACTGACACAAGCATTTTCAAAATAAAACAATTTAACTTCTGCTTAGAACAGTCTATGAAACCCAACCAGGTCAAACTATCTAGCTTGCTCAACACAAAACCATGGTTGTAACTTTAGATTTTCTAAAGAACAAAAAGAAATCTTACTGCTAAATAAACCTAGATTTGTTTTTTAAAGACTTTTAATAAAGACAGTGTTTAATGGATCAATATACAAAATTAGTGATCACCAACCATATTCTTTTCAATATTATAATGTATTTTGTAAAAAAAGTTTATTTTGTAAAAAATGTATTCTCTGAACTTATGAAAACTTTTTTTACTGTATATTTTGACTCTTTCTACTACCTATTTTGTAATATTTTTTAAAAATTTTAGCAAGATTTAAAAAATATTGCTCATAAGAAGCTGTTCATTATTAGATAAATTACATTATTACTAGTAAATTTCATAGCAATAATTTAATATTGTCAAACAAAATCTCGGCTTGTACCACAATAACTAAATGTTTTATAATTTTTCTGTGTGACTATCATAATAGATGACCCATAATTTTCAAACTTCCAGGTGAAGATACACTTTGTTTGAGTGAGTTTTTTTAATTTTCTTTCTGAAATAGTTTACTTCCAAAAATTTAAAGAATATCATCTATAACATCCCGATATGCTACATCAATAAATATTGGATTCATTAATATTGTCATTTATGTCTGTTTTGTATTTACTATCAATGTGCATTATCACTACCTTCAAAGATCAACTTCTACAAACTATGCACAATGGTTCAAGCAAAGTACAGCATCCTTACTTTAAAATCTTTTGTTAATTTGGCTGCAATAGGAAACAAATGCATGAATTGTGTTGTGACTCTTGCCTTCGAAATTGCAACAGATTTGGAAGTTTTTAAAATTGGTTTTTAAATCCTCATTTAACATTTATGAAACTATTTACTGTTAATATATTAATAGATGCCGGGATTTTAACTCTTTATCCCCAAGAGTTGTGAAACACTTTGTAACAAAAATTATTTTCTACATGGGGAAAATCCGCAAGAGTCGTCTCAAGAGTTGTATGTATTGAGAATTATGACAAAGCATCCTGTCAAACCCAGTCTTCCAGTATTATTAACAAGCTTTAACAAATGGTAGTTCTGCGAAGAAAACAATTTTCTAGTGAATACAAAATGACTATAAACTACAAATTATTTGCTTTTGACGTATATAAAAAAAAAAAAAAAACTATAGCAAGCATGGAAATATAAGAGGGAGTGGGGCTACAAAAAAAAAACGGCAAATAAAAGAAAAACATTTTCATTTCTATCATCTGTATTCTTTGGACTGCTATTCTCATCTTTAGTGTCATTTTCACGTTTCGGTCAATGTAACCTCTGACCTTCTTCAGGTGTATCTATCAAACTTCACGTACAGATTTCAGTTCAACAAGATACACCTGAAGAAGGTTGGAAGTTACATTGACTGAGTGCTCTAAAAAGAAACATTCATTTGAAACTTTAATTAAAGTAATTATACATAATTTCATAAAATCAACAACGTACAAAAGTTAAGTATTATGGTTCAATTGTGCTTTAAGAAAACATTTAAAACCCAACCATATCTTAGAATCTACAATTAATTTTATCGGCTGGCCCTTTCTGCTTGTGCCATGATGATAAAACTTCTCAAATGCACTTGTGATGTTAGGTTGCATAAAAGTGTTAACTTTTAGTCAAAATTGGATTCTCTTTTTTAATCAGATTTTTTCGATTATTGATTTTCAATACTTATCAAATGCATTCCGATACGAGACCTACATGAGAACACTCCCAGACACATCAAGTACCTTTGATTGAAATAAAAACTCAGCCCATCCATTTCTACGTCCATAGAGAACACACTCACATACACACACTATAATAGTCGAGATAACAATAATCTCTAAACTATACTGTAATTAAATTTAATCTGAAATTATTTAAAGCCAAAAAAAAAAAAAAAAAAAAAAGTGATGAAAAGATGGAGGGAGGGGCTGAAACAAAGATGGAAATAAAAACTACCGGCAAGGCTTAGTAGATATTTTGTAGCAAAGTGTTTAGAATTTCAACTATTTGCTTTAATGCACGAACACTTCTGAAGTGCTTACAGCATACTGTGCTATTTTTTTTGTTTTTTTTGATAGGCTTTATTGGTGTATGATATGTATAACTTTTCAGATGTTTCTGTATGATGAATATGATGCTGTTAAGTGATAACTGGTTTGTCTTAGCAAATTTGTGCTATCAGAATTTCTTTTTTTCTTTAATGTACTGACGAGTCTCCTCTTATCAAGGTTCAAAAACTACTTGAGGATAAAGGTTAATGAGTTGGCTAGATGAATGGCGAGACAAACACTGAGCATTGGTAACGATGTTTGAAACTAGGCAAAATTTAAAAAGATGGTTCAACAGGAATTAACATTGGACTAGAAAACGATCATGTTGTAGGCAGCTGGTGCTGTCCAGCATAAGGGTAGTTTTTGGAAAGAAACTTTGCTCATGAAACTTATTTAGTTTAGGTACACACAAGAAAAAACTTAAGAGTGGTTATAACTAGATGAATTTTGTTAAGGTTATACAATTTATACAACCAGATTGGAGCCTTGCTGAGCACCGTCCCATAAAAAAAATGACAGACTACCAACATCTCTTCTATATAATAGACAATATGAAAGAGTATAGGACATTCTCCACTAGATTTCAAAGTCGTTTTTGTACTCTGTTCTTAATCGGCGCCTTCTCAGATGTTGTTTAATATAACAAACTTTTCATAGATAAATATTAGGTTGGTGCAAAAATGTCAGTTTTTAACATTCAACCTCATCAAAAACCGACATTATTTTTGCACCAACTTAAACGTTAAAATATTCCTTTTCAGACTTTAATTTTTATTTCTTATCTTTAAATTACTCCCCTTCTCCATACACACATACACATACACACACAACCGTCTTTGCCCAGGTAAATTAACTTCTTTTTCTTACGGCTAAATTTAAAAAACAAAAAATATTGCAATTCACAAAATGTTAATGTTGTGTGTGTGTGTGCACAAAAGTTTATTTACAGCAAACTTATAAATAAAATGTTTAAAATTTGTTTCAACTATTCAAAATTGAACTTTGCGAACTTGTAGCGATCTAGTGGCGCCAGCTAATTATATTAATACAATCAGGAGACCATTGAGCATGTATGTGTTTCTCGTGTGAACGTAAGTTTGAATTATTTTATTTACTATTGAATATTGAAATAAAAAATGCAATAGCATTAAAAAAAACACGCAATTATTCTTTCGGTTTCTTCACAAGCAAGTGAGCTGTTTTATAAAAAATTGTTTTTAACTCTTTGAAATTGATACCTATGTAAAATTTT
Organism: Euprymna scolopes; assembly: GCF_053919585.1. Taxonomy (NCBI): domain Eukaryota; kingdom Metazoa; phylum Mollusca; class Cephalopoda; order Sepiida; family Sepiolidae; genus Euprymna; species Euprymna scolopes. The sequence goes on from NC_136520.1 coordinate 18,811,313, forward strand.
TAAAACCATTGAAAGTCATTTAAACTGGCTTTAAATTCTTAGCAAATTCTCAATTATTTTTTATTAAGCTATCCAATAAATTTATTGATAAAAAATTTATTTTCTATCATAGTTTTATAAGAACGGAACAACAAAGCAAATTGAATGGGCAGAACAAAGACTGATACAATGCGATGTATGTATTGCAGTGTGTAGAAAATAGCATGTATGTCTAGAAGAGCCAAGTATCAATTTTAGTTTTTAGTGAAAACTAGTGCAGTAAGTTCATCAGAGCGTTTCAAGTACCTGCAAAACAAGCACAGGTGATCCAACAGGGGCCCCAAGCTTGGCAGAGTGTGCGTCGCCTTTTATAGTAACTAAGATCTTTCAACTAATGTTCATCAAGTATCCTGTTTTTACTGTCAAATTATAATTCTGATTTCAATCTGTTATCACCAGCTGGTGTCTGTTTGGTGCAGATCTTAACGAATGGCTTTGGATCATGATCATCGGATTTGCAAACTCCTATTAGCCTTTGGCTTGCAACTGAATTTCGAATGGAACCCTTTATTTAATTCATAATTGTGTCAGTATCGCCTGCACTGAGGATTAAACCTTCGATCACCAGAAACTGTCATTTAATAACTGATTAATACTTAGCACTTGTATCCATAACACCACGGATTCTTGGACAAATTTAGTATGAATTTTAGCTTTAAACCTATTCCTGCTTTAGTAGTCTTATTACTAATTACTATATATTACAATATATAATATATTCTTTGATGGTAATCTAATCTTGTATTGAAGTCTATTATGTTGGATGACAATGACCTATGTACTGCTTTTTGCGTCATTTTATTTTCCATTCTTTTGTCAATTTTTAATTTGTTCTTTAATTGGTGACAGTAAATGTATGTAACGTGTGTGTTCATGTGTTCTGAACTAAAATACCGAATGATGTAGTTTACTTGGGTTATCAGAGTTTTGAGTTTAACATATTCTTCCTCACCATATCAATCCTATCAGATTGGTCTGATTTTTATATATATATATATATATATATATATATATATTAGCAATAAAATATTCCCTTCAATCACATTTTTTCTAGTTTATGCAATGTGAATATTCAGTTTGCTAATCGAGATAATGCCTGATAAGATGATCTCCTGACAATAGAACAGATACTACACTATTGCCTCCTGAATTGAACATTGATAGTAAATTCCAATCTTTTTTATTTTTTTATCTTTCACTGTTAATGGAGATCAAACCGTTTACATCAAAAGATGAAAATTATAGATGTGTGACTTGATGAATGGTTAATTATTGCTAATTAGAACAATAAAAATGCTCTTGTCTAAACATAATGCAGAATATTTTATTTTGTGCTATAAAAAATATTTAAAAAAATTCTTTAGTTGATTGCCCACATTTGTCGGATCTTTTTGTTCTTTGTAGAAGTTGAGTCAATGATTACCCCCCCCTTATTTCCTAAGATTAATTATCGACCAATGTCTTTTCCATTAACGAATATAGTAAATTACCTACCTTGCCATAAAGTGTGTGCAAGGTCGTCAGTTCAGTTCTGAAGTGTTTTCACACCCTACTTCCATACACTTTGTTTAGTCACTGTGTCAAAGAAGTACTAACACAAATAAGCAAGAAACATGACAATTATAATACCATTCGCAATGAGCAAACAATCTCTAAACCACACAGTAAATCTAACATTGGCAGAACAATAAAAAAGGAAAAACATTACTAACAATCTTGTTAGGCAAAAGTGAATTTGGAGGAAAACTAAAGTACGATGGAACATGAGGTGAGAAGTGACCATCATGTACACTTGTAAACAAATCGACCAAATAATAATTCCACTACAAAATGAATTACGAGTTATAAAAATGGCACAAGAAATAATCAAGGGCTTGAGAGGGGGAATTTTGATTTTTAAATTAAGCCACTTGAGGACAAAGATTAAATATATGGATAGATTGATAGATGAATGAAGAATACTATGAAAACTTTTAAATTTCCACATACCACTCGGCCAAAACAACAACCAACCATAGAAACAACATTTTCTCTTTGTCTGAAACATTGTTCATGAAATGAGAGAACTAAAAAATGGAGGGCAAGAGTTATGAGACTTCTGAAACTAAACCACAGATCCATTTGCTACTCTTCGGATCATTTTTTCAGACTTTGTCTGGCATTACAATGATTAAGAAATTCAAGTCGTTACATGAAATACCGAAAAGATGTCGTTCTCTGATGGGCACTAGCAATGATAGTATTGACAAAGTTCCTCACTCATGCAAGCCTCACAGGAAATCAGACCGTTGGTGTACTTGCAAAAGAAGCAACTGAAATAACTCTTTTAAACTTCCATATATGGATCATGAAACTAAGACCATACAGTACATGAAAAGAAAATGGACAACAATATTCCATGCATTGCCAAATACCAAATTACCTGAACATAAACATGGAAGAGAAAAAGTGAAAATGCAACCTGATCGAAAACCTGTATTAAGCAGAATTGGGGTCAGACGTGCATATTTAACATGCACATAATGAAAGCAGAAACTGTTACTTAGCATTTTGCCTGAAGTGAAGTTATAAACACTGGTTGGCAACCCTTGTGTCATCTCCTTGGCTTCACATGAACACTGAGGCTTATTTTAAAGGTTTATTAGTGCTTAATTACAAGGACGAAAAAGAAATATGCTTTTAGATGTGGTTTATTGCATCAAAGAGAGAGAGAGATGGCTTGGGCTATACTCTATTTGCTTAATATTGTATGATTCCCCCCTCCCCACAGTAACTTTTTGACATGACTGTCCCATTAAAATCTCTGCTGACAAAAAGATCAAATTCCCTTTCCAGAATTTGCTTGATACCCTCGCTTCTGTTTACTATCTGAGGTCAATCTTTTGAACCCTAATCCATCATTAATTCTCTCCACCCAAGCTGCAGTTTTCATTATGCAACAGTAACTATGTGGACTTGTCTTGATTGACTATGCAAAATAGAATACCAAGAATAATATACTTGACAAGTTCTTTTTAAATTATTTCTATGAATTATAATAAACACAAAACATTTTATGTCAGTTATTTCCAACCATTGTCTTCTCTTGTAAACTATATTCTTGTTAAAATGCAAGAAAAAAAGTTATACCAAAGCATGCGTTTACACATTAAATGCATAAACTGCATACATCGATTTTTCTTCAGACTATAATACTGTAAACAAAAGTTTTATTGTGAAGTTTCAAATGGCATTTGGTTTCTCTATTTGATATCTATGCAATCAGAATTCTGAGCCTTTTGATAAGTCTCATTAATAACGTATGTAGCAGCTCTGCCGGTACAAATATTTTTGTTTTTTAGGCAACATAATAGCTCAGTGGGAAGAGTCAAACTGAAGATATAATGGTTTCAATCGCTGGTTTTGGCATAAGTTTTTTTCTTTTTATAGAACGTTTACTATCCTCACTGTACAGATGAAAATGTTATCTAAACAACGAAAATGTATAGTTTTATAAGAACTTAGTTTAATAAATTTAATTACCAAACATACTAAACTCATTAAATTTTTAACTTTTAAACTTAGATTAAAAAAAAACTTAAGAAAAAACGTTATAGTTAAAAAAAAAAAAAATGAAAGTAAACCCATTCTCAGGCAACATCGGTTAGGTACAACTAATATTATTTAAATATTTTGCTATTGTAATGGGGGATATCACATTGGTTTAGAGCCACATTTGGAAAATAGAAATTTTAAAATAAAACAATTATTTTGGAGAAAAATGGGAAAACGGAAATCTTGTATGTGACAACTATAATTCCTATTCTGATCCAACTAATAATCCTCCAAATATGGCGGAAAGCAATGGCTGAGAGTAAATTGGTTATGTGAACACAAAATTGACATGGCTGTGACATTTTTCTTAAAAATCCCCCCTCAAAAACGAAATTAAAACAAATACTCACTGTTTCACCAAAACCAAGTATATCATCCTTGTATCTTTGAGGTGCTAAGAGAAGAAACACTATACAATGTCTAAAAAAAATCAGCCTCTCCAAGAATTTTCCAAGATTCATAGTAATCAAATTACGAGGAAGCAAAAAATGAATTCTTATTCCCAGCTTAAAAAATACTAACAACAAAAAGCAATTAAAGTATTAAGAAAATGGGATCTTTTTATAGTGAATAACAGACACTCAAAGCCTATTGAAAATGCAAAATTGTATAACCATAGATGCAAAGTTATTTTAATGAAAAACTAAATATATTGAAAGAAACACTCATGAAATGTCGTTTGTATTAAAGGAAGAAATACGATTAAAGAAAATCTGATTCTTGACTATATATAAACAAAAAACGAAATAGTGAAATCGAACCTACACATACTTTTAATACTAAACTAAAAATAGGTTGTATAATTGATAAAATACAACACATGCAAAAAACCTAAGATGCCACAAACGCCATAAAAATATTTAGATGGATGAAAAATGTGGACAAACAGAATACGAATGTCAAAAATGCATAAAATGTAATGAAAATTATTTAATCAATTCGAAAACATGCCAAATTTATCCAAAAGAAACCAAGGAAGTAAAACAAGAGATGTATATATATCTTATTGGAATCAAGAAACATTGGTGAATAATACTAAAAAAGAAACAAAAATGCAAAACTTACCAAAAGGTAATTCCATTAAAACAACAAAATGAAACAACCAATTTGAACAATGTTTTCCCGCAGTAAAATTTATTTTGGATGACAAATTCTAGGACCAATATCACTAGGCAGGTGTTCAGTTTTCCTGCTCTTGGGTAATGATGATACACTCTAGAATTTCCTTAACAGTGCAAATAGAATCGAATTATATTAAATAACCCATAGATAAATAATGTACCATAACCCCCCTCTCTAGATTTAACCCTGCAAAGGAAAATGGCAAACTAGATTCATTAAATTTATTTCAAATAAAGAATTCTTGAACACAAAAAAAATGTAACACTTTTTACAATTAATTAAAACAGAACTGTGTGCCCGACAATGACGGCCAGTATGCAAGTCTCCTAGACCTTTTTCTCACAACTTGCCCTGAACTATGTTCAGTTTCCGTTCTGTCTCCTCTTGGATCTTCCGACCACTCAGTTGTATCAATTAAGATAAAACTGAAATGTAATAAGTCCTCAGACGTACCTTTCCATCGTACAGTATATCGATACACTATGGCTGACTGAGATAGTTTCCGTACATTTATATCGGATCTTCCTCTGCGTTCCATGTTTAAAAAGGATGTGTCGTCTATAGTATCAGACCTGTCGGAATGGTTAATTGTAGGTATAGACCATTTCATACCCTCGAAAAAGTTCCAGCAAAAACCTAACAGCCAGCCATGGTTTTCTCCAGAATGTGCTGCTGCTATTGCGCACAGAAATCACTTTTTCCACTGCTTCCAACGTAATAGATGTATGAAAACTAAAGCCGCTTTCAGAACTGCCAGCAACCTGTAATGTGCATCCAGGAGACAAGCGCCCGCGTGTTTGTGTGTTGTGTGGGTGCGTAAGAGAGACGGACGAAAAGGAAAGAATTACCTCGCCGACCGAAAATAAAGATCAAGATGGCGGCCGCCGTCTTTTGTAAAGGATGATATCTCGCAAAGTCACATGAATTCTCGCAATATGCAAATTGAGCCGGCCTGCAACGGCCAAAAAAACGGGTGATTGAAAGACGTTGGGAGAGCGATGATTGTCTTGGTCGGGAATCGTGTTGCTGTTGCTTCTCGTGCCGTGTGAGTGTGAGCATATCTTACTGTTGTTGGGTCCGTTCTGAGTAACCGTTCGCGTCCGTCTAGGTACCTTGCTAGTTGGATTCCGTGCAGAACCGGTGTTTACTGGTTATTGAATTGCTTTACGTTGCTGCAAAATTATACATCTACAGAGGGCGCAGTAATTTTAAAGGACTTTCCTTACACATTTTCTACAAGCTATTTCGGCTATTTGCCCTCTAGGACTATGACAGAGTCGAAATTCGACTTAAAGCTCATACCCGAGTTTGACGGGTCCATGTCCATTGTCGACTGGGTTGAAAGGGTCGAGCTGACGTGCGACCTTTGTGAGGTAAAAAGGGTACACACTGTGATTTCCCTGAGATTGGCTGGGGGTGCCTTGAGTGTGTATCAGCAACTCAGTGCTGCCGAAAAGGGAGATCTCACCGCAATTAAAGCTGCACTGTACAAGGCATTCGCCATGGATCCTTGTACTGCCTATGAAAAATTTGCTTCCCGAAAACTTCTACCGGAGGAAAGCGTGGACGTTTTCTTCGCGGAGTTAAAGAAACTGGCAGTCCTATTCGGTGGAGGGGTGTCAGAGCGGACGCTCTCACGTACGTGTTTGTGGCTGGCCTTCCCACTCTGGTGAAGCAGCTATTGAGAGCCTCAACCAGCGTTTCAACAACGCCCATGGAACACTTGATGGAACGTGCTCGAGCCATCATCAAAGATGAGGAGGACCTGGAGGAACCAGTTGTGATGGCGACACAGACAGGCTAGATTGGCGTTCGGGAGATTCCGAATCAGAACCCTGCAAGCAATGGGAAATGTTTTCGCTGCGGCCGGCGCAGACATTTTGCAAGGAATTGTACCAACAGGGGGTGTGACAATAGTCCTCATAATCTGTGGTGCCACATTTAGGCCAAAGCCGAGGCGTGTAAGGCAGTACCTCTGCCCCTGGAACCAAACTGTCTGGAACGGCCACAACGTCTCATCAACTCGCACCTGTAAATAGGCTTTTCGCAAATCCAATATCGAGACATTAGTGCCTTTCTGACGCCATTCCCTCAACTTGCTGGCGCATACGTCAGCATCGGCAGTGTAGGCTTCAATATGCTTGTTAAGCTCCCTATAGTCCAGCACCGGCCGTACTTTCGACTTGTTATGCTGGACTACTGCCATCAAGGGTATTAGACCCTTGGGAGGCCCAAGCTTGTTCTCAGGGTAGGGGATTAACCAGCCATCTTGGATCCACGCCTTTAGTTCCCTTTCATATTCTGCTCGGGCCTCACTGGGTATAGGGTACTCTGCAACCCCATTCTTGAGTTTAGTCGGTGCCCTTCCCTCGGTCCACTTCCAAGATGCAATCCAGGCCCTCTTGCGAGAGTCGTAGTCCACTGTAAAATCCGGCCGATCGATGTGGAGCGCTGCACACACTGGGGCCTCCAAGAATCGCACTTTTCCATTCCGATGAATTGCGACTCCCCCCAGCGCCTTAATGGCATCGTATCCGAGCAACAGGTCAAACCCCAGGAGATTTCCTTGGGTCACGAGCACATTGATCTTAGTGGCTGCACCGGTGTCCGTGTAGACCTCAACAGTTCCAGCTCCACAGCATGTCTGGGTCTCGCCTCCTATCATGGTGACTTTGATCTTTCTCTTAGTCCAACTTGGACACAGCCTGGCGCTTACTATAGTATGCGAACAGCCTGAGTCGAGAAGTGCTGAGCAGGGTATCCTGTTTACGTAGACGGTCATCACTGGTTGCGCCTTGTTCAAATTTTGCTCGGGGAGCAGGGCGGTGCTGACGTCCTCTCCCCTGATACGTTTCCCGCACAATTTTAAAGGACTTTCCTTACACATTTTCTACACAACCATTGTAAGAAAGTAATAAAGAATGCAAGAGAGTTGTATGCTCAGTCCGTCAAGTCTAAAGTAGCTGAGCAGCGGCTTGGTTCCCACCAGTTTTGGCAAATAGCAGACAGAATCCTGAATAGAAGCGTGTGCTCTATCCCAACTATCATCAATGGACCTGAGTTAATCCCGTCAGTATCAGACAAAGCCAAACTCTTTGCCAAGAACTTTGCAGCTAATTCTACCCTTTGCGACCAAGGCTGCCAACCCCCAATATTTCCTCCTGTATCAGAAAACATGCTATGTGATATACAAATATCTGTACGTGATGTTGCCAAGCTAATCAAAAACCTTGATTCCAGTAAAGCAACCGGCCCTAACGGTATTCCAATTATAGTACTCAAAAAACTTCAATCAGAACTAGCACCCATACTAACAAAACTGTTTAAACGTTGTCTTAAGGAGAATTGCTTCCCATCACCTTGGAAAATCTCATCAGTATGCCCTGTATTTAAGAATTCAGGTGACTGTTCATCCCCCTCTCGGTACACGCCAATAAGTCTCCTGCGCGTCATGAGTATTTGTGCTGGAATTTGTGTTAGAGAAGTAATCAACCATCTCAGCAAAAATAACCTTCTTAGTGACACTCAATATGGTTTCCGTTCTGCTAGATCTACAGCAGATGTGCTTACAGTTATATCTCATAGGATTAGCAAATCTCTTGACGGAGGCAACATTTCTAGGGCAATTGCTCTTGACATATCTAAGGCCTTTGATAGGGTATGGCATAAAGGTTTACTTCACAAGATCTCTAGTATAGCTGGAAATGTCTTCTCAATTATTAAATCATTTCTCTCTGATAGGTTCATAAGAGTAGTAGTTGATGGGCAAAAATCAGAAGCTCACAGTATAAATGCTGGAGTCTCTTTTCCTGATCTACATTAATGATCTTCCAAATCACATGCTTACATCATTCATAGACATTTTTGCTGACGACACTACCATCTATGATAGCACATCTAAGACAGTAAACGACTAAGTTCTCTCTGATTCTCTCTCCTCTGATCTTGATCACGTTGTACAATGGGGAAAGGAGTGGCTGGTTACTTTTAATGCATCTAAAACCAAGCTTCTATCTACATCATCAACGTTCTGATCTCCATCTGGCATCAATTAAAATGAATGGCTCTCGTCTTGGGGAGGCCTCAAGTTTTGACAGGCTTCTGGGCTTGACCTTTACTCCTGATCTTAAATGGAATACGTACATTAAATCTGTTGCCAAGGCCGCTGGAAAAATGGTCAGATCCTTCTATCGATCCTGTAGATATCTCACTGCTGATGCAATTCTCTATCTATATAAGAGCCAAGTACGTCCAAGGATGGAATACTGTTGCCACATCTGGGCAGGAGCTGCTAGAAAAGACTTGTCCTGCCTTGATAGGGTTCAAAATAGACCTCGTGGCCTGGTGGGAGATGTCCTTTTCTCTTCGCTGCAACCTCTATCTCACAGAAGAGATGTTGCGAGTTTGTCTCTGATGTATTGTTATTTTCATGGAAAGTGTTCGACTGAGCTTCAATCTATGGTCCCCCCCCTCGCCAAACTTTCACAAGAAACACTCGACTAGCTAAAAACACTATCAATAATTCCCCCCCACTCTTTATCTATGCCTAAACCTAAACATAGATTCCATGATCAAAGCTTCCTTCTTAGAACTGCACGCCTGTGGAATTGTCTTCCGTTTTCCTGCTTTCCAGATGTCTATAATATGGTTGTCTTCAAGTCCAACGTAAACAAGTTTCTGATGAGCCGTTCCACTTAAGTTAACAAATTTACCGAACTTCCATTACTATCGATTACTATATTTTCCTTTTGACTACTATACACTCTTTAACCCTTATCCTTGAGTGGCCTATTGGCTTTGATAAGTGGTGATGCCTATGTAAAAAAAAAAAAAAATTTTAGTCCACCATATAAAATAATAGTAAAATTAAAAAAAGAAAATACTCCTTTCTATTTTATAAACACTGCAAGAGTTTTTGAATTCTTAGGATTTGGTTTGTTTAAAGAAAAGAAAAATTTGAAATTGCACCACATTGATTGAGATTGTTGGACTGACTTCCTCATCTTGGTTGTTATTGTCACAACTTTTCGGCCGTTTTGCCCTCCGGCCGTCATCAGGTGTTTTGTATCGAACTGGGGAACCGTTTGTTAGGAGTCTCGAACCTAACCCTTTATTATTACGGGGGTACCATGTTCGGACTCCAGCTAGGCTTTGGAACATAGTTGCTGATTCTCTGTTTTGAATGTTACTTTTTCACTGCCTTCGTTCAGGATTGAACTCAGCCTCTTTGGGTAACTGTAAACTTTGATACAACGTCTAGGACCACTCGGCCATATGTCACTAGGACAATGCTTAGTTGGTTTTTGTTAATGTTAAACCTATGTTGTTATTCAAGGTTTTCTCTCTATCAGAGGTGTCCAAATTGCATTCAGCTCTATGCTTGGATTGCTCAGTAGGTTGTTATGTCTGAGCATGTGAGCTGTTTCTTTAAGTTTTCTCACTTTCCAGTGGGTCTCTCTATTTATTATTTTTACTTCATCCCATAAGGGGCGATTGTCCCCCCCCCCTCTCCATCCAGACATGGTTGGCTATACCTGATTTTTCCGTCTCCCCTTTAGTTACCGCTTTTCGGTGTTTTTCCACCCTTACTTTAAGGGGGCGGCATGTTTCACCCTTGTAAACCTTTCTGCAACTGCATGGGATGGAGTATATGCTGTTTTTAGTCATGTTCTCCTCCATGCGGGGCTTCACTCGTACCAGGTGTCGTCTGAGTGTTGACTCGCTCTTGAATACCGTCCTGATATTGTAGGGGGTACATATTCTCTGAATCTTTTCGGAGATGCCTCGTATGTATGGTAGGCAGACCGTTGGAGGTTTTGGTCTGCCTACCATACATACGAGGCATCTCCGAAAAGATTCAGAGAATATGTGCCCCCTACAATATCAGGACGGTATTCAAGAGCGAGTCAACAAACCCTAACCCGAACAATACCTGTTGTTATACTTGCATCTTATAGTTTTTCAGAAATCACAAGCTGTGAACTGCAGTTTTAAATACAAGAGACCAGCTATGGGTAAATGTGCTGGACTCCTTTAAACTCCCAGAAAAAAAGCGCAAGATTGAAATAAGTTTTCCAGCGCTGATGTCCCCTTCTAACTCGCTCCCACCTTCAATCACAGTGCTCAACATGAGGTTTCCAATTCAAGGAAAATCAAATTATTAGAATCCTGAGAGATACTGTGGACATTCCCTTTTCCAACTCTTGTGAATTATTTCAGTCAATTAAATCCTCTTGTCTTTTCTTGGGATTGAACTCTGACCCTCGCGATAACTTTGGTTAGTGTGTGCAGGTTATAGTTAAATCTTATTTCAGTCACTGAAATAAATTTTGTGAAATGGATTTTGACAAATTTTTACCAATATCTACTGAAAAAAGTAAATATTAAAAATAGTTTTTGAGAACATGATTGAAATGAAAATTTGTATAGAGAGTTGCTATCTTTCGAAACGCGTTTAAGGTGATAACTCAAGATTATAACAACCTTTTACCATCTTTTTTAATTCGATAATTTCTGCAATTATTTAACTGTTTCTAATAAACTAGTTGTACTTCTCTGGTGTTACGTCTCTGAAGTTTTTAGATGAGGATGGGTTTTTCATATTGGATTTTTTTGGACAGCTGTTCTCATCTTGCGTGTCGCATTATCACGTTTTAATCGATTCTAACATTCGACCTTCTTCAGGTGTATTTTGCTGAACTTGGGAATGTTTCTCTCAAACTCGGGAATCTGGACGGAATTTCAAACGGAAGCCTTTATTTACTTCGCAGAGGTAGCATACTTTCATTCCATCAGCCATGACTGGATAGATTCACAATTGTATTTTTGGTCGCCCACATTGAGGTTACTTAGGACTTTCATCCAGTTATGGCTGACAGAATGACGTAAACCCCTGTAAAGTAAATAAATGGTTTTATTTGAAATTCTGTCCAAATTCAACACAATACACCTGAAAAAAGTCAGGTTACATTGACCAAAATGTGAAAATGACACTCGATATGAGAACAGTAGTCCAAAGAATCCAAATGTAAATTCTCTGGTGTTTTCGTGGACGTTAACTTTCATTCCTGTTTCACTCCCCCCCCTCTTTTGTCCTTTATTTCTTGTATTTCCATAATTAAATGCTCAAATATTTTGAATAAATATTGTCAATCTCATTTTAAAATTGTTATTTCACTTGTTTTTCACATGCAGAGTTATTGCTCAAACTTACTGTTGATCCGATCCTCTACCTGTATAAGAACCAAGTACATTCTAGGATGGAGTATTGTTGCAGAAGCTGCTCAGAGCAACCTATTCTTTTTTGACAATTGGCTCCAAAACTTAGTAGGTGATGCTCTTTTCTCTTCCCTGCAACTTGTTTACCACAGAAGAGGCGTTGCATGCCCCTCTCTGCTCTATCGTTTTTTCATAGCAGATGATTAGACGAGCGTTTATAGTTACCCCTTGCCAAACTTTCATAAAAACACTTGCCTAGCTACAACCACTATCAACAATTTTCCCCATTCTCTATGCCTAAATCTAAACGCAAGATTCCATAACAAACCTTCTTTTCTAGAACTTCCCACCTATGGAATTCTGTTCCACTAGCCTACTTTCTACAATATGGTCATCTTCAAGTCCAATTTAAACAAGTTCTTGAGTTGACCCCTTAAATAAATTATACTCAATTTCCATCATTAACAATTACTATGTTGTCTTGATAAACACTGCACATTATTTAACCTTTATCCTTGAGTGGCCCTCTGGCCTTGATAAGTGATGGTTCGATTAAGAAAAAGGAAGTTCTTCATCTCTACAAATCTATCAGAACATGTACGGAATATTTTAAGATCTGGGATGGTAAGTCTCCATCCCATTTGAGATTGTTTGATAAGGTGCAGAAACGTATCTGCAATTTGAACGCACTTTATCTTCTCTGTAACTTTTCCCTCACAGACATGATATTGCTAGTCTCAGTCTTTTCTATAAATACTATTCTGTATTCTTTCGAAATGTCTGATTTATTTTCTCTGCTCCTTTTGTTCCGGCTCGTTTCACTCGTTGGTCTAGTGGTTTCCATAAATTCACTATTTTAATACCTCATTGTAATACAGCTTCCTTTTCCAAGAATTGCTGGCTTGTGGAATTCTTTTTCTGCTGACTGTTTTCCTTCTACTTTTAACCTTGGTCTTTTCAAGAATAGAGTCAATAGACATCTTATCAATGATCATCTTTTATTTCTTGTTAGCTCCTTACATTAAGTGACTTCATGCCTTGTCTGCAATGACTTCCATAAAAAATCTTGGTTGATCAACCAAAGATATCTGCTATCGTGTTCCTGTGTTAAAGCAACAGGTAAATTATACGTAATTGCATAGAAATTGTTGGTACTTTTCTATGGAACTTTGCTGACATTATTTTCAAACCAGCTCGATTAGATAAATGCAGACGCTACTCAATAACCATCTCTAGTCTGTGCCAAGTATTTCCTCACAATAACCACTCTCCACCAGCAACTCCTAATCACACAGCCATTTCTAGAGGAACCTATGAGAGAAAGGGTCTAATTTGATTGGCAATATGTCCTTTATAATAATTCATTTTTATAAAAAACAAAATTTTCAGGAAAATCAGTTTTTTTTTTTTTTTTTTTTAGATAAACCACTTTTACAAAGATATTGATGTTTTTACTCTTAAGGTCAAATAAAATTTAGCGTGCAACTATTGATAAAATCTTTTTTGAAAATCATGGGAAAAACAACAGATTTTGATAAGTTTGGCTGATTAAACAATTTTTTCTCTTTTTTAGAAATATGTGTGGGAAATGGGTGATTGGTACAAGAAAGTAAAACATTAATTTTGAGATATTAGTTTAACTCTTAATGATATTAGAGAATAATAAAGATCCAAATGTTTTTTGTAAAATCATTTAATTATTATTCAGCCAGACAAATGATGCCTTAGATAATCACAACCACATACTATTTCCAAAATCTTTTTTATACTCTTATTCACCCCGAAAAAGGCGTATTACCACTTGGATGTAAGAGGCTACTATTTGAGATCATGTTTGCAAGGGTGCTATATAGGGAGTTGAGCAGCGAGATGTCTATTCGCATTACATTTAAATTTCAACATGTTGATACAATCATGGAAACAAAACAAGGTGAGAACTCCAGTCAAGTCAAAGGAAGAAATTATTAGAGTAGAAAGTTTTCAGGCATCCACAGTTCTAGAGTAAAGGGTGGGATTTTGCTGCTTATCGAATTAATCAGATGTATTTATGTTGAGGGGACACAAGTGCTAAGAGTTCATCAGAGCAAAACGTATATAGGGGGAAGGCAGGATGAAGGATGGTGTTTGCTTATTTTGAGTCCAGATGTGGTGACACTATTTTTACTTGCACTAGCTATCATCCTGGTCAGATTGAGCTGGTTTCTTCTGAAGCATGAACTGCATTTTGAACCATCACAGCCCAGTTTTGTTGATCTTGTACCAGCTCACAGGATATGGTTAACTACTCCAGATTTCATCGCTGAAGACTAACTACCTGTGGAGCCGATAGTGCCACCAGGTGTTGTCTTGACATGTCATTGCTCAGATCTTCAGCTGCCCACCAATGCATTTTTGCTCGACAGAGAGGAAAGAGGTTCCTGCGAATGATCTCTCCCTCTGGTTGACGAGCTACATGTCCAAACCCTTGGAGACATCGTTGAAGGAAGGACGGCTGGCAAGGAGCATAGGTTTAGTCTTCAATGGAAAGTAGTAACTGAAGCACTATCTTCACTGTTGCAATGCAGAATGCTTTAAAGACAGTCATTGACAAACTCTTTCAGTTCGCGCAAATCTGTCTCTCTTATTACATCATCATCTGATGTGTCCCTTCGTGTCCGAGTATATTTCTCGTTGGGACCACAGAGGCCAATTGAGACAGAAGGTGGACTGTGCTGCTTCTATTTGTGATTCTCTCATCGGCTGCCTGTCCAGTTAGCATGATAGTAGAGCCATGATAGACAAAGGAATCCATATTATCTAAGTGAATTTTGTTCTGCATGAGTGACTGCCAGGTACCTTTGTCCATCAGCGAAGGCATGACGTTTATTTTGGAGGTATCAATGCGCATTCGTAATCTGCAAGCGATAGTATGTGCTCACTCGAGTACAGCTTGCACCTCCTCACCAGTGGATCCAAGCAGAACGATATCTGCAAGCAAGGTCAGACATGCTCATGTTTCACTCAACTGCAATCCTCTTGTGGACTTGAAAGGCTTTGTTGAGGATATGGTCGATTGCGCAATTGAAAGGGGTGGGGAAAGCACACAGCCCTATTAAACGCCTGAGTTCACCTCAAACATAGGCCCATATACAGGCCGTCGTTGAATGATAGCATTCAACAATCCTCAAAAGTTTTGCTGGCATACTATCTGCCTACATAATTGTTCAGAGTGTCAATCAATGAAGTCAAAGGTAGTTGTAAAGTCAACGAAGTAAAGGTTTGTGGGTTGCTGAAATGCCCAATGATTTTCTAGTGTACACTGAATGTTGAAGATCTGATTAATACAACACCTGCCTGGTTGAAAGTCGCCTTGAAAAAGGTGTGGTAGATGCGGACGCTTTGAAATTGATGCAACAGAGCAACAGCAAAGGCCCTTGCCACAACATCA
Organism: Euprymna scolopes; assembly: GCF_053919585.1. Classification (NCBI taxonomy): domain Eukaryota; kingdom Metazoa; phylum Mollusca; class Cephalopoda; order Sepiida; family Sepiolidae; genus Euprymna; species Euprymna scolopes. Next base: position 18,826,713 of record NC_136520.1, read on the forward strand.
ATGAGGCTTTTTCCCTGGTAATTTGAACATATTTTCCGATGCTCTTCTTGATGAAAAAAACACTTGTTTGCTCCAATCAGAGGAGAATGTTTCGGTGCTCCAAATTGCCTCAGACTTGTAGAACCCACAGCACGTATCTTAGGCACAGCACTGTATATTTCCGCTGGTATCATATCCTCACCAGGAACTGTTTCGGAGGCAGTGCAAGCCCTCTTCTCTCATTCAGCATAAGGGGCGTGGTGCTGAAGACATTAGTCTGTTAATTTACAAAAGCTGAGTTATTCAACATTTTTCTTAATGCTTTTTTTTTTCTTTTTAATATATATTTTACTCACAAAAATAAATGCTAAAATATTTAGTTTTGCTTTTGTCACACTTATAGTCAGGTTCCTAATGGCACAATTCTAACGTTTGTGGGAACTTTTTGGAGATTTGCAAATCTATACATTTTTGGAAAGGTTATTGTCTAAGGAATCAGAAAACCAATGTTTGCATTTGCCCAGATGCCTATATGGCGGCCATATTGGATTTACAAAATGGCCGCCGTAAAATGTACATTTTGTAATATCTTGGCTTCTAAATACGCTGGAACACTGATTTTAACTGCTAAACCTACATTTTCAGGGTCCAGGAAGCCACTGGTGGTAGCTTTAAAATTTTCCCATATATATATATATATATGGCAGCCATATTGGAATTTTACAAAATGGCTGCCGTCAAATGTATGTTTTGTAATACCGCGGCCTCTAAATAAGTTGGAACAATGATTTTAACTGCTAAACCTACATTTTCAGTGTCAAGGAAGTCAATGGTCCACGTTATCATTTTATCTTTTGTACCCCACCCCCCTTTTGAAACACATACTCCAACATATGAGTAAAAAACTTAACAACCCTGGCAATTAGTCAGAAAATTATTTTTATTGAAATGCCTTTTAACTGTAAACTTTGAATGTTTGTGCAACCATCTTAAACATAATTAGATGTTTGATCATAGTCTATGTATAATAATCATCATCAACATCATCATCAACATCACTTTCATACATCACAGCTTGGGAATCTTCATCGTTTTCGCACTGGCTGCTGCACCGACACATATCAGTACAAGCTAAGTCTTTAGACCTGCAGGAGCATCTGCCAGAAGAACAGTCAAATATACATTTGCATGTGATCATCTCAAGAATGGCCTTAGGGGCTGGGAGGACCTCTGTGGTCGTTGGTTTTAGGGTGCCATCCAAATCTTTGAAGTACCCATTTTCCAGGGGATCCAGTTGTGAAATCTGCAGAGCAATGGTTGCTTGCTTGGACATGGACTCTTAAAATATGCTGCTTTAGAGCTCCAGGTGTTGGAGGGAGCCTGTCACTTTCTGCCCTATGCTTGCAGAACAGATGCCATCGCAGTTCAGGGATTGTTTTTATGTTGATCCCTTTTGGCGAGTAAGCTGCACATACAAAGGATTCCAGTTTTGACAGCATTCCATCTGTCACTTCTGCTTCATCCATAAGCATTTGCAGAGCATTGACAACATCTGAGTCTGCTTTGAGGTAGATCTGTAGCCAGGTTGTCTTGCATATACGAGAGAACCTCCCTGTGTTGTCGGTCCCAGTGAACGCATGGAAGGCTGGCAAAGCCTTTGCTCTTTCTTTACCTAGAGCTCGCCACAGTGGTTCAATTTGTATAACACAAGAGGACATAGAAATGGACGTGTTTTTCAGCAATAGGTCATAGTTTGCTGTGACTAGCACTAAAACGTCCGTATCTGGAGAGAAAAATACTAACTGTGCATCAGGTGGGTTTCGCTGTGAAGCCATCACAGCCTGGTGGCTAAGCAGCGTTTCTGCTTCCTCATGGTTATTTACTTCAAAGACCAGGTCTCTGTTGCTCTTAGTGTATCCAAAAGCAGATATGATGATCAGCTTGGATGATCCCTTGTTATACTCTAGAGTTTGGGCAGCAAGATAGTCAGTCAGATCAGCCTTCGTCTTGTCATGGGAGAGGAACCTCCTCATTGGGATGTGTTTGATGTTAGTGTCATCTCTGACTTGATACTGAACAGAAGCTTTTCCTTGTCTTCGTTTTTCTCTGGTTGCACTTTTCAGAGAATCTGCTCGGTATGTGTCAAAAACGAGGATGATTTCATCATAATCTCGTGTTAGTTGCATCAGTCTGTCATTGAAGCAGCTACTCAGATCCTTGAGTGTGACTAGAGTCGCTGGTTTCTTGCTCAGCTTCTGCACACGCACCATGCCATCCACCAGTGCTATCTTCCGACTTGGCTGATCAGTAGATGTGGGCTCTGTAAATCCTGTATACGTTGCATCTTGGTGGGTAGAATTTCCAGCTTGAGGTGACTGGTCTTCATGGGGCATGTCTTCAAGTAGATGGATTAACTTGGACTTGTTGTAGCATGGCAGCATTGTTCCATCAGGGGCAAACAGTGCTCTTGGTGTCAGAGTGAATTCATGGTTTCCTATGGCCTCTTTCTGGTTGATGTCTCGGCTTGACCTGGCAAGTACCATCAGCTTTGCAAACAGGTCCTTGGTCTCCTTCAGATCCACAGTATTGTCTCTGAGTTTCACTGTAATCTTCTTGTTCCCAGAAAGGAACATCTTGTTGTTCTCTTTCTTCACAGGGGCCCAGAGGCTGACATCTCCATTGATCCGTTCTGACACGAAATCCTTATACAACTTCTGTCCAGTGACATCAATATTCAAGATATGTGGTACATACTCATCTGGGATGTAGGCATTAGTGATCACATTGTACAGCTTTTCCACTTTAGTGGTAAAGGGGTTTCCATGGCTGAGCAAGGCTTCCTTGATCTTGTCGACTGTACCATGTGCCCTCTTGACTGCACTTGGTCCAAGCTCATGATGCTCTGTGATTCTGTCAGCTTCCATGCCAAACTGACTCTTGAACTCTTTTGACAGACGTGAAAGTTCTGGTGTGGCCAGAAAAAATCTCTGTCTGGCATTGGCATTGTTGGAGATGTCTATTATGCCAGAGCTAGTCTTCATCAGTTTGTTCAGGTGTTCACATGCATGGTCTGCCCCAACAGACACGAAGGGAATGACACTTTCCGTGACTGATATATTGCCTGCTCGTAATTCCTCCCATGTATGAGGGTGATTGCTTCTCAAGTCATGCATATCTGCAATGTATCTTGGCCAGAGTCGCTTATACTTGATGCGGTCCATGGCAAAGAACAGTTTGCTAAGTGCTTCTCCAGCTTGCAGATGGAGTTCCAGGTCAGCATTTCGAGTTGCTGCTACAAAGAACAGAATTGCTTCCACCCAATCTAGGTACCTCATCATAGCCTTGAACATTGCATTCTGAGATTTCTGTTCCTTCCATTTTTTTAAATGCTGTGATGACCTCAGCAGTGGTCAAGGCTTCCTGAAGGGTGCTGTTTGCTTGCTTCACGGATTCAGCCTTCGTGTCTTTATCCTCAGAGCAGGCAGTTTCTACTCCTTCTGCTGCCGTCAGGCACACATCTTTCAATTGTGGGTTGTCCTTGAAGAACACCTCCAGAGCTATTTCATAGAGTGCTATGTATGAGTAGATATGGGCATGGAGAGCTCGCTTGTAGTGTGTGCATTTCAGGATTTGCCTTGTCGTGGCAGGACCATACACACCTGCTTCCACCCAGGCATCATCTATGCCTGAGTTCTCCATGGAGGCACCAAGCGCTCTGAGGGCAGCCATTATGACATGCAGTTCACCCAGTCTGGGAACAACCATTCGTTTCAAGTCAGGTCTGGCATCTAGGAGCTGCACCACCTTCTCATAAAGAGCCATGTCAAAGGTAATGACTGTGGGGTGATCTTCCCCAACTGCCAACTTTCTCAGCTTATTTGCTTGTACGATCACAGTTAGTAGAGTTGACCACTCGTGTGCCACCTCAGGGAGTAGTGGCAAGGCTCCAACCTGTGTCAAGGGAAGGCTTTCAGACAGCAGTGAGTTGTATCCTGCCCAGCCTGGAATCTTGCTGGAGGTTTCTCGAGGTTTCATTCTGGATAAAGCAGATGCAACAACCCATCCAAGCTGTGTCAGCTGATAGGATTCTGAGATCCCCTGGCCAATGGCAAACTGTTCTGACCTCTTGGTAGCCTGTGGTTTGGGCTTATTACAGTGAAGCATGTCTACATGATAGGGTGTGACTGATATACTCTTTGCATCACCTATAATCAAAGGTTCTGCAACAGGTTCTTTAGAAGGGTCAACTTTCTGGTACACTGCTGTGATGGTTCCGTGGGTGGTTCCCTTCCCATCAGGAGTATCCTCTGCAAAATCTGTGTTATCTACGGCGAAAAACACAAAGGTCCCCTTCTTCAGGAATGGTGGTACATAGAGGCCTTGGTATGCTCTGGTGTTTTCTACAACAGCATTTGCCAGAGCAGTTTCCATGAGAAGGACACGGCGATGTGAAATAGCGTAGCCATGAGCATTGAGAAGATTCAACAGCTTCTTGTTGCGTGTGTCATGGTGGACAGTCAGTGCCAGTCCCAGAACCTGAGAATTCCCTTGTGAACGGGGTGACTTAAATGCTGATTCATTGCTTGGCTTGTACCTTACCTGTTTACTGGATTTGAACCCATACATGATATTCTGGCTCACCGTCAGTGTTGCTCGGTCAACATCTTTAGTTCTCTTTACAGTTTCCAGCTTTTCAGCAGGCCCAACCATTATCCAATGGATTAAGGTGTATAATTCAGCTGGAACATCATTATTGTCACTAGATACCTGCATGACATTTCTTTCCTTGGGCTATTTGAAAGTTACAATGCTTTTCCTTATCACCTGTGCTGCTTCGTAGATTGTCTTCATGCTGTTCTCCTCCTTACCAGTTGTCATTGAGGTATTAACCATGTCCTCTTCACATGCATCTGGGGAGTAGAGGACAGTTGGCTTCCTTATGTTTGGTCGAACAGACTTCAGGCGTGGCAAATAAGTAAGGATCCTTTCTTTCAGCCATTTTCTACTGAATACAGGTACATGACCTTCAAAAACTTCTGAACCAAGCATATTAACATAAGTCGTTTCAATATCATCCATCCCAAGGTATGCTTTGTTTTTTGTTTCTACATCAATAAGATTTATCAGCTCAAGCAGACTCGCCTTTTGTAGAAAGGGTTCTTCAGCAGTTTTTCTAGTGTTAGTATCTCGAAGAGCATGGAACACATTTTGGGTCCAGCAAGCTTTGTGGTATAAGGCATCAATTGCATGTGCATCACCTGGTGATATGCAGGTGTTCAGCCTAGTTTTCAGTGCAGGATTATGGGACCTTTCCACAGCATCTTTGAGAGTTTTACCTGCATTCTCAGTCCTGATCTGGTACAGTTGTTGGCCATTGTCCTGTTGGCAGAAGAAGCACTCTTTCTTATCCAGTGGACTTGTATGTGATCGTGTGAATGGCAATGCAGAACCAGATGTAGAGGTGTCTGGAACAGCCTCTTCTGTAATTCCTCTTTTCTGCCCAGGCTTTTTGGCAGTGTAGTGTCCTGTAGCTAAAGCGTGTGCGATGCGATCTCTTGCACGTTGTATTTCAACTTTGTTAATTGCACTCGAATGACATGAGCGATGCCAGACCGCCCTCTCTTCACACAATGTTTCTGGTGTGCAGTTCTGCAATCGCCTTTGGATTTGGATATAGTCCCCATCATTCAAACTAGCCCTCTCTAGAATTACTTGCAGTACGAGCCCATAGGACTCTAATCGAGGATGTTGCACCAAGACTTTCTTTTTATCATCAGACTGGCAGAGAATGCACTGCACTGGACTCCTTGGTTTGACATGCTTCCTCTCTACTTTGCGACTCATCACTCATGCCTCACCTACAAACAAAGAGAGAATTACAGTAATGTTAGAATAGCAATACAAAAACAAGTTCTCAAAGTATCAGAGGTAAATTAACAATTTGAATTAGTGATATAAAAGCAAGATTTTTTAGGAACAGCTGAAATATGAATTTATAAATGATACATATTTTTTATTACAAAGATATTGCAATAAAACAACACCACATCAGTTTGAACCCAGTTATGCATCTAAAGGTTAATGTTAAAGATGTTGTTGCTTTATAACTACCACCATTGGATTTTATGACCCTGAAAATGTAGGTTTAGCAATTAAAATCAGTGTGCCGACTTATTTAGAGGCGAAGATATTAAAAAAACGTACATTTTACAGCGGCCATTTTGTAAATTCCAATATGGCTGCCATATACACATCTGGGAAAATTTTATAACCACCGCCATTGGTTTCCCTGGCCCTGAAAATGTAGGTTTAGCAGTTAAAATCAGTTTTTCAGCTTATTTAGAAGCCGCGATATTCAAAAACGTACATCTTATGGCGGCCATTTTGTAAATCCAATATGGCCGCCATATACGCATCTGGGCAAATGCAAACATTGGTTTTCTGATTCCTGAGACCAAAACCTTTCCAAAAATGTATAGATTTGCAAATCTCCAAAAAGTTCCCACAAAATTACATTAGGAACCTGACTATTATGTTTATTAACGAAAGAAGATAAAGAGAATGAATAAAAAGATTCAAATACTCCAATATAAACGAAAAGGAATAGCACCAAGTAGTAATTCTATTTAATTCATAACTAAAGAGATGAACAACATAACAAGCAGAATAATTTTAATTATTTTAATGATTCAAATAATTTTAATGATTCAAATAATTTTACCAGAGCTCAACAGGTGACCCAACAGTTGGTTATTTTTTTTTTCTTGTTAAATTTACATAATCATTTTTTTCTTTTTCTAGAAATAAAATTCCTTGTGGCATGATGATGCAGTATTGTAGGAACGGATCATCCATCAACATTTACTGGGAGCACAATGGATTAAATCCATGCTTTATCGATACCCTCACGTCTTCCATTTTCTTTCTTATCATTGGGATCTTTGGTATTTTGCAGTCATGTATGTATGATAGGTATTCAACACCTGTGGAGAAAAAATACCAGCCTTTTAATTTGGGGTATATTTTACAGGTAAGTAATGATGCTGTTTTTCAATTGTGTTACATGGATGTCAAGAATATATTTGTTGGCTTTCTATTTTGTTTGGTTTCTTTCCCAGTTTTTTTTTTTTTTCTCTCCAAGTTTTTGTTTAATATTCAAACCAGGATACACTGATCTAACCTAGAAAGTTATCTTTTCAGTTTCAAAATCAAACTTTTTTTTTCTAACCAATTTTTATTCGTCATTGTTGTGCTGTGTTATTGGCTATACAAAAACTTTCTTTGCTAAAGCTGACTTCGCAGTTAGTCAGTTTTGTGTAGGTCCTCAGATGAGTTTAAAATCCCTTACACAGATCTGAAAATTCAAATTAATAATTTAACCCATGAAAGATGGCAAGAACTTTGGAACCACAACACAAGTTATTCTTCCTTAAGTCCAACATAAGAGAATAGAAACTAAACTTTAGCAAATCTAGAACAATAACAAAGTTCTTGTGGTTTTTAACTTTTAAATTCAATTGAACATATCTTGGCTCAAACAAGAATTTATTGATTGAAATAAGTACCATCAGCATCAACACACTTTTGCCATTGCAAAACAAGTGTATTTATGCCAGTAACATAAAAATCTTGCATTCTGCTGGCAATAAAGTCGCTGAAGGCGTTTTTGATATCGTTTAGTTTTTTGAAGCATTTCTTATGTAGAAAGTTTAGATGCTTGAAAAAAGTGGTAGTCGGTAGGTGAGAGGTTTGGAGACGATAACAGAGGAGACAGTTTTTGTAGCCTAATTTGTTCAACTTCTGTTGGGTTGGTTTAGCAACGTGTGGTCAGACATTGTCATGGCGTAGAATTGGGCTTTTTCTGTTGACTAATGCTGGGTGTCTGCAAAGTTTCTGCATTTCATCTATTTGTTGACGGTACTTCTCTGCCGTAATGGTTTCGCCTGCATTCAAAAAACTGCAATGGATGAGATCCACCGCAGACCTTCTTTTGGTGCAACTCTGGCTTTGGGAAATTTGTCGTGGAGCTTCGTCAGCATCTAACCACTGAGCTAAGTGTCGTGGAGCTTCGTCAGCATCTAACCACTTAGCTAAGTGTCGTGGAGCTTCGTCAGCATCTAACCACTTAGCTAAGTGTCGTGGAGCTTCGTCAGCATCTAACCACTGAGCTAAGTGTCGTGGAGCTTCGTCAGCATCTAACCACTGAGCTAAGTGTCGTGGAGCTTCGTCAGCATCTAACCACTGAGCTAAGTGTCGTGGAGCTTCGTCAGCATCTAACCACTGAGCTAAGTGTCGTGGAGCTTCGTCAGCATCTAACCACTGAGCTAAGTGTTGTTGGTTGTCATAAAAAGCCCACTTTTCACAAGTTACAACTCAGTTGAGAAATGGGTCGTTCTTGTTGCGTAAAAGAAAGGAAGATGACACTTCATAACGGCGTTTCTTTTGGTTGTCGTTTAATTCATGAGGCACCCATTTATCAAGTTTTTTTTTGTTTTTCCAATCTTAAGTGACTGGAAATTGTTGTATACATTATGTCTAATTCAGAAGCAAGTTCTTGAACAGTTGTGCATGGATTGGCTTCGACTAAGCCCCTTAATTGATCATTGTCAACATCCTATGGTCAACCTCTATGCTCATCATCTTCAAAACTCGTCACTACACCAAAATTTCTTTAACCATTATTGTGCCATCCATTCAGTAGTGGTTCCTGGGCCAAATGCTTCATTGATATTGCAAGTTGTTTCAGTAGCTTTTTGTCCTAGCTTGAATTGAAATAAGAAAATTGTGTAAATTTGCTACAATCCTAAAAACGTGCTTATCTTGGGTGGAATTTCTACGAACAAAACTTTTTGCAAGGGCTTCTTATTTGTGGAGTACATCATGATAGGATTGCTTCCATGCAAATTACATCATGGTTGTATTCAAATTCAATGTCATGAACAGTTTCCACAAATCTTCAAACTGGGTTCGTTCTATCAGTCATTAATTTTCCTCATAAGGTTCTTCATCTCACAATCATTTCATCGTAATTAAGTAACTTAAGTAATTATTTTGAAAAAATGATGATTAATATGAATTTACAAAAGTAAATTGACGACGGAAATATGATGAGATAAAAATTGAAAAGACAAATGTTTTGATAGACATATTTTCCTTTCTATTCTGTATCTGCAACACATCATGGCCTGGCTCTATCGTTACATGCCTGGTTGGGAGGGGGCTTCTGACTTGAACTATGATGTTATTAATATCAAATATTTTAGCATCTCAATAGCAGAAACGTTATTTAAAACCTTTTGTCTTTTTTGGTGACAGATGTGCTTACAATTTAAACAAATCACTGTATATGTTCAATATGCCTTCCACACACACACACACACACATACACGCACACATATTGTGGAATATCCATCTCAGGGTGGGTAAAATTAATTCTCCAAACAGAACAATTTAGAAACTACTTCTATGCCTCATAACAAAGATTAAAACCGATATAATATTTCTAAACCTTATTTATTGAATCATTTTTCCAGTTTTAATCTGAATTGAAAACCAGGGTATCTTGCTTAATTGATGTCTAATGACTATGGATCAGATTCAATACAAATCTGAAATATTTTCAAATAGGGGATGGGTGTGTTACAACATTATTATGACCCTAAAATCCTTTGGAAATACTCCAAAGAAACTGTTGTTTGAGGAATTTGTGTAATATTTCTTGTTAAAATAAGAGATATTTGAGTCTTCAAGCATAGCTTTCACCTCCTCCTCTTTACCCCCTTAGCATGAAATTGAAACTAAAAATGGTCTACATTATGACACTTTATGCATAGCAGCTTTGTTCCAAAATTCATAATGTTTAGAAGTAAATACTACATATGCATAAAAACAAACCAACAAAGTAAAACAAACAACAAATATCCACAAAGTTGATGTCTCTCTCTCTCTCTCTCTCTCTCTCTCTCTCTCTCTCTCTATATATATATATATATATATATATATATATATATATATATATATATATATATATATATACTTGATTAGTGTTGCCCTGCCTGAATGTATCTAAGATATTCCTTTTTTTGGGTGGGGGTCAACTGAGCCAGGTTACATCAGGGGGTTTGTTTTTCCAGCATTTCTAATGTTATCAAAAAAAACAAAAAACAAAACAAAAAAAACTGAATGACTTGCATCATTATTTCCAATAAAGAGGAATAGGCTGGGTGGAGATGAAAGAGGAGAAGGATGTTGGAAAACTGAGGATAGGAAAGAAAGATAAATTGAATAAGGTAAAGAGAAAAGTTTTACTATAAAGATGTTACACTTTTTAACAGCCTACTAGTTTATGTAGTATGAATTATGAATTATTTGCTTGCATTGGGAAAAACACATTTTATAGATTTTTTTTTTTTTTTTTTTTATGTGAACTGTTCCAGCTTTGCAAATATTTGTAAGTTTGATAGATTATCAGTTAAGTGTGAGTATTTCTAGAATTATAGATTTTATTTATCTTTAATTTTTACAAAATTATTTTTCGTAAAATAACATGTGGCACAAGGCCGAAAATGAGTGGGATTATGGGGTGGGATCAGAAGTCATCATCTGGTCTATTTTCTAAACTTGTTTTTATCACCAAAATACTACATTCACTGTATGGGCTAACCTAATTTATGATTTTGTAATTTTTTTTATATTTACAAAAAATATGTACAATTTCAACAAAGATAGGGATTGGGATGCATAACAACATGCAAAAAATAAACAAATAAAATGCTAAGTGCGGTTATTAATAGGACCCGCCTAAATCTATTGTAGGAATGAGCTGTTTGCTGTTTATCCGGATTGTTTCAAAACCGAACTTTTATCTTTTCACCACCAACACTCTGATCCTACTTAGCCAGAATTAAAATGAACGACTTTCTTCTAGAGGAAGTATCACGCTTTGACAAACTTTTGGGACTGACTTTCACTCCTGATCTAAAATGGAAGACCTACATCCGATCGGTTGTCAAAATTTCTGGAAAAACGGTTGGATCATTCTACCACTCCTGAAAGTATTTCACTCCTTAAACATCCTCTACTTCTATACAAGAGCTAAATACATCCTAAGATGGAGCATTGTTCCCACATCTTAGGAAGAGCTGCTCGGAACACTTTCCTATCTTGAAAAGGTACAAAAACATCTTTGAAATCGAATGACGTTTTCACCTTCATACTCCCTCTTGTTCACAAGAGATGTTACAAGTATATTCTATTATTATGGTAGGTGCTCGACTGGGCTTCAATCTATGCTCCCTCCTCCTGTAAAACGTTCACAAGAAACACTCGTTTAGCTACAACTGTCAATAATTTTGTTCACTCTATTTGTGTATAAAACTAAATTAAAATTTCATGAACAAAGTTTCTTTCCAGCAACTTTGTGTTCGTGGAACACAATATCGTGGGGCTGCTTTTCAGCTGACTGTAACATGGTTGTTTTCAAATTTAATGTAAATAAGCTCTTGTTGAGCCGTCCTTGTGTATAATTCAACCATACCCAACTTCAACTGATCACTGTGTTGTCTCACTGTCTACCTAACACTCATTAACCCTTATCCTAGAATGGCCTCAAGGTTTTCATAAGCAATAATCCTCAAGTAAAAAAAAAAAAAAGAAGCCAGCTGCTAAGGGGAACTATTAGGAGATAAAAAGAAAAAAGTGTGAGGTTCATGGTAATAAATGGTGTCCTCCAATTAACAATTCTTTGTGTTGGGCTTGTGATAATAAATCTGGGAGTGGGCATCTGAGAGGATCTCTCATAAAAAAGAAAAAGTGGGGGTAAAACTCATTAATATGAACCAAGAGGCTTTGCTAACTGGAATAGATAAATACGTTTTCAAAATCTGACTCTGGAAAGAACAATTCAGAGTTGACTTATTGCTGTACAGGTTTCTTTGAGAAAAAATTATTGGAGAGATATAATGTTGAATAGCTTAACTGAATGTGATTAAAAGTTCTGGAAAATTTACATCATCAGTAGATTCAAATTATTAATTTATATATTTTTTGGATCATTTGAATTGTTCTCATAATTTTTTAACTGATGTAACCTCCAACATTCTTCAGGTGCATCTTGTCGAACTTGGGGAATCTGTATGAAACTTTTATTTAACCCGCAGGGGTAGCTTGTTCTCATATCAAAATTCTGTTTGAAACACTACAGATTTTGGAATCTAGGATTCCCTTGAAGATGGCTGAAGACGACATTAGCCAAAATGTTATAAGAATACCAAGATGAGAACAATAGTCGGAATCATCCAAATAATTTGTCGTTTCAAATTCTGAATCATCAAATTATTAAGCCTCAAAATTCAATAGACATAATCAATATTTTTCTCTGCAAAAACACAAATGAAATAATGAATTAATACAAAATTGTAGTAAAAATATCCAAGAATAATTGAGGAAATTAAAACAATTGTACATCAATTATATAATGGTCAGTTTGTGTTTAAGTGTGTCTGTCTAGTTAAAAGTTAAAACCTACGAAACAAACACCCACAAAGTTGTGTTCTTGATCAGTATTGTCCAGGTCGAATAATATCTAAAAATTAATAAACTTATTTGTTGGGGGTCAACTGAGCCAAGTTTTGTTGAAGGAAGGGTCAGTGTATATAAATTACAGTGGATTAGAACAATAAAAACAGATTTTTTTCAAACATAATTCAGTTTTAGAACTAAAAAATTTTGCATTTGTTTTGTATTGGGGAAGAATTTATGAAAATCAACTAATAAACTCACATTTTGTATAACAAAGAAGTATGGCGTAGTTTGCTTAAAGCATTGTTAGATTAAAAGTTATTTTTAGAAGGCTAGAACAATGCAGGAATGTACAGTCGTTGTGAGGAGATGCATAAATAAATATGAATGATAATTCAATTTTTAAAAAATTATTTTTGTTTTTTTTAATATATATTTATTCATTTATAAAAAAATAAATCCTCTCTCGAGGATGGAAAATATTTTTCCATCCTCGAGAGAGGATTTATTTTTCCACTGACGATGGGTTATTACCTGAATGGACCTTTGGAATTAAATACCGTTAACACAGTTAAAATTGTAAAATGTTTTTGACTGCTAATGGGGTATGAGACGAATGGATTCGCCAATCAAATTTATAAACACCAGCTGTGCTAAACAATCAATGAAAACGTTTCAAAATTATAAAAATTGTCGAATTTTGGATTCAATCAGTTCCCCATTAATTACGGCACAGACCGCATTTGATTCTTGGCCGCCATCTTGGTTACTGATCTGAACTACGCCGCCATCTTTGTTCAACACAATGTCTCAAAACTTAACAGGTTATGGGCCCAGCCATCGTCTTTTCTTTGACGGATCGGGATCAAAATTCGAATTGTGGCAGGTAAAATTTCTGAAATATCTAAGGATTCGAAAACTACAGTCGTACAATCTCCAACAGAGAATCCAAACGACCCCAAATTTCTCGAAAAGAACGCAACTATTTTTGCAGAACTGATTCAATGTTTAGACGATAGAAGTCTGTCTCTGATTATAAGAGACACATTGGATGATGGGAGGAAAGCATTGAACATATTAAGAGAACATTATTTATCAAAAGGGAAACCGAAAATAATATCCCTATATACAGAATTAACCTCTTTGAAACGTAACGAGGATGAAACGGTTACCGATTACGTTATAAGGGCAGCAACAACCGCCAAAGCCTTAAAACTCTCAGGTGGAATAAGCGATAGCTTGTTAATATCAATGACCCTTAAGGGACTTCCATCCGATTTTAAACCATTTACAACTGTTATAACTCAGAAAGACAAACCCGTAAATTTCAGCAAATTTAAAGTGGCATTGCACAGTTACGAAGAGACTAATCGTATGCTCATGGACAATAATAACTCCAGCAATATTATGAAGTTCAAAAATGCTTCTCAAAAGCAGACACCACCAAATTACGCACCTCACCGCAATGTGTTCTCCAAAAGTAATTTTCCCAAGAAAAAGAATAAAATTATCTGCTATAATTGTGGACAACCCAACCACAAAAGTGTTCAATGTCGATATAAACGCTCTAAAATGGACTCCATAAAAAACGTTGAGTTCTTTGAGGAAGAACATACATTTCTATTCACATGTAACTTTGACAATACCACAAACGGTAAAAATCTCCTTGTAGACTGTGGTGCTACAGCGCACATTATCACCAAGGAATCTGATTTTATTAATTTTGATTCAAACTTTAATCCTCAAAGTCATTTTGTCGAACTTGCCGACGGTAGTAGAATAAATGATATAGTCTTGAAAAGAGGCGATACTAAAATATACCTAAAAAATAATAAAGGCGAAATCTGTAACTGTATTCTAAAAATGCTCTGTTCATACCTACATTTAAGCAAGACATATTTTCTGTGCAGGCTGCAATTAAACAAGGCGCGAATATACAATTTGGCCAAAATCAAAATTGATATACCCCAATGGAACTGTATTTGACATTAAAGAAAATGGCCTACTATATTATTTAAAAAGTATGGTTCCCTCAAAAATTGCCTGTGGAATATTTTGCAACATTTTCACCAACGACAAATTTAATGACAATTAGAATTTTATTACAACTTGCCGCTCAATACAATTTAAAAATACGTCAAATGGATGTAAAAAATGCTAATTTAAATGCTCCGATTGACTGTGAAATCTACATATACCCTCCAGATGGATTTAAAATGAAAAATAAAAATTGGGCGTGGAAATTAAATAAATCGTTATATGGACTAAAACAAAGTGCACACAATTGGAATTTAACACTCCATAATTATTTAATAGAACAGGAATTCAAACAATGTCTTGTGGACGCGTGCATGTATACCAAAGATGTAGGTAATAAATTGTTGATTTTGGTTTTTTGGGTTGACGATATATATTACTCACCTCAAATTGTGACAACACTTTAAAAGATGTTAAAAATGAATTAAATAAAAAACTTAAAATGGCCGATCTTAGACGACTGTCATGGTTCCTCGGTATAAAATTTACCTGTGAAAATGAAACTATAACTATGAACCAATCACGATACATTGAAAAAATTTTGCTCAAGTTCAGAATGCAAGATTGTAAGCCGCGTTCAACTCCCGTCGAAATGGACATAAATAAAAATATAGGGACCGGAGCAAAATCCATAGATAATCGAATATACAGGGAAATGGTAGGGAGCCTCATCTACTTGATAACCGCAACTACGCCTGACATGTTACACTGTAACAAAGCTATCTTAAAATTTATCAAAACCGACAATTAAAGACCTTAACCGTGCAAAACAAATCCTTCGTTATCTAAAAGGAACCAAGGAACAATTTTTAATATTTAAAAAGTCTACATATCCTCTAAATTTAGAAGGATTTTTGGATTCAGATTGAGCTAACTCTGAGGATAGAAAGAGTATAGCGGGGTATTGTTTTAGACTGTCACAGACTGGACCTATGATCTCTTGGAAAACTAAAAAGCAACAAATTGTTGCCCTTTCTACTTGTGAAGCAGAATATGTGGCTCTTACTCATTCAGCGCAGAAGGCAATTTTTCTGAACACCCTTCTAAAATCTATTTTAAAACCAGATCTAACTAAAAAAACCTATAGTAATTCATTGTGATAATCAGAGCAGTATCTTATTAGCAAATAATTCTATGATTCATCAAAGGTCGAAGCATATTGATATATCATTTTATAAGGGATGAAATAAGGAAAAAATCTATTACTCTTACTTATGTGACGTCTGAAAAAACGACATTTTCACTAAACCTATAAAAAGAATAAAATCAAGACATTTTATAACCGAACTGATTGGAATCTAATTATGAATAAATCTCTTTTCAGAAACCCAAAAAGAGAAGCATGAACAGTCAAAATCACACACACAGAAAAAAATTGTAAATTGTCCCGGGCACAACGTTAAACTGCGACCATTTCTACCTTACTAACCAACTAATACCTAACATCATGTTTCCAGTTTTTGTTTAAAAAGAAAAAAAAAAGTCACTTGTTAAAACCTTTTTGTAAATTTCCTATTTGTCAAATAATTCTTTTTTGTATCTTTTTTCGCAAACATTTGTTAAAAAAAAAAAAAAAAAAAATGTATATTTGTGAATTTTTGTGCATATGTTTATATGTATTTGAAAAGTGTTTATTTTTATATGTATAAAAAAAAACAAACAAAAAAACTCAATGCCATAAAAAATGGCTCCTTTTTGCACACATTATACCAATATCTATATATTAATACGCTTGTAACTATCTATCTATCTATGTGTGTCACACTTTCCGGCAAATTTGATTGGTTGAGAAGATTTTATTCTGGTATAGCAGATTACACATTAAACGAACGCTCAAGGCAGAGATCAGGGTTGCCAGGTTGGCTAATGTAATGTGAGACTAACCGTAGCCCTCGGCGCAAGAGGGTCCGTGTGTGCCTGGCGTGTGGGGTGGTGGCTGATCCTGTGGTCGGGGCAGCGGAAGAAAGAGTTTCAAGATGGCGCCTGCCTGCTTTTATTAGAGACGGAATCTCGCAGGATCGTGCGAGATCTCGCGGGGATGCAAATTAGCTAGGCCATCTTGAGTAATAAAAATCGGTCCATTGGAGGTGCGAGGCAGTCGGGTTCTGACGTTCGTGGCGATCAGTACAGTGACCGTTGGGTTCCGTTTCTATTCGTGCAGTCAGCTGAGCTTTGTTAGTTGCCTTCGCGCCGTGGCTGTCATTGTTTGTTGGTTTGCTGTGTGTTGCCGTGGTTCTTCAGTGAAACGCTTCGTCGCCCACGACGAGTCTCACCGTCTCCTACACAAGATACTCTTACATGTAAATTACACGGTTTTTTGTTTCTTTTGTTTTTCTCTCTCTCTCCCTAGAAGTTGTTGACTTACAAATATAAACATTTAGTAAATAACTGTGGAAACAGATTTTAAAATATTTTTAATTAACGAAGACTCTCTCTTTCTCTCTCTCTGTCTATCTACTCTGCCTTGAGCGTTCGTTTAATGTGTAATCCGTAGATAGATAGATAGACAGAGATAGAGAAAGAGAGATAAAGAGAGAGTCTTCGTTAATTAAAAATATTTTAAACTCTGTTTCCACAGTTATTTACTAGGGAGAGAGAGAAAAACAAAAGAAACAAAAAACCGTGAAATTTACATTAGCCTTCGTTTGATGTGTATTTCGCTAATCCAGGAACGAAACATGAAATATTTTTATAAAAATATATGTTTACTCCTACAACATTAAATTTCATGAAAAAAAAACTTTCCGGCAAATTTGATTGGTTGAGAAGATTTTATTCTGGAATAGCGGATTACACATTAAACGAACGCTCAAGGCAGAGATCAGGGTTTCCAGGTTGGCTAATGTAAATTACACAGTTTTTTGTTTTGTTTTTCTCTCTCTCCCTAGAAGTTGTTGACTTACAAATATAAACATTTAGTAAATAACTGTGGAAACAGATTTTAAAATATTTTTAATTAACGAAGACTCTCTCTTTCTCCCTCTCTGTCTATCTATCTATCTATCTACTCTGCCTTGAGCGTTCGTTTAATGTGTAATCCATAGATAGATAGATAGACAGAGATAGAGAAAGAGAGAGTCTTCGTTAATTAAAAATATTTTAAAATCAATTTCCACAGTTATTTACTAGGGAGAGAGAGAGAGAAAAAACAAAAGAAACAAAAAGCCGTGAAATTTACATTAGCCTTTGTTTGATGTGTATTCCGCTAATCCAGGAACAAAACATGAAATATTTTTCTAAAAATATATGTTTACTCCAACAACTACGACTGATTGCTGTTAGATATAAACAAATCCAAGAGGATAGAGAGGGAGGGGGAGAGAGGGGGGGAGATAGAGGAGTGAGATGGGGAAGAGAGATAGAGGAGGGAGATAGATGGGGGGAGGGAAGAGAAAAAAAAAGAAAAAGTATTTTGGCCATCAGATTTTCTGTTTGGCTTTTTTTTTCAAGTTCAGCCCTTTTCTGTACGCACGCTCAAGGCAGAGAGATAGATAGAGAGAGAGAGAGAGAGAAACGCGGTCTTCGTTAATTAAAAATATTTTAAAATCTGTTTACACAGTTACTTACTAAATGTTTATATTTGAAAGTCAAGAACTTCGATATAGTCAATTTTCCTTTAATTTTCAATTTGGCTTTTTTACTTCAAAAATGTGCCTGCGCTTTTAAATTTGGCCTTCTTTGCTTTCTTTTCTGAAAAATTTGTCTACAAATAATTATCGTCCGCCAACCCAGGCAGAGAGAGAAAAAAAAGAACGCTCAAGGGAGAGAGAGAAAAAAAAAGAAAATTCATTTATTATTGACAGATTAAACACAGACCGTTTGGCCCATCTAGAGCAATGGATGAGAGAAGAACACAGCAAAGAGAAGCAGCAAGAGAGAGACAGAGAATCAGACGACAGCGTTTGCGAGAAGAGGAAAGACAATCAATCCGTGATCGAAACAGACAAAGAATGCAACAGCAAAAGCGTAATATTAGCCAGGATGAGCGAGAATTACATCTTGACCATTTGAGAAATAGAGATCACGTAAGGAGAAATAATATGAATATGGAAGAAAGACAGCAATTTCTAGAAAACATGAGAAACAGGGACCTTGTAAGAAGAAATAATATGAATATGGAAGAAAGACAGCAATTTCTAGAAAACATGAGAAACAGGGACCATGTAAGAAGAAATAATATGAATATGGAAGAAAGACAGCAATTTCTAGAAAACATGAGAAACAGGGACCTTGTAAGAAGAAATAATATGAATATGGAAGAAAGACAGCAATTTCTAGAAAACATGAGAAACAGGGACCATGTAAGAAGAAATAATATGAATATGGAAGAAAGACAGCAATTTCTAGAAAACATGAGAAACAGAGACCACGAAACAAGATATAATATGAATATGGAAGAAAGACAGCAATTTCTAGAAAACATGAGAAACAAAGACCACGAAACAAGATATAATATGAATATGGAAGAAAGACAGCAATTTCTAGAAAACATGAGAAACAGGGACCATGTAAGAAGAAATAATATGAATCAACAAGAGCGCCAAAATCATCTTGAAAATGAGCGAAATAGAGTTCAACGTCATAGAAATGCCCACAATATGGAACGCCAAATATATTACATTGGGGCCATGGATGTCCGATGTCAATTTTGCAGAGCCTTAAGATTCCAAAGAGAACAACTAAATTGCTGTCATAACGGAAAAGTAATGCTACCCCCTTACAAGATTACCCCGAAAATTTAAGATTATTATTTGATGCCAACAATGCCGAGGGTGCAAATTTCAGGCAGAATATAAGAAACTATAATTCTGCATTTGCTTTTGCATCTTTTGGTGCCAATATTAGACCCCCTCCAGGACGTGGACCCTATTGTTTCCATTTACAAGGTCAAACTTATCACTACGCAAGCAACCTCCATACAAATGACCCTGAAGAGAAAAGATATGGCCAGCTGTACATCAGAGAAACCAATAAAGCCATACACAATAGAGTAAATGCTCCAGAAAATGCTAACTGTTTAGTGTCTGTTTTTCAAAAGATAAATGAAGCACTGATTAATAATCCTTATGCAGCAGCATACCATAATATGAGGGATATTGAACAACAAGAGAGAGCTGCAATTGAGAACGTGTCACCAAGACAAGTAACCATGCACTTCATCCCTGGCCCTGACAGAAGGACATACAACAACCCATCAGGCAATGAGATTGCAGCCATATTCGTTGGTGATGATGGTGCACCTCCAGTACATCGTGATATCATTGTTTATCCCATAGGTCAACAGAGGGAGAGGATTGCTTACAGCTCTTGCCATCTTGATCCCATGGTTTATCCTCTTCTCTTTCCGAATGGAGAATCGGGATGGCATATACAAATGGCTCATGTGGCACAACGCCAAACTCGTGTTCGCACCAAAGTCACCATGCAAGAGTTTTACTCATACCGGCTAGCAATCAGAGATGGCTTTAGTGCTTTGCATCGAGCTGGAAAATTATTGCAACAATATATTGTTGATGCTTATGTGAAGGTGGAGGGATGCCGTCTGAACTTCATTCAAAATAACCAAGCACAATTAAGTGGCACTTTATTCGGGTCTCATGGATCACCTAGGAAGACAGAATGAGCATCAAGAGGCAGGTGTTCCAGTCATTTTGCCCTCTACATTCACAGGAAGTCCGAGAAACATGCAACAAGCATATCAAGATGCCATGGCGATTGTCTGCAAATTTGGAAAACCAGATATTTTCTTGACATACACGTGTAACCCAAAGTGTCGAGAAATCACAGAGAACCTTGGACCGCATGAAACAACACAAAACAGGCTAGATTTAGCTGCACGAGTTTATAACATGCACCTAAAGGAACTTATGATTGATATCAAGGATAGACATATATTTGGTGTTCCAGTTGCTCATATCTATGTCATTGAATTTCAAAAGCGCGGTCTACCACATTGCCACCTTTTGGTAATGCTGCGAGAAGACAAACTGAGGACAAGAGAACAAATTGATGAGATGGTTTGTGCTGAAATACCTTCATTAGACTACCCAGAGTTGAGAGAGTGCGTGAGAACATTGATGATCCATGGTCCACGTGGGATATCAAATCCTAATTCTGTGTGCATGGTTGATGGAACATGTGAGAAAAAATTTCCAAAAGATTTCCTTGAAGAAACGAATACAAATGTATCCGGATATCCAGTGTACAGACGGAGAAACAATGGAGAAAAGGTACAAGTTGGCACTCATGAGGTTGACAAGATTCGTTGCCCCATACAATAAGTATCGACTGGAAAAATACCGTGCCCATATTAATGTTGAAGTGTGTTCCTCGGTGAAAAGCGTAAAATATTTATTCAAATATATATATAAAGGTCACGATTGTGCAAACATGGAAATCAGACATGTTTTAGAGAATAATGAGCCCACTGGAATACATGAACACAATGAAGTTAAACAGTTTTTGTCATGTAGATATGTGTCTCCTCCAGATGGCTTTTGGAGATTGTCAGAGTTCAAAATGCATGCTCAATCCCACACTGTTTATCGCTTGGCTGTACATTTTCCTGATGAGCAGCATGTTTACTATAGAGAAGGGATTCAAAGACAGGCGGCAGCAAGAGCAGAAGAACGTGACGCACAATTGACAGCTTGGTTCAAACTCAAACAGATGAGAATGCAAGAAATCTTTTCTATTGTTCTGTACCTGAGCATTATGTCTTCAACAAACAAACAACAAAGTGGACATGGCGAATTAGATTCAGCAACATTATAACCAGAATGTACTCTGCAAATCCTCGAAATGAAGAAAAATTTTATTTGAGGATGTTGCTCCTTCATGTCCCCGGAGCGACTTCATTCAGCAATTTGAAGACAATCGATGGTCAAGAAATGGCCACCTTCAAAGACGCATGCATCAGACTGCGCCTGGTTGAGAATGACAATGCATTGCAGGAAGCTTTGACAGAAGCAGCAGCTCATCAGATGCCACGACAACTATTATCCATGTTTTCCATGATGTGCGTCTTCAACCAGCCCGTGAATGCTCTGCATTTATGGAATGAGAATAAGCATTTTATGATCGAAGATCTGCTGCTTAGATATGATAACATAACTGCTGTAAATGTTGCTCTCCACTTTCTGAATACCTTATTCATGGAAAATGGAATGAATTGCAACATGTTTGGTCTGCCTGAACCAGTTGGAGATGATCCTGGACATGAAGGAGATGTTGGAAACTCTACCATAGATGTGACTTCTCTTAATATTGAACAGAGGCAGATATTCAATGCTGTGGTTGCAAATGCCTTCTCTGTTGAGCAAGGTGAGCAAACAGAAAATAGATTGTTTTCTGTGGATGCACCCAGTGGTTCAGGAAAAACCTATCTTTTCAACAAGTTATATGAATACCTTAACACTAACAACATTAAGACAAACACTTTTGCTTGGACTGGTATTGCTGCAACACTGCTGAAATGCGGCAAAACTTTGCACAGTATATTCAAGCTTCCGGTTCCCTTAAGCGAAACAAGTGTCTGCCATGTGCCACCCAACTCTGAGCAAGGAAACTTTCTGATGCAAGTTAAAGTCTTCATTATTGATGAAGCTTCTATGATCCCATGCTATGCGCTGAAAGCCATTGATAAATGCTTGAAAGATATAATGAACACCCACACTGCATTTGGTGGTAAAGTAATCTTACTTGGAGGCGACTTCAGACAAGTACTTCCGGTTGTCCCGAGAGCTCCTCCTGCTGCTGTGCTAGATGTGTGCCTCAAACGCTCAGACTTATGGCACAGCTTTCATCACATGAGCCTCACACAGAACATGAGAGCAAATTCAAATGAACAGGAGTTTTCAAGATGGCTTCTGCAAATGGACAATGGATCACTCCAGAGTTCTCTTGATGAAGTGGCTCCAGATGTTATTGACATTCCTGAAATGTGCACATGTAATGGCTCTTTGATATCGGAGGTGTTTGACAACTGTACGGCTGAAGAGATGAAAGCAAGAGTAATCCTATCTCCAAAGAATTCTGAATGCTTAGCGGTCAATGAGGAAATTTTGAGAATGTTGCCAACAGAAAATAAAACGTACCTCAGCACTGATTCTGTAAGTTGCGATAATGACGAGGAAGCACAAAATTATCCAATGGAATTCATTAATTCTCTCACTCCATCTGGCATGCCTCCTCATAGGTTGAATTTGAAAATTGGAGCAATAATTATGCTACTGAGAAACCTCTCCATAACTCAGGGACTGTAACGGCACTCGACTAGGGGTCATTCAGCTTCACGAGCACAGCATCAAGGCATCAATAATCAGCGGTTCTCACGCTCATAAGAGTACTTATCCCAAGGATAAAACTGAAACCTAGCGATGCCAATATTCCTTTTGTTCTTCATCGCACTCAGTTCCCAGTTCGCCTCTCATACTCAATGACAATAAATAAAGCTCAAGGTCAGACTTTTGATAGAGTTGGCATATATTTACCAAAGCCATGCTTTACTCATGGCCAGCTTTATGTAGCGTTCTCAAGAGCAAGAGCAATGAAGACTGTGAGAGTTAAAGTCCAACATCTTAATGATTCCACGCATGGCCACAGAAGAGGAATCACATTTACACGAAATATCGTATACACAGAAGTCATCTAAAATTGTCCATGTGTTTGGGTTCCCTGAGGCAATCTGAATAGTGGACGTATATGGGAGAAAAAACAGATGTAATGACAGTTTATAATTTATAAACATTGACATTTGAAATGCATTTTAAGTAATCAAGCATATGCATCTAAACATCAAGAACATATTCTGGGATAGTTTTGGTTAGGTTCAACGTTAGGTTCAAATATTTTTGAACAAAATGCACAGGTTTAACCCATTACTGTGCGAAATTAACAATATCATGTTTTAAACACTCTAAGTCTCCATTATATAATAAGTATATTATAAATAAGCTAAAAATTAAATAAAACTTTTGAAAATATTTTTAAATAAACATATTTATAAAACATAATTGAGGATGTATTTATTGAGAATATTTGGAGCACTAATATCGTGATTTTGGTATATACATATTTACATACATTTTACCTACCGTACTCTTCATTTACTATTAAAAAAAAATAGTACACAGGGTGAATTCGTCGGCCAGGGCAGTAAAAGGTTAATGTAAATGTTTCAAGGTACGGATATGTGATGGGATAATGTGTATGTGAAAAAAAAAAAAAAAAAGAAAACGTGAAATTTTCACGGGTCCAGCTAGTATTAATAATTCTTTTTGACTAATGAGAATAAAGACAAATTCCCCCAAAACCAGAAGAAAAAAAACAAAAAAACAATTATTTTATTGGTTTATTTTTGTTTGTTCATTTATTTTTATTTATTTTTCTTTCCTTTTCTCAAGTCAAACCAAAATTGAATCCGAAAAGGGGTGTGTAAAATATTTTTGACTGCTAATGGGTGTATGAGACGAATGGATTCGCCAATCATTTTTATAACCACCGGCTGTACTAAACAACCAATGAAAACGTTATAAAATTATTATAAAAATTGTCGAATTTTGGATTCAATCAGTTCCCCGTTAACTACGGCACAGACCGCATTTGATTCTTGGCCGCCATCTTGGTTACTGATCTGAACTATGCCGCAATCTTTGTTCAACACAATGTCTCAAAACTTAACAAAAATTCAAGTAGATAAATAAATATATATATATAAAAAAAAAAAAAATTGAATTATTTATTATTCATTTATCTCCTCATGACTACATTCCTGCATTGTTCTAGCCTTCTAAAAATACCCTATATATATATATATATATATATATATAGCTTGTGGACATTTGTACTTTCATTTTTGTTTTACAATATTTAAGTCTATAAGGCAAATAATTAAAATAAAAACAAATATAAAAGTGTTAAAAAAAATTGATTTAAAATGTCCAAAAGAACCTTAAAAGAAAACAAAGTATATTTTGATGTTTGAAATTTTCTCTTCCCTGCAACCTCTCTCCCACAGAAGAGACGTTGCAAGCCTATCTTTGTTTTATCGTTACTTCCATGGCAAGTGCTCGTCTGAGCTCCAATCTCTGGTTCCCCCTCACCAATCTTTCACAAAAAACACCCATCTAGCTGGAACCACTGTCAGTAATTTTCCCCACTCTTTATCTGTGCCTAAATCAAAATGTAGATTCCATAAACAAAACTTCTTTCTTAGAAGTGCATGCTTGTGGAACTCTCTTCTATTTGCCTGTTTCCCACCTGACCACAACTTGGAGATCTTCAAGTCCAACATAAACAAATTCCTGACAAATCACACCCTTAAGTAAGACACTTTATCAAATCTCCAATACCAACGATTACTACGATACTATACCATTGATTACTGTTCATGCAATAATCTTTATCTTCAAGTGGCTTCCGGGCCTTGATAAGTGATGACCTCATGTAAAAAAACAAAAAAAAAAATTTGCACATGGAATTAAGGAAAACCGCTGTCGTTGAAACACAGGTATTTCTTTTGCATATTTTAAATATTTGCAAAAACAAGTTGATTACAAAGTAACGTATGTTTTAACAAGTGTGTAAAGATTGTTGGACTTGTACTATTCATGACTGTTTGGTTTGTGTTTTTTATAGATATTTACTCAGTTTTAGGATATAAAAGTAATTTAAAGAAATAAATAGGGTAATATCTATTTAAAAATATAATTGTTTATCTTAAATCCGATACAAGTAGAAAAATGTAAAAAATTTTTAACCAGCTGATACATTTGGGGTCATGCACGAAAAAATAGACCCAATCCAACAAACTTCTGAGCCAAAATAAGTATTTTCTGAAAAAAAAACTAAGGCAAATTTTATTTTTTAGTGAAAAGAACATAACGCAAGCATAAAAAAGAAGTTAGATATTTGTTAGATGCAGTTCAAGACTCTGGCTTATTTTACAGTTACAGGTTATTAGTAAAAAAACCTGGGATTTAAATGAGAAACAATGTCCTTTTTGTGTCTAATTCATAATGCAATATTGATCTATTCTATTTTATAATATTGAATAGTTTGAGTGAAACCAAAGATTGTACTAAATTGGATGAGAGGGACTTTAAGTTTAGTGACATTAATTGAAATAAATTTTTACCCCCCTCCCCTTTACTTGAAGGAAACCTGTCATTTCCCAAGAATTAAACCCTCCAAGCCCTGGACCTCTTAACATTTGTACTTCTTAAATTTCTATAATTTTCAAGTTAGCTTATTTCCATTTTCTGGGTGTCAGGCATGAATACAGACCCCATGATAATGTTGTACAGACTTTGTTCAAAATGAAATATATTTACTGGTAGTTTAAGAATATGTATGGTTATGTTATGGTGGGGGTCTACCTCCAAAATTCTAGTGGTTCTGGAACAGACATACAGGAACTGTATAAAAGTGATGTCACTTGGATCATATTTTCAATAAACCGAAGACAGCGATATCTTAAAGTTATGTGGAAAAAAATGAAATCAAATTAAGTCATCAGATATCAATAAGTACTGCAGAGCTGTTATGACGATTAGAAATATACAAAAATTGACATTAATTATTGAGTATATCAGTTCCAAAAATGTAACATCAACAAAATCTTTGGTGTACAACCATTTTCGATATAAATATTAAGATTCAAGGCCTGGTAACTTAAGTTTTATTATTGGTTGGGATAGTGTTCTAGGCTTTCTAGTAAATTTAAAAAAAAATAATAGAAAAGTGTTTATTTTTGTTGGCTTAAACTCTTAATACATTTTTGGAACCGATATATGCAAAAATTAATTTTTATTTCTAAATTGTCATATACATTATAAATTGAAATAAAATAACACATAGTTATATCAGTTCCATCAATTTTACATCAATGTTTTTGTCATTTCATTTGTAAGATGAAAGGATTTTTTTGTATTAAAATCCCAATTGTCTTTGTCAGCACTAACATTAGAATTTGAAAGGAAATAATCAAAAATCATATTCAAGTACATTGTTTATATAAACTAAAACAAACATAAAATATAGGTACATATGTTAAAGTTCGGAATTGTTTTAGATGAGGGCTGATTGTTTATATTGCATTGATCAAACTATTGTTCTCATCTTGAGTGTTATTTATATAATGTTTCGGTCGGATTAGCCTTCAGCCATCCTCAAGCATGTTGGTTGTTGTTTGTTACTGGCTCCGTGGATATTTTTCGTATTCTTTGAGTCTCTATTTTATGGTTATTGTTTCATATTTGTGAAAAAATATCTACAAGAAAATGTACTATTTCCGAAAATTAAAAATATAATTCCATCCCACATGGGGAATATAGAAATCAGATATCTATCTTTTACTGGGTTGGATGCCAAAGATATTGGACATGGTCTGACTGGCAACTATTCTTGGCAACTTTTTTTACTTGCCCTAATCAATAGGTTGAAAACACTTAGAACATAAAAGAAAAATGTAAGTCACATTTATTTGTACATTATCAGAGCATATCTTCTGCTTGTTGACCCTGGCAATACATGTACTTTATCGATTATGTTTGAGACATATACACTTTAGCTTCATAATTATGTCTTTAGTTTTCAACTGCTTCATATCTACCATTTGCATTTTTTTTTTTTTTTTTTTTTTTTTTTTTTTTTTTTTACAAACTGTCTAGATGTAAATCCAGCCCTTAATTATTACACGTTTTCATCTTTCTTCCAACCTTTTGAGTAAAGAATACACAAAATAGTGTCTGTGCGTCCTGACAAGAAAGCACTATTAAATATACAAATAAAAAAGCACTATAAAATATACAAATAAAAAAGCACTATAAAATATACAAATAGAAAAGCACTATAAAATATACAAATAGAAAAGCACTATAAAATATACAAATAGAAAAGCACTATAAAATATACAAATAAAAAAGCACTATAAAATATACAAATAGAAAAGCACTATAAAATATACAAATAAAAAAGCACTATAAAATATACAAATAGAAAAGCACTATAAAATATACAAATAGAAAAGCACTATAAAATATACAAATAGAAAAGCACTATAAAATATACAAATAAAAAAGCACGATAAAATATACAAATAAAAAAGCACTATAAAATATACAAATAAAAAAGCACTATAAAATATACAAATAGAAAAGCACTATAAAATATACAAATAAAAAAGCACTATAAAATATACAAATAGAAAAGCACTATAAAATATACAAATAGAAAAGCACTATAAAATATACAAATAGAAAAGCACTATAAAATATACAAATAGAAAAGCACTATAAAATATACAAATAGAAAAGCACTATAAAATATACAAATAGAAAAGTTATATAAAGTACAAACTAAAATATTTTTTCATATCTCTTTTTGAAATAAAAAAAAAAAAATTAAAAAATTTTTTTTTTTTTTCCAAAACACTCAGGTTACATCAACATGTCTTTTGATTATCGAGTGTGTCTTGCACATCGTCCTGACAGATGCTGCTCTCAGTTCACACACAGTCTATGGTTATCAACTCTTCACGGCTCTTGTCTACTTCTTTGGTTGGACTATGTCTCTACGTCTCCTCTGCCTGGAGAGGACACGAGCACTGCCTTCAATTCCAACTCGAGGACATGGACTTGTGTTATTAGTCTTCTGGACAGTGGCCTTCATGCGTGAAAACCTTGCCTTCATTTCTTGGTTTAGCTCCGCTTGGTGGTGGCATTTGAGCAAGTAAGTATGAAAATGAAATAAGATGGTCCTGTGTCTTGAATAATTATTCTCTCTTCATCCTTGACTGAATAATTCTCATCTTCATCTTGGCAGTTATTTTGTTTCCTTATCCTCCTATGCCAGTTATCTCCCCTAATCCTTCTGTATTCTACCGGATAGTTGTCTAATTTTCTCATAAACAAGCCAAGTCTTGTTCCCTATTACACTAAAATAGAATCCTGATATTGAATAAATTGTTTTTCTTGCATTTCTATAACCTAAAAAATTTATGCATGATTGATTCAAAATTTTATTTCATTCTGCTGACGTGAATATGTCTGTATGTTCATAGCACAGACAGTGCTCGTTGTGCAAATTGTGCAGTTGTTGCTCGATTTTTAACAGTAGTTGCTGTCAGTACTGCATCAGGATTCTCATTCCAAACAAAACCACAAACTTTTAAAAGTTTCAAACAAACAACAAGGTTTTATTTTTATGAATTTTAAAATAATACGTCTTTTCTTCTACTAAACAGCAGACTTGCAAATCAGTCCTGAATGACTTTAAAAGACATTCAGGAGTAGGACCCATTTGAGGGTTGTGGGGAATGTGGAATCACTCCTTAGTTACCGTTGCCTCCAGGTCAGTTTTGGTCTGAAATGGTAATGTTAAGGCATCTGCTACAGAAGATCAGACTGAAGATACGTGTTTTTTGCTTTCCCCTTGCAAAATTCATGTCCAGAAAAGTCAAAAACAATTACAATTTTCTCGTACAAAACAATCCAACCAAATAAATATTTAAAGATATTAAGAATTTGAAAATGAAAAACTTTTCTAAAATTACTCGACTCTGCATTAAATAACCCAAAAATGGTTGATATTCCTAAAAACAACCAACCAAACAGATCCTTTAGCTTAAAACCTAAGGCCAATCTTTCTTTGGGAAGCATACAAACCTCAACTGTCCGAGAGATCCATGAAATTATGTGAACAAAATTATCCCAAACTTTCAAGCAGGTAGCCTTTTTTCTGAATGGTAATTTCTTTTCAAACTGGAAAAACTCGATCTTAATTGACCAAAATATTTTTCTCACCAAAGATCAGTCATCAGTCTGATTAACTGATGCGTAGTGAATTGTTTACACATGCTTTGTTAAGCCGACCTTGTATCATACGCAGCCCTCATAAAAAAAGAGTAAACATTGATAAATCCTCATCTTGAAAGATCTAAAATAATTTATTTTCCACAAAACTTTGGGTGGCATCAACATGACCTTTCAAAATCGGGGAAATTCTATCATCTTGACTGATGTGGTCATCAGTCCACACACATTCTCAAAAGAAACAAGAAATTTAAAATAACAAATCTAATTTAATAAAAACAAATCAGTTGGTTGCTTCTCAATGCAAATCATATTCATTCAATTGAGCAAAAAATAATCAATTCATGTCCATTTTTTTTGTCTTATACAGTATGTCGGAGCAGATTGAGTTTGCGATGTGGCTTGTTCGTTATTTGAGCACCATGTGCCTATTTTTATTGGGATTCCGAGCGCCTGGTGTTCCTCATGCTGATCATTATATGCTTATACGAGACATTGAAGAGGTGAGCTATACCCCCCCCTCCTGTCTCTTGCACGAGCATCCTCTGCCCCACCTCCATCCTGTCTCTTGCGCATGCATCCTCTAGTCCCCCCCCATCCTAATATCGGTTCAGTCTTCAAGATAAACTGTTGATATATGTTCTTTGGTTTTCTTTACATTACTGAAAAATAAAATAAGCTCTAAGAGTTCACCAAAATACATTAAAAAGAAAAAGTCATGATTAAAAAAAGGTTGTTATAGACAAAAGATGACATACCTTTTATTGTTTCCTTCTCTTCTGTTGGTTGGCTCCTGTTTGAGGTTCTCTAAATTAATGTATTTCCATCTGAAGGAAACACCATGGCAGTAAGTCATATTTTATATAACTTTACTTTTTCATGTTCTGCACGTTTGTATTGTGACTTTAAAATATTTGACTTGTTGGTAAATTCAAAACCTGTTATTGTTTCAAATATTTACTTTCTGACATTCTTTCTGCTGATGAAATATTTCAGATTCCAATAACATTTTACATTGATACCTGCAGTTTCATTGAAACATTAGAAACCTGTAGACGTGTTGCATAACACAATTTTATTTTCTTCCAATTAAGGATTTTTGGCTTTTTTCTTTATCCAGGGTCAGGAGAGGTCACATGTTTCTGCATGGAAAAATATTATGACCAAATTGAAGCTCATGTTTCCGCTGGTTTGGCCAAAACGACAACCCTGGCTACAGCTGATGGTCCTCGCCTGCCTAGCGCTCCTTGGGGTCGGCAGAGTTGTCAATGTTTATGTTCCCATTTATTATAAGAATATTGGTAAGTAAATAACTTTTCAGCTTTATCACCAGGTAAAAGTTTTCCCCAACTTAACGCCCCCCCCCTTGTCTGTGAATATTTTCTGTGTTATTGGAACTATTATCCTCATCTTCATTGTTATTCGCACAACTTTTCAGTCAATGTAACGGTCTTCTTCAGGTGTATCTTGTTGAACTTTGGGAATCTGCACTGAATTTTAAACGGCACCGTTTATTTAATCCATTGGGGTAGCATGCTTTCGTTCCATTATTCACGATTGAGTGGAAGTCTAATAAAGCAATTTGCAATTGTATTTTGAGTATCGTCTGCACTGAGAATTGAACCATCAACCTCCAAAAGAGTAATTTATAACTAAATTATATATTGGATTACATACATTCAAAGAAATAACTAAATTATATATTGGATTACATACATTCAAAGAAATAACTAAATTATATATTGGATTACATACATTCAAAGAAATAACTAAATTATATATTGGATTACATACATTCAAAGAAATAACTAAATTGTATATTGGATTACATACATTCAAAGAAATAACTAAATTATATATTGGATTACATACATTCAAAGAAATAACTAAATTATATATTGGATTACATACATTCAAAGAAATAACTAAATTATATATTGGATTACATACATTCAAAGAAATAACTAAATTGTATATTGGATTACATACATTCAAAGAAATAACTAAATTATATATTGGATTACATACATTCAAAGAAATAACTAAATTATATATTGGATTACATACATTCAAAGAAATAACTAAATTATATATTGGATTACATACATTCAAAGAAATAACTAAATTATATATTGGATTACATACATTCAAAGAAATAACTAAATTATATATTGGATTACATACATTCAAAGAAATAACTAAATTATATATTGGATTGCATACATTCAAAGAAATAACTAAATTATATATTGGATTGCATACATTCAAAGAAATAACTAAATTATATATTGGATTGCATACATTCAAAGAAATAACTAAATTATATATTGGATTACATACATTCAAAGAAATAACTAAATTATATATTGGATTGCATACATTCAAAGAAATAACTAAATTATATATTGGATTACATACATTCAAAGAAATAACTAAATTATATATTGGATTACATACATTCAAAGAAATAACTAAATTATATATTGGATTACATACATTCAAAGAAATAACTAAATTATATATTGGATTGCATACATTCAAAGAAATAACTAAATTATATATTGGATTGCATACATTCAAAGAAATAACTAAATTATATATTGGATTGCATACATTCAAAGAAATAACTAAATTATATATTGGATTGCATACATTCAAAGAAATAACTAAATTATATATTGGATTGCATACATTCAAAGAAATAACTAAATTATATATTGGATTGCATACATTCAAAGAAATAACTAAATTATATATTGGATTGCATACATTCAAAGAAATAACTAAATTATATATTGGATTACATACATTCAAAGAAATAACTAAATTATATATTGGATTACATACATTCAAAGAAATAACTAAATTATATATTGGATTGCATACATTCAAAGAAATAACTAAATTATATATTGGATTACATACATTCAAAGAAATAACTAAATTATATATTGGATTACATACATTCAAAGAAATAACTAAATTATATATTGGATTACATACATTCAAAGAAATAACTAAATTATATATTGGATTACATACATTCAAAGAAATAACTAAATTATATATTGGATTACATACATTCAAAGAAATAACTAAATTATATATTGGATTACATACATTCAAAGAAATAACTAAATTATATATTGGATTACATACATTCAAAGAAATAACTAAATTATATATTGGATTACATACATTCAAAGAAATAACTAAATTATATATTGGATTACATACATTCAAAGAAAAATCCCTGGTGCTACCAGATCAGGCTGTCTACTGACTTCGAGATGAAATGCACCTACGGATATGATTTTTGTTTTCTATCTCCCTTTGCAAAACTTAATTATGTTCTGCAAAACTAAAAATAAAAGCAACAGCCCCCTTTATCCCCTCCCTTCCCTTTCCTTCCCCTACCACTACTTCCCAACCCCTTTGGCCCTTACCTTGGTTAGATGGGCGGTCGGAGAGGCTCGCTCCGATCAATCGGCTGGTCATGTCCAGCTCTAAATCTGACACACATAACAAGAAAATACACTCCCGCTCCCCACATCACACAATAAACAGAGTTAGAAAGTGGTGGCTCATAGGTCAATCAACTAACTGGACAATGGATCTGACATGACTGGAAAACAAATATTATTACTGGAAATTGGTGAAAATCACATGTAGTAAAAATGGATGAAGCACAGGTGTTCAGACCCACCAGTTGGACGAGTATGTCCTTCTTGTATCCCTGTTGTTGTTGGGCCGAATGGGTTTCCCCCTCAACACCTCCCATATAGGGCTCCGAGGTGGGTGGGGAGCAAGAAGGATGAAATAAAATCAATATAACAAAAAAAGTAAAAGGACTCACTCTGATGTTTCAGATTACACAAGCTCAGACAGTGAGCAAGAATATATTCAAAAAAACATTAATAAAGAAAACTTCCCAAGATTCTTAGTCATTGAGATCCTGGGAGAAAAAAAGACTAGCGAGCTATCTCCTTTCTTAATCGAAAAAGTGATATCCCAAAACAGCAAACCAAAAACGGTAAAAAGAATGAAGAATGGTAACTTATCACAGTTGATAATTACAAAGATGCGAAAAATATCTTAGAAATGGAAAAATTCCATACTTACGAGTGTAAAACCTTCGCTCACAAAAGGTTAAACACCTCAAAAGGAATCATTCGAAGCCACGACTTAAGTCTAGTTACCCAAGATGAAATCAAAAACGCTCTTAAAAAACAGGGAGTAATAGATCACAACAGAATATATATTAAAAAAACAGACAATCCATACCTATTAGAATGTATGTATTAACTTTCAATACCCCCAAAGTCCGAAAGAAATCAAGATTCGGTATACCAACGAAAAAGTAGAACCATATATACCAAGCCCATTAAGATCCTATAAATGCCAAAAATATGGGCATCACAGAAGCTTGTAGAGGACATGAAACATGCGGGAAATGTGGTTTAAGGGAACCCAGCCACACAAGGAGCGAGTGCCCCAATGAGGCAAAATGTTCAAATTGCCTGGAAAACCACCCAGCTTTCTCCAAAACTTGCAAAATCTTCAAAAAAGAAAAGGAAATTACAGAAATGAAATATAAAGAAAATATCTCCTTCCCTGAAGCGAGAAAAAGGTTAACTCCAACAAAAACATAAACACCTATGCAGATATTACCAAAAACCCGCCCCAAACCAACCAAATTGACTACCAAGAATTACTTAACAAATTGATCTCTGAACTCACAAGTTTAATTGAAACCCTCTGAACTCACAAGTTTAATTGAAACCCTAAAAAAAAAACAAAATGAGACCAACAAAAAACAAATACTAACATACTCAAAAACTCAACTAAATGACCAAAACCAAACACAAATTCCAAAGAATAAAAAAGAAACTCGTCAACAAAAACCACAATTAAATTTACGTGAAAGATCTAAATCACAAACTAGAACAAAAACAGACCATAAACATACAATATCAGAAGAAATGGAAACAAAACAGGAAAACACAAAACCTCCTCCCAAAATGCCAAACAAACCAAAAACAGAAATTCTATTAATTGAAAAAGAAAATAAGTATGAATTAATTGAAACAGTAAGTCAGGAAGAACATGTAAAACGGAGCAAATCCAAAAGCCCCCAGACCAAAACAAAAGAAAAA
Organism: Euprymna scolopes; assembly: GCF_053919585.1. Taxonomy (NCBI): domain Eukaryota; kingdom Metazoa; phylum Mollusca; class Cephalopoda; order Sepiida; family Sepiolidae; genus Euprymna; species Euprymna scolopes. The sequence continues at coordinate 18,861,217 of NC_136520.1, forward strand.
AACTCTGCAAAACCTGTCAAATGAAACACAAGCACAGACAAGAGGCACACCTTCCACATCCAATGAGATGGAGACGTGAACCAAAAAAAAAAAATAAAAAATAAATATAAACTCAAGAAACAGAGAGACCTAAATATATGGACCTCTAAAACAACACTCCCCACAAAGATCAAACAGTAACAACACAACAATGACCAACACAATTATTCAGTGGAACTGCAGAGGCATAAAAGCAAACATAGAAGAACTACATCAACTCTCAACAAAGTTAAACCCAGCTGTTATTTGTTTACAGGAAACTTTCCTCAAAGACAAACAAAAAATAAACCTAAATAAATACCAACAATTCAACTACATAAAAAATACTGATCTCCGCGCTTCAAGAGGTACTTCCATTTTAGTCCGAAATGATATACCACACAGCCACTTAGAACCTAAAACTAGCTTTCAAGCAATAGCAATTAAAGTCACTCTACATAAACAAATCAATATTTGTTCCATCTACATCCCCCTCCAAACCAAAAATTAAAAGAGAATGAACTCCAAAATATAAGGCAACTACCCACACCCTTCATCCTACTTGGAGACTTTAACTCCCACAATCCAATATGAGGTAACAACGAAACCAACCAGAAAGGCAAACTCCTGGAAAAACTCATTAACAATAATAATTTATGTTTATTCAACAATCAAACCCCAACAAGAAGCCATCAAACTACGACGCAAAGCCTTAAGAAAATTCCAAACAGAACCTACAAAACAAAATTTAATCAACTTTAAATAAAAAGCAATAGCCCAGAAAACTATTAAAGAAGCTAAAAGAACATCCTGGCAAAAATATGTAAGCGAGTTAAACCTCTCCACAAACCAAAAATCAGTCTGGAACATGCTAAGAAGCATGTCTGGGGGGAAAAAAAACAATGAACCCCATTAAACATTTATCAGTAGACAACACACTAATTACAGAAAAAAAACAGATAGCAGACTCACTAGCTAAACAGAACTTAAATCAAATCAACCCAAAATTCCAAAAAATAAAGTACAACGCTGAAAAACATAAACTAAACTTATCCTCAGACAACCATGAAACATACAAATTAATCTCCCTCGAAGAATTAATCAGCTCAATAAAAAAATCCCACAACACAGCAGTTGGCCCCGATAAGATTCACAATGAATTCTTAAAACAACTACCAGAAGAATCCATTAAGTACCTTCTAAATGTCCTCAACAATATATGGGAAAACAATCTATTCTAGAAATATGGAAAGAAATGATAATCATCCCAATACCAAAAACTGGAAAAGACTCTTCCAACCCCCAGAATTATAGACCCATCACCTTAACAAGTTGCCTTTGCAAAACCCTGGAACGAATAGCCAACCAAAGATTAATATGGCACCTAGAGATAAACAACCTAATTACAAATATACAAACAGGATTTCGCAAAAAAAGAGGCACAATCGATCAAATAACCAGATTAGAAACCCTTATAAGAGAAGCCTTCATAAAAAAACAACACGATAACTATTTTTTTTTTTTCAATATAGAGAAAGCGTACGATACCACTTGGAGGTATGGTATCATAAAAGACATCCAAGACTTAGGCATAAGAGGACGATTGGCATTATTCATTAAAAACGTCCTTTGCACAAGAAACTTTAAAGTCAGAATAGGAACAACCTTATGAAACAACCAAAATTTAACAGAAGGCATACCTCAAGAAAGTATCCTATCCACAACATGATTTGCAATAAAAATCAATAAAATTATCCAAAACCTTACTCCTGTAATTGATAGCACACTCTATGTCGATGACTTTGTCATCAGTTACAGATCCCACCACATCCATTCCCTGGAAAGGACCTTACAATTAAACTTAAATCGAATCAACAACTGGGCAATAAACAATGGATTCAGCTTCTCTAAATCTAAAACTCAATGTGTTCATTTCTGCCCTATTAGGAAAATACATAATGATCCAGTCCTTAAACTAGAAGGAAATATCATACCTGTAGTCAACCAATACAAATTCCTTGGAGTCATATTTGATAAAAAACTAAATTTTATACCACACATAAACTATCCAAGACGCAAATGCAATAACACCCTTCAACTCCTCAGAGTGGTTGGCCACACAAAGTGGGGAGCAGATCAACAAACCCTTCATAAAATATACTAATACCTCATCCGCTCCCAATTAGACTACGCTTGCTTTATATACAGAGCAGCAAGAAAATCATATTTAAAAAAATTAGACCCAATCCACCACAGAAGCATAAGACTGATGCTAGGAGCTTTCAGAACATCACCCGTAGAGAGCTTATTTGTAGAGGCAAACGAATATCCACCTCAAATTCGAACTGAAAAACTAGCTCTCCAATATTATCTAAAAATCAAATCCACTCCATCAAACCCAGCCTACGAAAACATCTTCAACCCTAAATACAAATACCTATTCGAAAGTAATGAAAAACAATAAAACCATTTGGGTTAAGAATGGACTCTATTATACTCAAAGAAACCGAAATCATCACTACGAACATACATATCTAATTCCAAACATCCCTCCATGGAAAATAAAAACTCCAAACGTAACCCTTAGCCTAAAAGAACTTCAAAAAGCAAAAACACACCCAAGCATATATTAAGAGGAAATTTATAACATTCTCAAAAAATACCCAAAACATCACCTTATATACACTGATGGATCTAAAGACAAAGAAAGAACAGCCTGCGCAGCGGTATCAAACATAAAAACCCTAAAGAAAGCACTACCATCAGAAGGTTCAATATTTTCAGCTGAAGCTTACGCCATAAATCTAGCTCTTGAAATCATCCACAACAGCAGTTACCAAAAATTTATTATACTATCGGACTCTCAATCAGTTCTAGAATCAGTGAAAAATAAAAGATTGGAAAACTCCCTTATAGTAAAACTCCTATGTAATCTAAACACTATGGCCAACAATAAAGAAATTCTCTTATGTTGGACCCCTGGCCACATAGGTGAAAAAGGTAATGAAAAAGCTGATAGAGCAGCAAAATCTGCCCTCAAACTAACCCCAGATAATATAAAAATACCATTCACAGACCTGAAGCCTAAAATAAATGAGTTTCTTCAAAATAAATGGCAACAGGAATGGAATCCAAACACCTACAAGAAACTATTTCAAATAAAAACCAAAGTAAACGAATACACCCCCCACCCTTACAAAATCCAGGAAGAACAAGTTGTCCTATCCCGCCTTCGTTCGGGACACACGAACCTCACACACTCCTTTATTCTGAAAAAAGAACTACAACCAAAATGCAACACATGCCAAACACTTCTTACAGTTATACACATCCTTATAGAATGCAAAGCACTAACCTAAGAACGAACCTCCTCTTCAACGCTAATAATATGGAAAACCTATTCAAATATAACTATGCAGAAAATATCTTTAAATTCCTAAAAGAACTGAAAATATATCAAAAGATTTAAAACAAGGAAACTCCATCCTGACCCTAATCATATGAAAAACAGAATATATTTAAATCACCATACTCTCACATCTTAAAAAAATTGGTTTTTATAAAAAATTCTAAAAAGAACCCTTTATACAACGGTCCTAGATATGACCTTAAACTATATTCGATAGTGAGACCCCAGCTTGCGGGATTTAGGGAGTGTGGAGCCACCCTTTAATTGCCATTGCTCCCATATCCACTCTGACCCGGAGTGGTAGTACCTGTTAGGGTCCCAACTATGGGTTAAATAGAAGCCAACAAAAAAACCAAAAACCAAACATACTCTATTAAAAAATGATTTTTCAAAAATCACTGGATTCGGCATTAAATAACCTGAAAAGGGTTGATATGCCGTAAAAAAAAAGAAAAGAGAAATCAAGATACAATCATTACCACAGAAACGGAAATAAGTGATTAATAATGGACATCTAGATAAAGCATTTTTACAAACGAGGGTAGTTTGTAAAATTCATTTGAGATTGAATTTTGTCATGCTTTTTATTTCATTTTGTTAGGGTAAAATATTTTCTAGATTAATCGAGTTTATAATTTTAAAGTAAATTTAAAATTCTCAAAAGTAAAAATAAAATTTATATTTTAAAAGTAACATTCGAATTTAAATTTTGAATAAAATTTTAAACTTTTGTAATATAAAAAATGCCTCCAAATTGCCTTTAGTAAACTTGACAAAATCCATGACTATAAAAATACAAACCAGTAAATTGCCTGTCCTTGAAGAGTTGCTCCCCTTTGAACAAATTAAAAAAGTCCTACATTTTTATGATTAAATGATTGGAACGCCAGATCAACAATTCAGAGGTATTTTTGTTGCAGGAGGAAAGGGGGGGGGGGGTAATTGATTAATTTTAATCATGGCTTTTAATTCTTTATTTTTATTTTTTGTATCTTATATTTTTTTATTTATTTTAAAGTTAGCATTTAGTTATATTTCAAAATAATTTTTTTCTCAAAATAACTTCCCCCCAAACAGGAAGTTTATAATTAAGGAGCGTTGAGAACTAAGCTGAATTTTTTATGTAATAAAAAGGATACATACATTCTATACAACTATACATATATAGCGGCAAAATTCTGTGAAAAATAAAGAAATAAAAAAAAAAAAAGAAAGAAATAATAAAATTAACATCGAGAATTGTAAATGAGGCAGAATCCTAGGCAGTGTGCGAGACACTATTTCCGGTGAGACAAACGTGAACAGAGGCTGAAGGGTCCAGCATAAGATGATCAGAGACAGATACCATTTGTGTTTGATTTGAAACTGATGGTACCAATCTTTTTCTGATCTTCTGTAAAACGCGCGCACACACATGTAGCAATATGTAGTGATAAATAGTAAAATTATACTTCTGGAAAAAAAAAACAAAACTCCCAAAATTCATACTAGAATTGTCCGCAAGTAAAATTCAGTTGTAAGCGATATTCTTCTGGAATTTGAGGTTCAATCCTAAGTGCGGACAACAGTGAAAATCCGCTTGAGAATTACTTGAGACTTTTTACCTGACAGAATGAGCGCATGCTACCTCTGTATGGTTAACACTTAATTTCTTTGAGATACATCAACATCCAAATGTTCATTTAACACTTAATTTCTTTGAGATCCATCAACATCCAAATGTTCATTTAACACTTAATTTCTTTGAGATCCATCAACATCCAAATGTTCATTTAACACTTAATTTCTTTGAGATCCATCGACATCCAAATGTTCATTTAACACTTAATTTCTTTGAGATACATCAACATCCAAATGTTCATTTAACACTTAATTTCTTTGAGATCCATCGACATCCAAATGTTCATTTAACACTTAATTTCTTTGAGATACATCAACATCCAAATGTTCATTTAACACTTAATTTCTTTGAGATCCATCAACATCCAAATGTTCATTTAACACTTAATTTCTTTGAGATACATCAACATCCAAATGTTCATTTAACACTTAATTTCTTTGAGATACATCGACATCCAAATGTTCATTTAACACTTAATTTCTTTGAGATCCATCAACATCCAAATGTTCATTTAACACTTAATTTCTTTGAGATCCATCAACATCCAAATGTTCATTTAACACTTAATTTCTTTGAGATACATCAACATCCAAATGTTCATTTAACACTTAATTTCTTTGAGATCCATCAACATCCAAATGTTCATTTAACACTTAATTTCTTTGAGATACATCAACATCCAAATGTTCATTTAACACTTAATTTCTTTGAGATCCATCGACATCCAAATGTTCATTTAACACTTAATTTCTTTGAGATACATCAACATCCAAATGTTCATTTAACACTTAATTTCTTTGAGATACATCAACATCCAAATGTTCATTTAACACTTAATTTCTTTGAGATACATCAACATCCAAATGTTCATTTAACACTTAATTTCTTTGAGATCCATCAACATCCAAATGTTCATTTAACACTTAATTTCTTTGAGATCCATCAACATCCAAATGTTCATTTAACACTTAATTTCTTTGAGATACATCAACATCCAAATGTTCATTTAACACTTAATTTCTTTGAGATCCATCGACATCCAAATGTTCATTTAACACTTAATTTCTTTGAGATACATCAACATCCAAATGTTCATTTAACACTTAATTTCTTTGAGATCCATCGACATCCAAATGTTCATTTAACACTTAATTTCTTTGAGATCCATCGACATCCAAATGTTCATTTAACACTTAATTTCTTTGAGATCCATCAACATCCAAATGTTCATTTAACACTTAATTTCTTTGAGATACATCGACACCAAATGTTCATTTAACACTTAATTTCTTTGAGATCCATCAACATCCAAATGTTCATTTAACACTTAATTTCTTTGAGATACATCAACATCCAAATGTTCATTTAACACTTAATTTCTTTGAGATACATCAACATCCAAATGTTCATTTAACACTTAATTTCTTTGAGATACATCAACATCCAAATGTTCATTTAACACTTAATTTCTTTGAGATCCATCAACATCCAAATGTTCATTTAACACTTAATTTCTTTGAGATACATCAACATCCAAATGTTCATTTAACACTTAATTTCTTTGAGATACATCAACATCCAAATGTTCATTTAACACTTAATTTCTTTGAGATACATCAACATCCAAATGTTCATTTAACACTTAATTTCTTTGAGATACATCAACATCCAAATGTTCATTTAACACTTAATTTCTTTGAGATCCATCGACATCCAAATGTTCATTTAACACTTAATTTCTTTGAGATCCATCGACATCCAAATGTTCATTTAACACTTAATTTCTTTGAGATCCATCGACATCCAAATGTTCATTTAAGATTCTCAAAACTTGAGTTATTAAAGCCTCTTCTATTCCTTTAACTTTTCTTTTGTTCAGGGATCCGACCTTTTTCATGTTTTAGCAGGTCAGCAGTCTCCTAATTCCCACTTGTGCTTTTTTGTCCAAACATTTGCTTCCAAGTTTTCCTTGGCTGGTCAAACTTCCTGTGATTTAGGACCTTCATACTTCTGCTATGGTTTAGGATGAACATTTCACATGCAAGTGCGATTGATCCATCTTGCAATAACTTCTTTCAGCAAATCTTGATTTCTTGGGTTTGGTTGGATTTCATGTGACAGATCCATCATTGCGCTACAGGCAAAAAAGGACTGGTGGGAGCCCAGTATTCGCATATATCATGACACTTTTGAAATAAAGAAATATTGATAAATATATAAATAATTTTTAGTTCTCCTTTTGTCCTTTCATTTTATATACATATATATATTAGTATTAGTAAGATGCACTTTTAAGAAGCACGCAGACAAAGGAAATACTAATGCTACACACTAGCGCACGAATGGCGCTCCACCAGGCTTACAATACACAACCAATGTGCCAGAATGACATCATGGCACACAAAAGAAAAAAAAAAAAAAGGCCAATATATTGTTTTTTTAAAATAATCCTAATAAAGGCTTTTTTCATAAGCCAAAAATTTGAAACTTTAAATAAATATCTGTTTATTTAAAGATACAACTTTGCACGTTATCGTTCTTCTAATCTTACATATATATATGGTTGTGCGTATAAGCTTTAGACTGGTTTAGTTATCTATTGATGCATGAAATAGGACTCAAAAATACCATTAACCCTTGTTGCTGATAACCCATTAGTAAAAAAAAAAAAATATCTTAAAAGATGACAGTTAAAAATTTTTTGAATGAAATCAAATGATGACCTAAGAGGCCACATGCACATTTAATAAATCTATAAATTCTGTTTAACGGTATTTGCTGTTCATATATTTATATTTATCAAACTTTTATTTTAGTGAATAGTCTGACTGAAAATGGTGACAAACCTTTGGCATTCCGATGGGATCTCATCTTAATTTATGCGGCACTTTTCATGCTTCAAGGCGGCGGTTTTGGTCAGTAGAACCATTTTTAAACTAATTTTTAATTTTTTTTTTTTCCTCAAGAATATTCTTTTATTTAAAGATTTTATGTATTTTTAATTTAAAAACAAATATTTGTGTTGCATTCCCATTTAAAAATAATTGACATATATATATGAAAATGCTACAATATATTTTTGTTGGTGATGATCATGGTTGTTAAGAGAGAAATGCATACACAGGAATTTGATAGGCTGATTCTTCTTGGCTGAAATCAACCAACCCCAATATCTATTTCCAGTTGTTATATAAGTATTTGTGGCCATCTGAAATGCTCCTTTGGTTCGGCATTGTCACTGTAGCCACAAAACATTTTATTCAATCATTGTCATTTCACAGAATTGACTTTGGTTCGACTTGATTGCACCTGTGTATACCTTTTGCTGAAAATGACCTTTCAATCATTCGACATCTTTTTGACAAGTGATCATTTTTGTTCTTTCTTCTCATGCAGATGTCTGGTTCATTTTTATTCAAATGACTAAAATAATTATTGAATGTACTAATATTCAATAATTATTTTACGTTTTTTCTTGAATATTGTTGCCAGGTGCACTTTGTCGAAATGATTTCTTGATATACACTGTTTTGATATTTAATACGACAAATTTTTTTATATAAATAACAATTTAAATTATGATGTTTAAATGCTATTACAACCAATAAAGAATGTATGCAATGTTTATTTTTCTAATGAAGTAATCTTTATATTTATAAGCTTTTATTTTTCTTAGACTTTAATCTTATTAAAAATGTGTTTTTCATTTCAGGTTCGACTGGTGTTTTGAATAACATGCGTTCATTTTTGTGGATTCGTGTCCAGCAATTTACGACACGAGAAATACAGTTAAAACTGTTTGCTCATTTACACAGGTGAGTACATGTTAGTGAATGGGTGTGTGCATGTGACTGTTATATATATTGATATATATATTACATATATATATATATATTATAACTACTTCATTTACTCACATAAAATTAATATACGAAAGTATAGATTTATGTGTAAACTTTAAGTGTTTACTTCAAAAGTGCTCAATACGTAGGTAGAGCTAGTTAGTAATTTATAAAATATATATGGCGATTAAGCCATTATATATTGAATACAGGCAATAGGAATGAAAAGTTTATCAGACAAAAGCAAGTGTAAACTTAAATCTGATATTAATATTTATATAGTAATCCCAACTAAATGAAAAAGCTCAATACAAATAAAAAAAGCTTTTTTTATATGAATGTGTGTGTGTAAGAAAAGATGGTCTGAATTCAGGGCCAAAGAAAAGTAACTACCACTTATTAAGAAGGGTGGCATATATGAATTTCATTCCAGTTGCTCTGAATACTGCAAATAGCTCAATGGGAGGGGGAGGGTTTAGTCCTCTAAAGATTAAATCGAATTTAATGAATTAGTTTAGATTCATTTACATGTTCCAAGAAATCAAGATGACAACCAAAGATAGTGTACGGTACGATCGTTTCAGAGATGATATTGTGTTAAGTTATAATCACCTCACCAGAACAATCGGAGGGAGAGGGTTGACACCAAAATGACGATTAATATCTATGTTATTTCATTGGAGGAGTGTAACTTTATGTTGATACTTATATACTGCTAACTCGATTAATCCTAACTACCCATGCGGGGGTACAGAAATACTTGGTTTAGAACCCATGGTCGGGGTTACCCCTCTCTATTCTTATGGACCCAATGATTTCAGGTCTTCCATATAGGAGAATGAAAACTCTGATGTTAAACTTGTGCTACTGATATCATACATCTTGGCACCAAATAAATGGTGAGAGGCCTCCTTGGTCTTGGCCAACAATCTTCCTAGAGCTGTAGACTCAAACAAATTACCAGTTTGCAAATCTAAACTGCTTAAGGAGTAGATGGACTATGCCTATCGCCTGGCGTTCATACTCCTTCTTTGCCTATTAGCCAGGCACAAAGGTATGATCACAGCGACTTAGCAGAGACACCCAGTGCTTGACCTTTTTTCCTGTCAAGAGTAATGAATGCCATTTCCTACTCCTACCTCATTCCCATCCCTTAAAACTGGGCATCTTGGGGGTTCTTCATCGCCTTGTATATCCACATGATTAGACTTAGCCGCTCTTATCTGATAAGTTTGAAATTACTGGTTTGACAGTTTATCTGGCTGTTGTATTCCGACTGACAGTATAAGAACCCTAAGTCTTTAGTAGCACATAGAGCAGCTGTTCTATTATCAATTGTATAATATTGGAATGGTTATAATGCTATATTGTGCATCGAAACGAACCCTACACCCATCTCCAGTATACTTTCCTGAGGCCAAAATCCTGTGGATGAAGAGTTGATTGATGGTCTACTTGTGTTGCATGTTTGGTATTATTCATTTTGTCCAACACCTCTCATCCTGAAACGACTAAATAAAATGACAAAAATATAATCAAACCAGATGCAAACTCAGACAATTTACCTCCTCCCTGGAGTCTTGCATTCACAAACATCTGTAGACTTAGAACATAGATGATGTAGAATCATTTCTCTTTGCAAACTCCCTGGATATCTTAGCGCTAACCATTTTAATATGTCTGGTTATCTCCCATTTTGCTGTAAGGACTTTGAGAGTCTATATTTGAAGCATTGACTAAGGAATCAAACAACCAGGCCTTCATGTGCTTTAGACTAAATCTGCAACGTAGCATTAGCTGCTTATATTTTCTCTACTGTTCTCCCTCAACACAGGACTACACCCTAATCAACCATGTCTCAGACAGCATAGATACAGCACTCTCTCTTGATACTAGCTCACATGACTTTAATGTCCACCATAGTAATAGGCTTGGTTTCTCTAGTTACAGATGCAGCTTTTTTATATCTCATTCCCTGTTACAGGCAGTCACATTCCTGACCCATCTCCCAGATTGACAAGATCAGCAAGCCTCACTTCGAGATCTATTTCTGACCACAGTTCTAGTGGATTGTATAACAAATGCCCATGATCCATGCGGGAATGCTGATACTGGTAGAAATCACTCTGGAGTCTCGACTTATAATTGAAGAGACATTACTCAAAACAACAAAGTACTTCAAAATGGTTAACTGGGAAGCCATCGTGTACACATCAAAGACATTGTATGCAGTAGTATCTGTTCTATTCCTGTGGAATTGTGTGAAAATGAGGTTGTTGAATGGTTCAAAGTAACAATTGAAGCCCATGTTCTCATACGGATGTTCTTTAGCAGACCCCACTCTCTCCAATAGTTCACTTCTACTTGTGCAGCTTTCATTGCTCAAAGGAAACTTGCATACCACTGATTTATCCAACATCGGCAAAAGTATATAGAAGCGAGAAATAATGTAAGAGTAAAATAGCTGCAGCTAAGAGAAGGCGTTCTGATATCACCAGATCATGCATTGTCACAGAAATTAGGAACTCATGATTTTTGGAAAATTTATAACAGTGTAGTAAATAATGGTCAGTCAACAATTTCCCTAGTATCCAACAACCTTGAGGTTGTTTACTGGTAACCGAAATGGCAAACCTGCTTGCCTGACGATTTGCCTCCAACTCCACTTTAGACCTAACAAACAGTAAGGTTTCCAGGTCGACTATCGTCGTAGTCATCGTTCTTCTTCCGGTGCGTGCGTGCGTGCTCTATATATACTACTAATCAGACGACGGTGTCACTCTTTTGTGTGTCCCGTCTTAATGGTCGTTCCTATTCTCTACATGCCCTCCCCCCACCATGTGACCACACTACCGTCGTTTTGTGGTCATGTGACTGGAGAATTCCGTGTAGTAGTGAGTTGGTCCTTGCATTTGAGGGGAAAGTGGCCTTGGTGCTCGTGTTACCCTCATGCTGCGTCGTGGGACCGGACTCGTCTGCATTGGCTTGTGGTTGATCGGATCTTGGTCCACCTCCATATCTGTTTCTGATGTGTCATAATCAGCTTCTTCCACCTCCATCATCTCATGCATGTTGCACGGTGGTTTGCTGTCCTCCCTTCTTGGTGTTTGGGGAGGTGGTTGATGGGGTTGTTGAGTGGGTGGATACTCCGGCGTATCCATGACCGGTTTGATTTTCCTGAGGAAACGGCGATTGCGTAATGTGATCCTGCCGCTACCATCCAACCGTATCCTGTACTGCCTGTTACCCATTGTCTCGACGACTCTCCCAGTTTTCGCCCATCGTCGTGGATTTGGTCCCTCCTGATTCTGCACCTGCACAGACTCGCCGACTCGGAGCTGTTGGAGGGGGCGGCTGTGTATGTCGTACTGTTCTTTGTTAAGTACGTGCCTTTTCGCCATCGCCCTCTCTCTCAAATCTCTGGTCTCCGTCCAACGCTTGTGGATGCAGTATTTTTTGCGAAGTGCGGGGAGATGGCCCCTTACTGTTCGACCATATAGTATTTCCGCCGGCGACAATCTAAGGTCCTGACTGGGCGTATTCCTATGAGTCATCATCGCCCGTGCTGCCCGATCATGATGTAGGTGTCCGTAGCCATCAACGCAGTCCATCAGCATTCTTTTGGCCGTTTTTACGGCCAGTTCAGCTCGGCCATTACTCTGGGGGTAATGTGCAGATGATATGCGCCTTTTTACGCCCCAGTCTTCTAGGAACGATTTGTATTCTAGTGAATCGAATGGTGGCCCTCCATCGGATGATATTTCCTCCGGCGCACCATACGTGCAAAACCAAACCCTCAGGGCGTTACACACCGCTGCAGCCCTTCCTGATGGTAGTGGTGCGACCTCAATCCAACCGGTATATCGGTTCGCGTATACCATGTAACTTTTCCCGTGCATATCTAGCGAGTCAGTGACTGTCTTTTGAAATGGGAATTCCAGGTTTATGTGTGGCATTAGTGGTTCCCTAGGCTGGGATGGGGCGATCGAATTGCAATTCCGACATTGCGCCCTTGTTTGTCGGATGCTGGCGTCTAAACCAGGCCAAAATAACCGTTGTCTGGCGTTAGCCAACATACCGTTCGCCCCTTGATGGGCGGAGTGTAATGCCTCTAACACCTCGGCTCTAAGCCGTTTTGGTATCAAAATTTTGTCCCCTTTTATGGGTACCCCTTCCAGACAATATAGTTGGTCTGCCATCGGCCAGAATTGCTGGATTTCTGGTGGTAGTTTGTGGCGTGACCTTGGGAACCCGTCTTGAATGTATGACGCCAACATTCGGCACTCCTCATCGGTGGCTGCAACTGCGACTATCCTATCCCAGGTGATCGCTCGGAACTTGGGGTCATGTGCGTATGCAGCTATGATGGATGCTTGTATACTCCCCTTGATTTGCTGGGAAGTGTCAGTGCCCTTTAGTCTGCTGTGTCTTGACGGCGCCGGGTATCGGGATGTGCAGTCCGGTGCTGCATTGAGTTTCCCAGGAACATGCCTAATCTGGAACCTGTACATCAACGACCGCTCCTTGAATGAGAACAGGCGGGGATTTTTTATATTCTCAAGGATTTGATCCGAGAAAATTTTCACTAGGGGTTGGTGGTCCACGGTGACCAATAGGTCTGGGGATCCCAGGATGAACATCCTACAAGACTCCAAGCCATAAATCAGCGCTAGAGCCTCCCCCTCTATAGGGGAATAACGAGATTCTGCATCTTTCGTGAAGCGAGACCCGCCCAAAATCATCTTCCAGTGGTCCTTACCACAGTTGGGACCTAATTCCGTTGGGCATTGGCAATGCTTCTGGAACAGAAAATACCCAATGCCAACCTTACTGAAGTCGGTTGAAAGGCAGGTCGCTCTGTTCATATCGAAGGTTTTCACCCCTTCTTCGATTTTCTGAATGATATTCCTCTTCGACTCTTCGAAAAGTCTATTCAATGTGTCATCCCAGTAAAATTTACGGTTCTTTGTCCGCAGCAACTCTCGAAAAGGGGCCATTATATCGGCCTGTGCAAATGTATACGACACCTGGTTAACTAAACCAAACCAGGACCTGATACCAGTAATGCTCGTTGGGGTCGGGAAATTGAGAATAGCCTCCGTCATTTTTTTAGTTGGCTTCACGCCATCCGAGGTTATCACAAAGCCGGCAAATTCAACTTCATCGTCAGCAAATTGAAATTTGTCAGGGTTAAAGACTATCCCACTTTTACCACAATGGGTAATATAGTCCACAGTATGCCAGAAAGCCAATTCTAAGGACCTGTCCCATAGGAGTGTGTCGTCTATACACCGGGTCTTTCGAGGCATGTCAACTGTGATGTCATCGAACCGGCGCGTGTACCCGTCCCCGGATGCGTGAAAACCCTGGGGAGCCCTGAGATACCGATAACGACCCCATTCCGTTATGAACGTGGTCGCGTCCCGGGCTTTTGGGGAGAGTGGCAGACTATGGTACCCATTCCATGTGTCCAAGACAGTCTTTTTGGTTTGGGCAGGCACCACGGACACCTGATTAAAAGGGGACGGTGTGTGATGAGTCTCTCTCATCGTTGCTGCATTCAGTTTTTGTAGGTCTACCGTCCTTCTTGGTGACCCGTCTTTCTTTGGAGCGACTACCATCCTCGAACACCAGATCGTAGGTGTGCCTGCTGGTACCGGTTCGATAATACCCAACGCAACATCTCGATCCAAATCATCCTTTACCCTTTTCTTCCAGTGATGAGGGACTGGAATGGGTGTGTGTATGGCCGATGATTTCGCCCCCGGGGTAAAAGTTATATCCAGCGGCCTCCCTAACATGACTTGTAACGGTTGATGGGGGCAGGTGTTGAATGCGCTGGACTTAAAGTGTTCACGTAACCACTTCTCTAACCGTTCCCTATTATCTCCAGTGGGGGTAAACGGGATCCTCGCTGGCTTGTCCGGGACGGATTCTCTTTTCGGACATCCACACGGTGCTGTCCCACTTTCTGAAGCCGATAAATCGGCCTTTGATACTCGATGCGGGAAGTCGCGATTGATTACTCCTAGGTCTTTGAGGGCCGATTCTGACAAGTAGAATCCTGACGTGTTTTCTGAAACGTAGACCACTTGTCGCGTTTCCTTCTGACCGAGCTTAATCTGAGTCTGGACCACCCCCTTGATATCTAGGGGTTCGTCTGTGATTCCCCGTATCCTGTGGGTGGTAGGTATCAGGATCCTGCTGGTGCACCCTAATATTTTCAATATTTCTGGGCCACTCGAACACGTCTGGGCACCGGTATCTGCAATGGCCTGGATGCGGTGTTTTCGACGGCTTACTCCCTTATCCAAAGCGCACCCGAATTTAGCCTGGGACTCTGGTATCAGGGACACATCGATCATTAATGAGGGTGGTGGCTCAGGGGGACTTCTCCTGAACCCACACATTGCTCCATGCAAGGTGTGGCACTGCTGCTATTCTACCTTTTTGATTGTAACATGCCGGTGCCCCCTCCATTCTGCTGCCGAAAATATTCGATTGACGTGTGGCATCGTTTATTGACTCCGCCGTCGACCTCTCCTGTTTCCGGCACACTCTTTGTAAGTGGCCTGTGACGCCACAATTAAAACATTTTAGCCCTCTCGCCGGGCAGTTCTTCCGCCCTTTTAACCCACTGGGGTGTGAGGTCCTCCCACACCCTTCACAAGGACTATTCTGAGGGGTTTTGAGCGGCTGCTCCTTCCGAGATGGTTTTTTCTCGGTTGTTAGTAGGCCAAAAGTCGAGTGTCCCTCTGAGCCTCGTTGCAACTGAGGAGCAGACGTCTCTGTAGTTTCTAAACTAACCAGCCTGTGAAACTTCTGCTCCACAGTGGTTAGAATATTTGCTTCGGCCAGCAATTTACACTGGTACTCCGCATTTGCCAGACCGGCTACGAGTTGGCCAGCTACCATGTCCTCCGAATAGTTTACGGCTTGCCGGCAGTTCTCGTTGGGGCACAGAACCGTGAAATTGCAAAACCGTGCCTGGGACCGAAGCTTTGCCAAGAACTGTGCGGGTCCCTCCTCCGTCTGTTGTCTGATGTTATGAAATTTATGTCTATGCACCTCCGGGTGTAGACCTTTCACCGCAATGAACTGTATATGCCTTAAGAGTTGTTCCTCTGTGACAGAATTGAGGGTTTCAGGCCCAACTAAGTCAAATAAAAGTTTATTTACCTCATTTGAGCAGGCTGTCCTTAGTTCATTGCGAATTTCCACGGGGTCGGTAAGGCCGCACATTTGTTTGTATCGGGCCCACGAGTCGATGAAAAGCGCCCAGTCCGCGTCGGTGAATCCATGTTCGATACGTGGCCGGTCTGGTTTCTTGGTGTTAGACCGACTCGAGGCACTCCCTCCGCGAAGCTCATTGTTTTCTCTTTGCAGATTTATTATTTGTTGAATCAACTGCATGTATTGGCCGTCCTCGTGTTGTCCTGACGCCATTATACTCCAAAAATCGTGCAAAAGAAATTATGTTGAAAAATAAATCCTGTTCGTAGCGCCATGTAAGGTTTCCGAGTCGACTATCGTCGTAGTCGTCGTTCTTCTTCCGGTGCGTGCGTGCGTGCGTGCTCTATATATACTACTAATCAGACGACGGTGTCACTCTTTTGTTTGTCCCGTCTTAATGGTCGTTCCTATTCTCTACAAAAACCACCTCCTAAATTTTTCTTTACAAACAGAAGCCACATTCGATGATCCAAAAATCTTTTCCTCCCATGTCCGTGATACCATAGAAGACCTAGACCCCCTCAAAGGCATGTAGGCCTCATCTCGTTCTTGCTATATTATTAAAAAAATGCTCTGCTGAGGTTGCCCTGGTTCTCTCCAAGCTCTACAACAAATGCCTTACTGAATCTTGTTTTTCTGACTGCTGAAAAACTGCTTCTGTTGTATCAGTTTTTAAGAATTCTGACAAAAGAACTGACTCGTTTAATTTTTATCCCATTAGCCTCCTCTCTCTCTCTTCATCCAAATATTTGAGTCCTTAATCAATCAAACACTAGTTCATCACTTCATAAATAATGAACTTCTTTCTGACCAATAGTATTGATTTAGGCATGATCGTTTTACAACAGATATCCTAACTGTGAACATATATACCATTCAGTGCATAAAGCAGGGGAGGCTAGAGTAGTAGTCCTAGACATATCTAAAATCTTTGACAGTTTGGCACAATCGTCTTCTCATGAAAATTAAATATGCTATTACTGGACCAATATTTAACATAATCAAATCCTTCTTGGAGAAGAGAAAAATCCAGGTTGTGCTTGATATTTGTATCTCGAAACATGTGGGTGTGCTACAGATGTCGATCCTTGGACCTTTATTATTCCTGACATTCATAAATGATCTCCCTGATAAAATTGCCTCTGAGATAGGTATATTTGCTGATGACACTATGCTCTATAACAGACTCAAGTAGTAATACACACAGACGAAAAAACGCTTTGGATAATCACAGATTTCAAGGTAGTTCTACTAAAATAGCCATATTTTTTAAACCAAAGCACTTCAAGTCTTCAAATTACTACTGTTTTGTTCGGAAATGAATATACTTTCAAATGAATTAATAAATATGAATGTACATTATATATTTTAAGAGTTTTAAGCAAATAAAGTGATAAAAATGTGAACGTCATAAAATGGCGTTTTCAGTAAGGTTTTGTAATGACCCCCCCCCTGTTTTCTAAAGGTCCGTACCGTGATTGTATGAAGAATTTTGTCATGAAATTTGGGAACCAATCAGTAGAGGTGTTAATCTTAATACTGTCAAGTGTCCGAAATATTTTTGACCATTTCTTTTTTTGTCGTGTTAAAAATAAGACTTTAATATGACGAGTATCAAACATTTTGAAAAAAAAATTCTTCGGACACCCAGTAGTAAGTAAATCAATCTTTTTACTATCTTTATCAATTAAAAGTATTATTTTATGTTGAGTAGAACCGCGGTAATTGATAATTTAAAAGGACCTACCCGAGAAAAAAATTGTTTCTATTTCTCAAATTTGGTCAAATGAAGTTAGTATTACTAGAAGCAGCAGCAGTAGCTCCAGCCTGTAGAATCAGCGATAGCACAGTGTAAACAACACGCGTTCTTTAATTTTTATTCAAGAACGAATTAAGAAAAACATTAAAATATGAATATAAATGTTCTTATGTTTAATTAGAGCTATTTTGTTATCAGAATAACATTAGTTTAGAACTATTCGGTTTTCAGAATGTATAATAACAACAATCCCAACCAATTCGGCATTATGAATCTGTTGCAATTTCTCACATTTTTGGTCAAATTTAAAAACATGGTTAAAAAAACAAAATAAACTTTTGTAGATATATAGCTTGCATGCACTTTTATTCTTTAAATTAGTTTTGAACAGCGAATAAAAACAATGTTTTACTGCAAACAGCCACAAATGTTTTTTCAAAATTAAAAGATGTATGAAAATCTCGTTTGTATTACTATACACATAGATTTGAAAAAGTTGTCAAAAAACAAATATATAACAAATGTTATCAAAGGCAAGATAAGTTACTTTTCTACCCAACTGAATATGTTTTTAGTGTTTATATTTAATGTAACATGTTTATTCAGCTCGAAAAATGGTGTTTACCAATGTATTCGAAAACTTAAAATGGCGCCGACTCTCTCTTTGGGGCGGTAAGTTTGGGAAAATGAGTTATAAATAAAAAAAAAACAGACAAAATACTGTTAGAAACTCGCTCAATATATATTACCGTGACATAGGCGGATATATATTCAGCGGGTTTTTAACAGTATTTTGTCTAGTTTTTTATTTTTAATTCATTTTCCCAAACTTACCATGTGAAAGAGATAGTCGGCTGCCATTTTTAACTTTCCAATACATCGGTAAGCACTATATTTTTCAAGCTGAATTAGCATGTTACATTAGATAAAAACACTAAAAACATATCCAGTTAGGTAGAAAAGTAACTTATCTTGCCTTTAATAGTATTTATTTGTTATGTATTTGCTTTTTGATAACTTTTTCGAATCTGTGTACAGTAATACAAACCACGTTATTTTTTTCTACTTATTAAGCGAAAGGTATTTTTACGACCTGCTCCAGCGTAGTATAAACGACCTATGAAATAAACACTTTTAACCTCGAAAATAGAAATCCACAAATTTATGGAATTTTCTTCAAAATTTTGTAACGCAGTTTCTTATTAAATCCAAACTAAATATAACATTTGCTGACTTATTTACCTGTCTAATGCACACACATATATATATATAACTTTCTAAAACACTCTTTAACCCTAACAATAACACTAAGTTCGAATGGCAAGCCCCCCAACAAAATACCTTTGTAAGCCACATACAAGCGTCTAAAACAAACAAACAAAAAATAGATCCTTCCTTAAAGAAAAATGCACATAAAAAATTGGTTAACTGTCCTAAAATGCTAGAATGGCCTCGAAATGGTGAATTATTTTACATTAAATTTTTTTGAAACTAACCGCCCCACCCCCATCTAATATTGTTTTTTTTTGTTTCTGTCAAGTCTTCAGTATGTTCACACAATTTTCCTAAGCCCTACAATTAATTCAAAGTTCGAATGGCAACCCTCCCCGTATTCTCATTGCATAGAAACCCTCTTAAAACCACACATAATCGTCTTAAAAAAAAAATAAAACAAAAAGCATACAGGATTTATCTCCCATAAAAAAAAAAAAACAGTTAACTGCCCTAAAACGCTAGAATGACCTGTAATGGGGAATTATTTTACATTAAATTCTAAAATAATTTGTTTATCTTTCATTAAAGTTTTTCATGGCATTTCATACATAATTGCTTAAAAAGGTAGAATCACATTTTGGAGGGGTGGTCAGAAGGGGTTGGGTGGGGTTAAACAGAAGGTGTTAATCTACAATAATACCAAAGAAATATTGCAATATATTCATTTTTAAATGGTCCTATGTTTAGATTCAAGTTTTTTGTACATAAAGCACATTACAATTCGACTTTGAGTTCTCCAACTTCTTTTCTGTTTATGGATACATGGCATTTTTAAGGAATTGCAGCATATTTATGCACATTTACTGCAGATTATTTGGAAACCATGAGCTTTGGGATATTTTCAGTTGCATATTCTGATTACTTGTACAAAAATACACTTATATGGTAAATTTCATTACTTAATCTTGTGTTTTAACAAAGAAATGACATTTTTACTGAAAAAGTAGTGTAAAAAATGTGACGAAACGCTTAAAGAGGGAAAAATATCCAAATGTGTGAGGCATAAAAATAGCCATAACTTCCTTAATTTTAATCAGATTTTTAAAATTTAAAAAGATTCTTTCTTAACTCATCAAGCTCTTTCTATGTATACCAATATTGAAATATTTTAAGCTATTTCAATTTTTTCATGTGCATTGCTAACTCAAGTGGAAAACAAATGAACATGTATCTAAGAAAATGGTTAAAAACTTAGAGGAAGACCTCCAGTTTCTAGTGGAATGGAGCTGGGAATGGATGATAACATTCAAAAGCTTCTTTCCTTTAATAACTACAAAAAGCCTCAATTTTTATGGCTAATGATACACTACCTAAAAGTACTTTGTTCAAACTCCTAGGCTTAACATTCTTGGGCAACATGAATTGGAACAACTACATTGGGGTAATTGCCTAGGCTGTTGCAAAGAAGTTGGGTTCTCTCTACCATGCTAGAAAACTACTCACACCTGAGAGTATTCTGCATGTCTACAAAGCCCATGCATTGAGTATTATTGCTACATCTGGATTGGTGCATCTGCCTCTAGTATCTCACTCCTAGGCAGGATTCAAAAAGGAGTCGCCAGCCTAATAGGGCTCACATTCAGCCAAACTCCAACCTCTGTCCCATCACCGAAATTTCTTTTACAAGTATTTTAATGTAATGTGCTCTGACAAACTCAAAGCACTTGCACCCCCATCGACGTAGATACTCCTGACAAACTCGTAAAACAGCAAAATCCCACATCTGCATCCCTAGAGGCTGTAAATAGCTTCTCTTAAACTGCTAGATTTTGGAATTCCATCTCGGGTCCCTGATTTCTTCACTCCTCTCACTGCCCAACTTCCTACATGGAAATTTGGTCCCAAAAATGACAAAGTGTCACTGTGCCTTGCTTTAGGGTGAAATAATAAAAAAAAAAAAAAATATGCAACATTCAGAGAAATTAAATTCTACATCGAATGGATGTGTAAATGTTTTATGTAGGTAAATGAAGCTAATGAATTAATATAAGTTCATTTACACGTTCATAGAAATCATGACGAAAAAGAGAAATAGTGTATGATCATTTCAGAAATGATATTGTTTAATCTTATCATCAGAACGATAGGAGGGAGGGGGCAACATCAAAATAAGAATCAATTGGGAATTAGATTCTGCATAGAATTCATGAACAACTTTTTTTTTTATCGAAGACTTGGAGATACAATTAACATTTTGGCAGAATGGGTTCCAAATATCTACAGACCATATCTAAGGAGCTTTCAAAATCTAATGTTGAATTTTTTACATTGTAGTAGAAAGACAAGTTCTTGCTGTGAATGTCTTACAAGGAGAAAACAGATTGGAACTCGGTTAAGCTTAATTTATTTGTTTAAATACTGTAACATTTCTCTCCATGTTTGATGGAATGTCTGGTCTAGTAAGAAAATAATTAAAAAAATTTTTTTTTTATTATTTTCCAGTCTCTCTTTAATGTGGCATCTGAATAAAAAGACTGGAGAAGTTCTCAGAGTGGTCGACCGTGGAAAGAACAGCATCAATCAGTTGCTAAGTTACTTGCTGTTCCAAATTTTACCAACAATCATCGACATCACGGTGGCCATTGTCTTCTTCGTCACCCAATTCAACTACATCTTTGGTCTCGTCGTCTTCCTTTGTATGGCTCTCTATTTAGGTAAGACAAGAAACAAAATTGTCAGTATCATGCCTTCAAAGTGTCATCCCATATGACTCCCCACCCCAACCTTTTAATTTGACTTTGCTAATTAGGCAGCAGGCGAAACCATCCACGAAAGTGCTCTATCTAAAAGAGGAGGGGTTGTTTATATATAGTGTGTGTATTAGCAGTTCAGCCCGGCTGTGCTCGGGCCCTATGTACTGTTCATAACTTGCCCTACGTGTAAATACACTTTATGTAAGATTTCAAATGTTTAGACCAAAAAAAAGCGAAAATGTATGTATGTACTCGTACCTCTCGCTAGTTTCATAGAGACCGCAGAGGTCAATTTATTTAACTTTGACCCCAATTTTGACCCCTTAACATTTATTATTTTGGTCTCAAATCAAAATACAAAGTTTTACCCATGTTCAAGTTACCTACATCTAAAATTTCAAGTCTTTAGACCCAAAATTGGTGAAGAAATTTGGTAGAATCTGCAAAGGTCAACTCTTTGACCTTTTGGCAGCCAAATTTTCACCCCAAAACTGATTAAAATGCTTGTTGTATGTCTTATGTATAAATTTCAAATGTTTAGACCCAAAATTAGTTGAGTAGTTTGCTAGACATTGCAAAGGTCAAATCTTTTGAGCTTTTACCCCTTGGCAGCTCAAATTTTCGACCCAAACCGATTAAAAAGCTTTCCCTATCTCTCAATACCCCAATACCCTTTATGTAAAATTTCAAATGTTTATACTAGAAATTGGCTCATTGATTTGATAGACCAGAGGTCAAATTTTTTTTTAACTTTGACCTCAATTTTGACCCCCTTAATATTTATTTTTTTTGGGTTTAAATCAAATTAAAATATTTGATCCATGTCCAAGTAACCTACATTTAAAATTTCAAGTGTTTAGACCAAAAATTGACAGGAGTTTGGTAGAGTTTTCAAAGATCAAATTGTTGAACAGCCAAATTTCTGGCTGAAAACTGATTAAAAAGATTTTCCCAAATCTCAATACTCCTTATGTCAAATCTTGAATCTTTAAACCGAAAATTGAGTTATTTAGTAGGGAAATATGTATACTCACACACACAGACATTTTCATTTTTTTTATATATATATATATATATATATATATATATATATATATATACACTAGCATTTCAGCCCGGCGTTGTCTGGGTGTTTATGTGTGTTCAGGGAAAAAAAAGTGGTAGTAGGAAGGCAGGCTCGAACCCGTACCGCGAAGGAGGAAAACAACGAGGGGAAAAAACCTGACGTCTTTGCTGTTACGACCGCCGCCAAACCGGAAGTGACATAGGTTTTAATTAAGGCTAGACAATCGAAAGGAGAGGATGACTTTAAAAAATATTGGAGAAAAAAGCGACCCCCCACCCCCTGTAGAAAAGTGTCCAGTTGATATTAATATTTTTAGCCAATTTTTCAATATTTTTCGTCTGAAAGGTCGAACTTCAAAACGATACTGATCTTGGTAAAATCCGTCACCACTGTCGAAAGTTTTAGGCAGACATGCAAATATACATACATTTATATATTGGTAACTAAAAATTTTTGACCCAAACTGGCTAAAAAGCTTGCCATATCTCTTGAATACCCTTTATGTAAAATTTCAAATGTTTAGACCAGAAATTGTCTGAGTAATTTGGTAGACCACAGAGGTCAGATTTTTTTTAACTTTGACCCCTATTCTGACCCCTTAACATTTATTGTTTTGGGCTCAAATCAAGTTATTAAGTTAGATCCATGTCTAAGGAACCTATATCTAAAATTTCAAGTGTTTATACCAAAAATTGGTGGAGGAGTTTGGTAGAGTTCTCAAAGGTCAAATTGTTGAACTTTGACCTCTTAACAGCCAAATTTCTGGGTGAAAATGGATTACAAAGATTTTCCCAAATCTCAGTACCTTCTATATTAAATTTTGAGTCTGTAGACTGAAAATTGACAGTTATTGCGTAGGAAAATGTACACATGTTCACTTTTTTATATACAGGGTGTCCGTAAAGTTACTATACAGTCTTACAAGTTACTATACAGACACCCTGTAATATATTAACAGTACAGTAAGATATTGTATTAAGATATTTATTTGTAACAAAAGAAATAAAAAGATATAACACCTTTATGTTTATAAAAATCTCAGAAAATACATGTGTTACATCCGAAAAGACTGTAACAATCAAGGCAAACAATTTCTATGACAAATATTCAAATTGGAGGCCTTCAGCTCCAATACATTCTCGACAACATGACACCACACTCTGACAAACTTTGGTGCACAAGTCACGATCAATAAATATTAACTATTAATACAAATATAATACAATAAAACAATAAGACTGTATAGTAACTTTACGGACACCCTGTATATATATATATATATATATATATATATATATATATAAATGTAACTCTTGGTTCGTTTGCAATTAAAAGTCTAAAAAACCACTGGACGGATGGCTTCCACGTTTTGGTATAATATGTTTACTATATCCATGTGTGTTTTTATATATTTCTTTTTAATTATAACATTATACTTAATTTTTCTATGATAAATAGGTGTTTTTCTTTGTATCGATATGCCATTTATTTTATTTAGGGACAATTATTTATTACCGCTTCCTGTCACGTGACCAGTGTTACAATTTAGCGGTTTTCCTGCTAGATCTGGAGATTTCGTTTGCAATCTAGCGGGGAATTCTAGAAAATCTGGAGATATTTGGCACCCACACATCCTCAATTTTAGATTAAAAAATAAAGAAAAGCGCTTGAAAATACTTTAAAACATAAAATAAACTCATTCAAGTAAGTAAAACAAAGTAGCATTTATTGTCTTTGGTAACAATTATTTATTATTTGTTTTGTTTTTCACCTTTTTTCGGCTAACCATTCTTAAATCTCGCTATAAAATCGATTTTTCCAAGTACATTTTAGGTGGGGGGGGGGGTATTCCAAACTCCGAAGTTTAGTTTAAAATACAATCTAAGCAACCCTGCTTTATTTAGAAGTATTTAGTCGAAAATTGTAAAAAGCAAGAAAAGCAAAAAAAAAAAAAAAAAAAAAAAAAAACTTATACCAATACAGTAGAATTTAATTATCTACCAACCTAAATACTTTTAATATGCTAAAACAAAGTTTTTTTGTTTTTTATTTTTCTAATTTCAATGTTGCACCATTATTGTGATGTTTAATTTGCAGTATATTTCAATTTAACTTTTATTATAAAAAGTTTGCTGAAAAAAACAGGCAAAACTAGCTGATAAAATATGTAAGCCTTCTGGGGAGCTAACCGCTTCAATATAATTCCCAAAACATATAGTTAGAAAACACAGAACATTTTATATATTGAATATACTATATTTATAATTGTTTTATGGTAGGAAGTTAAAATATGGAGTTGAGGTGGGATTAGCGATTTTTGAAAATTTCAGACGATAAAAGATAAAAATCAAGCGATTTTCTGGAGATTTCTTTCTCCTGATCTCGCGGGTTTTTTTTAAATCTCAGTTGCCAACATTGCATCACTAAAAAAAACACTACAGGCTTAATGTAAACAGAATGTGTTTACAATATCGGTAAATTTTCAATGGGTTTAATCACATGATTATTGATAATGTAACCATGTGATTGAAATTTAATTTAAATTAACCACACGTGGTTGCTTTGCTATCAAATATTCATCGAAAAATGGTAGGTGCACACAAAATGAATGCCGATGCTCAAAGTGTATAAACATTTTGACTCCTCCCTTTACTTAAAAATTCACCAAAAATCAGGAAATTAACAAATTCTAATGAAAATTGCAGTATTTTTCAAATAATGGTCGCAGGAGATAATGAACCAATTATTTTTACTTAACTCTTAGTGAAAATGTTTTTTTTGTTTAAACAAAAAATACCTTTACTAAAGTTATGGTTTTCAGTAGTAAATAAAAAACGTAAGAATTTATTTTTGCTTTTTTTATATAAATAAAGCATCGTAATTTGTAACAATAAAAAATAATTTTTACAGTAACATTACGAAAAAAGCCCCTAAAGTCCGTATTAATGAATTCGATATAACTCTAAGAAAAATGAATTCTCGCATACTACTCAGGAAATTAAAGATTCAATTAGATTCCTATTTCAGTCACCTAAATTATTTAGGGTGAAATAGAATGCTCTGCTTTACAGTTGTAAAAATGGAACGGAAATTTGAATTTCGTTCCATTTTAAATTCGGTACATTTTTACATTATGTCCAACTCTATTCCGAAAGCCGTTCTTAACATGGGTAGATTGGTAGGTTTGTCAGAAATTTTGTGAAAAATAGTGAATAATTCTACCCCGTCTATGTTGTGTATGTTGTTGAGTGGAAGTGCATTTCGGGCCAATCGCCAAGTCAGAGAGAACTCCGAATTGTTCAGATGACTCGAACCTGGCGCCAAGCTCCACGCGGAGCGGATCTCACTCTGCCGCCAAACTAAAAGCGTGCATAGCGAGTCGGCGGCGGCCCCCTTCGTTAGATCCCTGTGGAGTTCCCTACGGGTAGCAGTCACAAGGTCGCTGGACCTTGGTAGTCATTTTAGCGCGGCTTGGCACTCTTTCATGTAGGCAGATTGTCCCCGCTGCCTGCGACTGCTCTCGATCGAAGGGTCGAGAATGAGGTCGGGGAAGGCGGCAGTAACCACGGGGTGCCACAGTTGATCATCTTACATATAGTGGCTCAGGAAGGCCAGCCTCTCGGCGTCTCGATGACACTTCAAGTCCGGCATTTCCAAGCTTCCCTCACACGGACGTTGAATACAGACCTGTCTGCTCACCTAGTGTCTTCCTCTCTCCCAAAGAAGCGAGGACAAGAGTTTGACAAGAGCTGTTAGGTGTTGTGCTGGCAGGGGAAGTGCGGCCAGTCGGTAAAATATGAGAGGAAAGATGTAAGTGGCACACGCCTCAGCTCTACCCTTTAAGGAAAGTTTCCTAGGAAGCCACGAATTGACTGCAGCCTCCACCTTTGACCGTACCTCCAACCAATTTTTGTCAAGCTGGAGACCCAGTCCAAACCACACGCCGAGGATCCGAACCGGCCATCCGTCCAGCTGAAGGGCGCTGGGAGGTTGGCGTTGCCACTCCAGGCGCCCAACCGCAGTCCTACCGACTTGCTGCGGTTTATCTTGGTCCCTGTAATTCTTTCGTACTGAGCGAGTGCCTCCGACACGATCTCAATGTCTCTGAAGCTCGACACAAAGACCGTGATATCATCGGTGAATGCGAATACCTTGGCGGCTGAGCCACCGGGTATTGCAATTCCGTGCAGGGCCAAATTTGCCTCCCCATGTCTCAGCTTGCAGAGCAGGGGCTCCAAAGCCAGGACATAGAGCAAGGGCGACAGTGGACAATCCTGACGAACCGACCGAGAGATAACAAAGGGTTTCGACCGCTTTCCGTTGACTTGCACGACGGCTGTGGAGTGTTTATACATCACGGAAATCCACTTGCAGAAGTTCGGTTTAAAACCGGCGGCCTCTAAGACAGATGGCAATAAACGATGGTCGACCCTATCGAAAGCTTTGGACTGATCTAAGTTGATCAGCACGGCTTCCGTGTCATCTATCCCTCCCTCTAGGATCATGCGGATCAGGTGCAAGTTGTTTTAAATCGATCTCCCCTTCATAGCGTAGTTGTTTGTTCAACCAACTCGCTGATAACAACATGCAGCCGATTCGACAGGACCTTGGCCAAAATCTTTAACTCTGTGTTTAGCGGAATTATGGGCCTGTAATCGTCTAACTCTTCCCCACCATGCTCGTCACCTTTCCTCAGCAATGTGATCACTCCCTTGGTGACTTGCCCTGGGATGGATCCCTGAGCAAACCAATGGTTGAATACAAGAGGCAGAAATATGGGCGACAGCCTCAAATACAGTTTGTATGGCAGACCATCAAGTTCCGGCGATCTGTCACAGCTGAGCTGCTTCAGTGCAGTAAAAACCTCTCGCTCCGTCACCCCGCCCTCGCAACTAGCCGCCTCGAGGCGTGGAGAGTCAGCCAAATAGTCGCTAAATTCAAGGACTGGAAGATCGGGCTGCTGTGTAAAACGCTCCTCGAAATGTTCTCGAAACCCCTCGCAGATCTCTCGACTCGATTCCAGGGTGCATCCATCCG
The DNA here is from genome assembly GCF_053919585.1 of Euprymna scolopes. NCBI lineage: Eukaryota > Metazoa > Mollusca > Cephalopoda > Sepiida > Sepiolidae > Euprymna > Euprymna scolopes. The sequence goes on from NC_136520.1 coordinate 18,889,170, forward strand.
GATGTCTTACCTTTGCAATGTACTTGTCTGAGCCACGCCTAGAAATTTCACGACACGCGTCAGTGGAGTTGACTGCTTCATTGCCTACTTGACCTTCATAATGCTTGCTATTTTCATGCAGAAGGTCCAGCTAGTTCCTGACTAACCCTATCACCCTCCCCCGTAGCCTGGGCTAGTTTCTGCTCTAGCTTTTTCTTCGTCTTGGCCTTATCTAGTGCGAGCCGCTGGGCATACTTGATGGAGAAAGTTCTAATTTTGGCCTTTAAACCTACCCACCACTTACTCCCAGTAACCGCCCCCACTAGTGCTTTTTGAATTAATTCTATTAGCTTCTCTTGGAAGTCTTGTATCTCCAGGAAGGAGGTGTTTAACTTCCAGTGAGCCACTAACTTAGGTCAATTTCCTAGCTTCAGCCGGGCCATAATTAGTTTATGGTCCATCTGGCCTAGCCAAGTGAACGTGGGACAAGATAAGAAGTCTACTTCGCCTCTCCTAACTAATATCCTGTCCAAGTAAGTGTTTGGATAGGAGAAAACGCTATTGGTCCACATTCACATCTCCCGCCCCGGATGCTCAACCAGAAACCTGTCGACCAGACCGCATCTAGCCATCAGATCAGCCAGGCTGGACTTGCACCTCTCCGATCCTCTAGTATCGCCTCCTACCTTATCTGTCTCGGGGTTTAAGATGGCATTCCAATCTCCCATTAGCACTACCTGCTTCCGACAATCTACAAACGCGTCAAGCTGACTGAAGAATTAGACCCTCTCACGAGCGGTGCTGGGTGCATGAACCGTGATCATCCGAAACACAGAATCGTTTATGGCAACATCGGCCACAACCAGCCTGCCCATCGCATCCCTATGAACGTCGACCGTCACCGACAGGGTACATTTAAGTAGCACGGAAACTTCCTTCCCCCGTGGGCTGCCATATGCTAAGAAAACCTCAAAATCTCGGACCAGTACCTGAGAGTCCACAGAGGAAACGAAATGCGTCTCCTGAATCGCAGCCACATCCACTCCCAGGGACAAGAAGTCGTGCCGGAGGCGAGCCGCCCGGCCCGATGATCTCAAGCCCCTCGCATTCAAACTAGCCAAATTTAAAGCCATGGTACCTACCTTAGGGTGTGTCACACTCAGCTCTGAAGTCAGCCGGAGAGAGGACGCCGACGTTATGTGCCATGCTCAAGGTGGTTAGGTTTTTCATATCTTGACCTTCTCTCGCAATGCCGCCGACATCCAAAGGATAAATTAATTTCCTGTAGAGTGACAGATGGACCAACACTGTGACCCTTCCCTTGCATTGTTTTGACAGTTCGTCAAGAGAAGGGTCATTTTTCTTCACCAGTTCGATTCCCAGAAACGCCCCCTTCAGCAGCCTGCAACCTTGTCCACAAGTTGGTCTTGCAGGCCTCTGGAGTTCTGACAAAAGTTATTAGAAGCGGGGCGTCCGGGAAATTTGAGAGGATATTTACATTGTTCCCCTCTATCTGTTTGTAATCGAGCAGAGGTTTTAAGTTTTTCCTCTGCCGATGGTCTGTTGCCACCGATAGAGGGTCTACATAACATAGTTCCTCGGGGGCAAGGGCTTTTAATTTGGTTGGTCTGCGAGAGGCAGAGGAGTCTCTCCCCTCTCTCAGTTCATTCTTTTCCTTTTCTTTTTGGGGTGGTGGCTCAGTTTGTATTGGTGTGGGGACAGGTGTTGGTGCTGGTGCAGTGTCTGGACCTGGTGCAGTGTCTGGACCTGGTGCAATGTCTGGTGTTGATGCGGTGTTTGTCTGGTGTTGGTGCCATGTTTGTTGTTGGTGTGGTATCTGGTGTTGTTGCAGTATCTGGATTGGGGGTGGAGTGGATTTTGTTGTTAGGGGTGGTGTATGTTCACAGGGAGTGGGAGCCACCTTTTCTTCTTTTGTTTTTCTTTTTTATTTTTTCGATAGAACCGGGGAGAGGTGAGGTTGAGTTCTTCTCCCTCTCACTTGCGGATTCATCCTCAGAGGAGCAGTCTTTTCTCTGCTCGATCCCCGTCTCGATTGGTGTGGGGACTGTTGGTTGTGTCTGCTCCTCTAGTTGCTGCTGCGACTGTTTTTGTTGCTGCTGCTATCTTGCCTTTGATAACATTTATTTGTTATATATTTGTTTTTTGACAACTTTTTCGAATCTATGTATAAACGAGATTTTGATACTTATTTTGATTTTGAAAAAAAATTTGTGGCTGTTCGCAGTAAAACATTGTTTTAATTCGCTGTTCAAAACTAATTTAAAGAATAAAAGTGCGTGCAAGCTATATATCTACAAAAGTTTATTTTGTTTTTTTTAACCATGTTTTTAAATTTGACGAAAAATATTCATAATGCCGAATTGGTTGGGATTGTTGTTATTATACATTCTGAAAACCGAATAGTTCTAAACTAATGTTATTCTGATAACAAAATAGCTCTAATTAAACATAAGAACATTTATATTCATATTTTCATGTTTTTCTTAATTCGTTCTTGAATAAAAATTAAAGAACGCGTGTTTGTTTATACACTGTGCTATGGCTGATTCTACAGGCTGGAGCTGCTGCTGCTTCTAACTTCATTTGACCAAATTCGAGAAATAGAAACAATTTTTTTTTTCGGGTAGGTCCTTTTAAATTATCAATTACCGCGGTCCTACTCAACATAAAATAATACTTTTAATTGATAAAGATAGTAAAAAGATTGATTTACTTACTACTGGGTGTCCGAAGAATTTTTTTTCAAAATGTTCGATACTCGGCATATTAAAGTCTTATTTTTAACACGACAAAAAAAGAAATGGTCAAAAATATTTCGGACACTTGACAGTATTAAGATTAACACCTCTTCTTATTGATTCCCAAATTTCATGACGAAATTCTTCATACAATCACGGTACGGACCTTTAGAAAACAGGGGGGGGGTCATTACAAAACCTTACCGAAAACGCCATTTTATGACGTTCACATTTTTATCACTTTATTTGCTCAAAACTCTTAAAATATATAATGTACATTCATATTTATTAATTCATTTGAAAGTATATTCATTTCCGAACAAAACAGTAGTAATTTGAAGACTTGAAGTGCTTTGGTTTAAAAAATATGGCTATTTTAGTAGAACTACCTTGAAATCTGTGATTATCCAAAGCGTTTTTTCGTCCATGTGTATTACTACTTAAACTATGGTGAGGCCCCAGTTTGCGGGCTTTGGGGAGCGTGGAGCCACCCTTTAATTGCCATTGCTCTCAGGTCCACTCTGACCCGAAGTGGTAGTACCTGTTAGGGTCCCAACTATGGGTTAAATAAAAACAAACCAAAAATAAATAAATAATAATAAATACATTCTATTAAAAAATTATTCTTCAAAATTTGATCAGATTCCACTGGACCCTGTCGGCAGGGCATCAGAATATGCCGACTACCCCCCTGCAAAGAGTAGAAGTCGCTCAATGGAGCTACCTATTGTCCGTAGGTAGCGACCCGTAATACCCTTAGGACGGGATCCTAGTGGTTGAGAGATTTGGAGGTCAGGATTTAGTACCCCCACTTCCCAACACACCACTTTGACATGGCTGCAAACCCTTTAAATTACTTTGTATCCCAAAGTAACATCAAAGGAAAACAGGTGCTCATGAATGATATCACATAAATCGAGTATATCACCTTTGTATCCTTGTTAAGCCTGGGCGAATGGGCCCCCCCCCAGGCACTTCCCATATAGGGCTCCAAGGTGGGTGGGGAGCAAAGATGATGAAAAAACCAACCTTTTTGATTATGGCTTTTTTTGCTCCCAAAACTCCCCAAAAAAGAAACTTCTCTGATGTTTCCGACATCTCAAGTTCAGAGGACGAACAGAATTGCTCAATCAAAGAAAACAATATTTTTAGTAATGGAAACACTTGAAAAAAATGAAATAAATAAAATTTCACCTTTTACAATGGAAAAAATTTTCTCTCCAAAAATAAAACCCAAAATGATAAAAAGACTGCAAAATAACACCATACTTATCGAATTGAAACAAAAAACACAAGCTAAAGAAATTTTCAAATGGCAAACGTTTAACAATATCAAAATTAAAACTTATCCCCACCCATACCTAAACTCCTCAAAAGGAGTCATTAGATGCAGTGAACTATCAAATTGCTCGACTGAGGAAATTTTATCTAACCTATCATCCCAAAGTGTTACAGAAGTAAAAAGAATAAGAATAAAACGAAATGGAGAAACTATATTGACAAATACATATATACTCTCCTTTGACTCCACAAATCCCCTAAGTGAGATTAAAATCGGATACCTAAAAGTGAACGTTGAAAAATACATCCCAAACCTTCTAAGGTGCTACAATTGTCAACAATTTGGACATCACCAATTCAAATGCACCAAATCACCAATATGTATAAGATGTGGTGAAAACTCAAAACACAGTGATTGCAAAAAAGACCCCAAATGCTCAAACTGTAGTGAAAACCATTCAGCTGACTTCAAAGGATGCAAAACATGGCTAAGAGAAAAAGAAATAACAACAATAAAGTACACAAAAAATATAACCTTCCTGGAAGCCAGGAAAATTATGAATGCAAGATACTCAGAAGTAACCAAGAATGCTAAAATACACACAAATCAAAGTTGTCAAAGCTATACAAAAAATCCTCCAGAAATAAAAACTGAAGAACTATCTCAATTGATAAGAGATGAAAGACCTAATGAAAGAAATTCAAACACTAATCTTGAACTCTGGAAATAATCAGTCTACAAAAGAGAAAGTACAAAAAAAAAAAAAAAAAACAGAACCAACAAACCAAAAAACTCAAATTAAATCAAAGAAAAAGAAAAAACTCATCAAATGAAAACAACCGTTACAAACAAATCAAATGAAACAACACCATCACGCAATAAAACGAAAACTAAAGAAAAAACAAACCAAGATCTAGATCTCAATCAACCTCAAGAGGAGGAAACAAAATAAGAACACTGGAGGAGATGGAAGTAGAAGACAAAACACCCCCAGACGAATAAAATGACAGACCACAATAAAAAAACTCAAACTATCATTCAATGGAACTGCCGAGGACTTAAGGCAAACATAAACGACTTGCTACTGTTAATATCTAAACTACGACCTGCTATCATCTGCCTCACTGAAACATTCCTAAAAACACACGATAACATCACTATAAAAAACTACACTCAATACAACTTTTATACACAATACTGGACAGAGGGCCTCCGGAGGTGTATCGATTCTAGTTAGAAACGACATCCCTCAGAGTGAAATAACTCTAGACACCACATTACAAGCAATTGCTGTGAAAACCACTTTACATAAAACCATCAACATTTGCTCCATGTATATCCCACCACATGACCCCATAAATGAAGCCGAAGTCAACAAAATAATAGAACAACTTCCTAGACCATACATCCTACTAGGAGACTTCAACAGCCACAACATCATATGGGGAAGCAATAAAACAGACATAAAAGGTAAAAAACTAGAAAATATCATCAACAATAAGAATCTGTCCCTCATGAACCAAAACTCCAATACATATCTCCACCCTGCCTCAGGTACATACTCAGCCATTGATTTGTCGCTATGCGACCCAGCCACATTAATGGACTACAGCTGGCAAGTGTATGATGACTCATGTGGTAGCGATAACTTTCCCATCATACTTGAAAAATCAATCCCGATAACCTCCCCAGATGGAAGCTAAATAAAGCAAACTGGGAGGAATATAAAAATAAAACCCAATGCAACTAATAGACAAAGATGAACCGGAGAACTCTATTGAACACTTCACTGATATGTTGATGTCAATAGCTGGGGAATGTATACCCAAAGGCTCCAAATCAAAAAAATATAAAAGACCTTGGTTTAATGAAGATTGTCAAAAAGCGGTAAGATTACGTAAAGCTGCACTGCGAAAATTTAAAAGTCTTCCCACTACCCACAATCTAGACCAGTTCAAACAAAACCGAGCAAAAGCCCGTAGAACAATTAAGGAGGCCAAAAGAATGTCATGGAGAGTCTATATCAGCAAACTGAACTCTAACACCAAAACAAAACAAATTTGGAATATGGTTAGAAAGATAGCTGGTAAAAATCAACCAACACCGCTAAAACACCTGTCAAAAGATAATACAAAAATAACCAGTAAAAAAGATATTGCAAATGTACTCGCAAAATCCTTCTCAAAAAACTCCTCTAGCAAAAATTATAAACCACAATTCAAAAAAATCAAACTAGATGCTGAAAGAAACAAACTAAACTTCAACTCAGACAATGTAGAAGACTACAACAAACCTTTCACCCTATCTGAATTAACCGACGCCATAAACGGTTCACACAACACTGCAACAGGGCCAGATGAGATCCACTACGAGTTCTTGAAACAACTACCTCAAAAATCCTTAATCTACCTCCAAAACATCTTCAATGACATTTGGATCAGGGGTAAACTCCCTGACATATGGAAACAAGCAACAGTGATCCCCAAACCTGATAAAGTTAAGTCTGATCCCACAAGCTACCGACCCATAGCATTGACAAGTTGCGTATGCAAAACATTCGAAAGAATGCTAAACAAAAGATTAACCTGGTACCTCGAAGCAAATGGCCTGATAACAGACCTCCAAAGTGGATTTAGAAATAAAAGAAGCACCATTGACAACCTGGTACGCCTGGAAACTTTCATTAAAGATGGGTACATAAAAAAAGAACACATAATGACCATCTTCTTTGATTTGGAAAAAGCGTACGAGACAACATGGAGATATGGCATTATGAAAGACCTGCACAATCTAGGTCTAAAGGGAAGACTACCCAAATTAATAAAAGATTTTTTATCTGACAGGGACTTTAGGGTCCGTGTGGGATCCACCCTTTCTGACCTCAAAAACCAGGAGGAAGGGGTCCCACAAGGAAACATACTATCAGTCACTTTATTTAATATAAAGATTAACAATATTACCAAATGCCTAAGTCCTGATCGGTTGACTGCTCCCTATATGTTGATGACTTCTTGATCTGTTATAGATCAAAAAATGTCCAAACAATAGAGTGACAGTTGCAGCTGAACCTAAACAAAATAAACCGGTGCGCCACAGAAAATGGTCTTAAATTTTCCGAGTCTAAAACGAAGTGCATGCACTTCTGTAATATTAAAAAAATGCACAATGATCCAACCCTCAAACTCGATGGCAAAAACATTGATATTACTGATCAATATAAATACCTAGGGATCATTTTTGACAAAAAACTGAATTTTATTCCCCATCTGAGATATTTAGAGCAGAAATGCCACAAAGCACTACAACTAGTAAGAGTTTCTACCAACACAGACTGGGGAGCAGACCAACAAACGCTCCTAAAACTATACAGGACTCTAATTTGTTCGAAACTGGACTATGGCTGTTTCATTTATGGGTCAGCAAGGCCTTCCTACATAAATATCCTTGACCCCATTCACCATGAAGGACTAAGACTAATCTTGGGAGCATATAGAACAACCCCCAAAGAAAGCCTATATGCAGAAGCCCACGAAGCACCCCTAAAGCTCAGACAGGAAAAACTTGGCTTACAATACTACCTAAAACTAAAGACTTGCCCAACAAACCCCGCTTATCAATGTACCTTTGACCCCAAATATAGAAACTTATTTAACAGAAAAGAAAAAGCCATAAAAACCTTCAGACTTCGAATGGAAACCAATATTGAAGAATCTCAAATTCCAATAACAAATATCCACCATTCTGTAATATCCGAAAAGCCACCATGGACTATGAAACAACCAGACGTAATGCTCAACTTAAATGAAAATAAAAAAATCAAAAACAAATCCTGCCATATTTCAAGAAGAACTTGAAAATATGTAGCTATGCTACTCTGACTATACATACATATACACAGATGGCTCGAAGGATAATGATAGAGTTGGATGTGCAGCTACCTACAACAATACAAAAATTAGCAAACGACTTCCAAACGAAACCTCTATATTTAGTGCTGAAACCAGAGCCATAGATTTAGCACTGGATATCATTGCTGAAGAAAACTCAGAAAAATTCATTATATTCTCTGACTCCTTATCCGTTTTAACAGCTATAAAAAATAGAAAACAAGAGAACCCCACAATTATCAAACTCCTAAACAAAAAGAAAATAATATTCATCTGGGTCCCTAGCCACATGGGAATCAGGGGCAATGAAAGAGCCGATGCTATGGCTAAGGAGGCAATGAAGTTGAACCTTGATGGGTACAGGATCCCATACACGGATATTAGACCCCTGATCAACAGCCATATACTTGGGAAATGGCAAAGTCAATGGAATAAAAATACAAATAACAACTTATACAATATAAAACCCACACTTGGAGAGTGGAGGCAGGATTATCAAAAAACAAACAGAAAACAAAATGTCGTTTTAACAAGACTTAGAATAGGTCACACACACTTTACCCATTCCTACCTCCTAAAAGGAGAAACGCAACCCCAATGCATTCCCTGTCAAGTACCACTTACTGTAAAACATTTACTAACTGAATGCACAGATCTTTCACAAATTAGGAAAAAACACTATAAAGAAATAGATCTTCAAATAATTTTCAAAGAGAACAACACCAGAAAAATCTTATCTTACATTACAGAAATAGGACTCTTCCAAAAAATATAACCCGCAAAAACCTTATATTCTGCAAAAGCATCCTGCAAGACAAAGAACAAAAATGATAAAATCCACTATAAAACAACCAAACCAAAAGCTACAAACTAACGATTGAAAATACAAAGAGCTTCAAGAATAAAAGTCTCCTATAAAATAACTGGATACAACATCAAATACTTTCCCCAAAATGACTAGATTCAGCATTGAATGGCCCAGAAGGGGTTGATAGAAAAAAAAAAAAAAAAACAGCATTAAATGACCCACAAAGGTTGATATGCTGATTAAATAACCCATCCATCCTTCTTCATCCCCAGGAACAGTTTTCCGGTATATCGGAAATGGCGAAGGACAGGACTCTGCCCTCAATCGCCTCCCAGGCACATGGTATTGGTTTTATATCTCCCCCCCCCCCTCTATGTATTGTCTGTACTTTGTCAGGTACCGGTCTCTATACTCTTGAGGGGACAGTTGTTTTTCTATGGTCTTCCCCCATGCAGACCCTCTTGGTGGTGTTGGTATGGGGTCTATGGTGGGGTTAGACCATTTTTAGTCTTTTATGGAAGTCGCCCCTGCCTGTTTATTAGCGACGCTTCCTGCCTCCCCAGATTTCTTAGTCTGTCCTTTTTGTCGCTTTTTTTGGGAGGTGACTCCCTTTTCAGTGTCAGGCCTAACTCTCCTTGATTAGAGTCTTTTTCAGGAGCAGCTTCCCGTTTTGGGGAGTTGGCCTCTTGGGGAGCATGATCTTTTTGTTTATTTTGAGGCTATCTGCCCCTTCCTCGTTTGTGAGGTCCAGGCGGTATGCCCCCCCCCCCCTCATTTTCTGGATCTGTTCCCCTTTTGGGGGAGCAGCCCTCCTGTGGAGCGCTGTCCCCTTTATTGTCTTTTTGGCCTGGCACCTCCTCCTTTTTGTGGTCGGAGTGAGATGCTACGACCGATTTTGGTTTTGTTCCCCTTTGGAGGGAGTCGCCCTCGAGGGGAGGGGAGCTGTTGGTGAATTTCCCCCCCAATGCATTCATATCCGGGCGGTACGGCCCCGTCAGTGGTTGTTTTTGCTCCTCCTGTTGGGGAGTCGTCCTCTTGGGGAGCAGTAGCCCCCTGACTGGGGGTATCCATATTGGTGGCCCCCTGGCTGAGGGTATCCATATTGGTGGCCCCGGGCTGGGGGGGGGGTCCGTTTTGGTTCTCTCTTTTAAAAATCACCAAAAAGAGTGACGTGGAGACGGCGTCCAAAGTGGGGAGCAGACTTTGGCGCCAAAAAGAAGGGGAGATAGAACTGAGAGAGGGAGTGGGAAGTTAGTGGAGGGAAGAGAGAAAGCGTTTCCGACCCTCCCTCGCGGGAAGGTAGTAAACTATCAGCTCGGATCCCCTCATGAGGGGGGAGAGCAGAGAAAGACAGACAAAGTGGGGGGTGCGGACAGAACGCTACCCACCAAGCTCGTCAGATGTTCGACCTAATACCTTGGAAGGACTACAAGACACGATGGATCTCTTTACCTCCTTACTATCAGGAAATTCCATTTCAAGATTTAACATTCATTTTGGATTTAAAGTACAATATCGTTTTTCTGCCTCAATATACAATCCCTTTATTAGCTAAAATGTTTTAAAAACTTTAATTTTTCTATGTTCATTGCTTTTAGCAAATAAGGTGCAAACCAATACAAACATTTGCTAATATTTTTCCTCTGAAGAGAGGAATAAATATCGAAAACTCATGGGTTAATGAAATTCAATTCAATTGTATTCTTTGTTTTCAAACAATAAAAAATTCTGTATTTGAAGATTAACTTTTTCAAATACATAAATTTTTATATATGTATGTTTATGTATGTATAGTTGACTTAATTTGCCATTACCTTACCGAGGGAACTCATCTCTAATTTTCTCCCTCTTTCACTGCACATGTCCTACTCCCCCACTTCTGTTTTGAATAGAACAATTCTAAAAAAGGCCCTTCCAGCAGAAAGTTCCATTTTTACTGGTAAAATATGTACTATCGACTTCGCTTTCAATATCTTAGAAAAAATAAACATAAGAAATTCCTAATATTTTCAGATTCACTCTCCATTCTAGCATCACTAAATAACAAACAAAAATTTTATGCAAAATGGCGGCAACCATGGAATAATAACACAAATAAAAATCTATACCAAATTATCCCTATACTGGAAATATAAAGATCAACTAGAAAATCAAGAAAAGAACAAGTAATTATATCTAGAATACATATTGGCCATACAGAACTCTTACACTACTTCATACTTAAACAAGAGCAACAACCACATTATCCATTCTGTCGGTCTAGTATTGAAATTAAAGTTTTCCTTTTAACTGCCGAATATTGTTAAATGTTCATGCAAAAAATAAAAAGTCTTTTCTTCAGCTTGCAACACTCTCGGCACATACAAAAAAAGAAAGAAAGACAGGTTTTCGGTGTCAGTGGGAAGAAAGAAAGACAGGTTTTCGGTGAGATGATGTTTAATTTGCGTGTCAGTGGGAAGAAAGAAAGACAGGATTTCGGTGAGATGATGTTTAATTTGCGTGTCAGTGGGAAGAAAGAAAGACAGGTTTTCGGTGAGATGATGTTTGATTTGCGTGTCAGTGGGAAGAAAGAAAGACAGGTTTTCGGTGAGATGATGTTTGATTTGCGTGTCAGTGGGAAGAAAGAAAGACAGGATTTCGGTGAGATGATGTTTGATTTGCGTGTCAGTGGGAAGAAAGAAAGACAGGTTTTCGGTGAGATGATGTTTGATTTGCGTGTCAGTGGGAAGAAAGAAAGACAGGTTTTCGGTGAGATGATGTTTGATTTGCGTGTCAGTGGGAAGAAAGAAAGACAGGTTTTCGGTGAGATGATGTTTAATTTGCGTGTCAGTGGGAAGAAAGAAAGACAGGTTTTCGGTGAGATGATGTTTAATTTGCGTGTCAGTGGGAAGAAAGAAAGACAGGTTTTCGGTGAGATGATGTTTGATTCGCGTGTCAGTGGGAAGAAAGAAAGACAGGTTTTTGGTGAGATGATGTTTGATTCGCGTGTCAGTGGGAAGAAAGAAAGACAGGTTTTCGGTGAGATGATGTTTGATTCGCGTGTCAGTGGGAAGAAAGAAAGACAGGTTTTCGGTGAGATGATGTTTGATTCGCGTGTCAGTGGGAAGAAAGAAAGACAGGTTTTCGGTGAGATGATGTTTGATTCGCGTGTCAGTGGGAAGAAAGAAAGACAGGTTTTCGGTGAGATGATGTTTGATTCGCGTGTCAGTGGGAAGAAAGAAATACAGGTTTTCGGTGAGATGATGTTTGATTCGCGTGTCAGTGGGAAGAAAGAAAGACAGGTTTTCGGTGAGATGATGTTTGATTCGCGTGTCAGTGGGAAGAAAGAAAGACAGGTTTTCGGTGAGATGATGTTTGATTCGCGTGTCAGTGGGAAGAAAGAAAGACAGGTTTTCGGTGAGATGATGTTTGATTTGCGTGTCAGTGGGAAGAAAGAAAGACAGGTTTTCGGTGAGATGATGTTTGATTTGCGTGTCAGTGGGAAGAAAGAAAGACAGGTTTTCGGTGAGATGATGTTTAATTTGCGTGTCAGTGGGAAGAAAGAAAGACAGGTTTTCGGTGAGATGATGTTTAATTTGCGTGTCAGTGGGAAGAAAGAAAGACAGGTTTTCGGTGAGATGATGTTTAATTCGCGTGTCAGTGGGAAGAAAGAAAGACAGGTTTTCGGTGAGATGATGTTTGATTCGCGTGTCAGTGGGAAGAAAGAAAGACAGGTTTTCGGTGAGATGATGTTTGATTCGCGTGTCAGTGGGAAGAAAGAAAGACAGGTTTTCGGTGAGATGATGTTTGATTCGCGTGTCAGTGGGAAGAAAGAAAGACAGGTTTTCGGTGAGATGATGTTTGATTCGCGTGTCAGTGGGAAGAAAGAAAGACAGGTTTTCGGTGAGATGATGTTTGATTCGCGTGTCAGTGGGAAGAAAGAAAGACAGGTTTTCGGTGAGATGATGTTTGATTCGCGTGTCAGTGGGAAGAAAGAAAGACAGGTTTTCGGTGAGATGATGTTTGATTCGCGTGTCAGTGGGAAGAAAGAAAGACAGGTTTTCGGTGAGATGATGTTTGATTCGCGTGTCAGTGGGAAGAAAGAAAGACAGGTTTTCGGTGAGATGATGTTTGATTCGCGTGTCAGTGGGAAGAAAGAAAGACAGGTTTTCGGTGAGATGATGTTGGATTCGCGTGTCAGTGGGAAGAAAGAAAGACAGGTTTTCGGTGAGATGATGTTTGATTCGCGTGTCAGTGGGAAGAAAGAAAGACAGGTTTTCGGTGAGATGATGTTTCATTCGCGTGTCAGTGGGAAGAAAGAAAGACAGGTTTTCGGTGAGATGATGTTTAATTTGCGTGTCAGTGGGAAGAAAGAAAGACAGGTTTTCGGTGAGATGATGTTTAATCTACGAACGTCGAAACTGGAAGAGGGAAAGGATTGTTTTTTTTTGTTTTTTTTTTTGTATGTACCGAGAGTGTTGCAAGCTGAAGAAAAACCTCTTTTTTATTTTCTGCATGAACATTTAACGGTATTTGGCAGTTAAAAGGAAAACTTTAATTTCAATACTAGATGCTATTTCAGCGTATCAAACAGGTTAACATGGCTGACTGGAGACTCTCAACTCAGATGTTGAGACCCTTCACTTGGGAGGGTGACCTAATTAAGTGGCTGGAAAAACTAAAGATGGTGGCAAGGTTGCAAAAAATCGAAGATGTGGTCATCCTGCTGCCGGTCTACTTAGAGGGGGAAGCCCTCACTATTTACCAGCAGATGCGCGATGAAGATAAGGGAGACCTTGCCTCAGTGGAGCAAAGACTGAAATTGGCTTTCGCTGAGAGTCCATTTGAAGCACTCGGCAAACTTGCAAGTTTGAAGTGGACTGGCGAGTCTGTTGATGTCTTTGCTGCGGAGATCAGGAGACTGGCAGGATTGGCTGGTTACGTGGGGAGGAGCCTGGAGATGACGGTAAAGGTATACTTAGTGAACGGCTTCCCAGAAGAAATCTCCGAACATGCAGAGAATCAGTGAGATCAATACGATGGAAGTGGACGATCTCTTGGTCCACGCCAGAGTCCTAGTCAAGAATGTTGAGGGCCCAATCATAGCTGCAGCTGTGAGTGGAAATAAGTGCATGAGGCCTCACTTGAATGACGAGAGACAGGCAGCGAGGCAACAGGAGGGGAGACCTGCCATCAAATGCATCCGGTGCCAGGGTCCTTATCTCCTCAAGGACTGCAAAGAGCCGAGACAGAGGGTCACTTGCTACCGATGTGGACGAGTGGGGCACATTACCACTATTGCGTTGCTACACTGGACCAGGGAAATGAGTAAAGGGGATCCATTGCACCAGTGGTTCGCCTTCTATGTGGAAATGGCGCACAACGAAACGTTGCCTCAGTTACCGGTAGTAGTCAATGGGACGAGAGCCATGGCCCTTGTTGACTCAGGCTGCACCACGACATTGGTAACAAAAAATGTCGCTAAATCATGGAGTGGAGCCAGGAGTATTAAGACCGTGGATGGCAGGGAGGTGAAATGCCTAGGAGAGACAACAGCGGAAGTACTGGTGCAAGGTGTGCCTATTGGCCTACGAGCCCTGGTGTTGGATCGTCTGGTTGGTGATGTTGATGTGGTTTTAGGTGTAAGTGCGATCAACTAACTGGGGGGGGGCGCTACGTTGAGAGGGGGCCAAGTAACTTTTGGACGCTTCTGCGCAGAAGGAATGGCAGGAGTGAAAGGTGATAGAAATATCAGAACGCAAAAACTGGAGGCTTGCTGCATTGAGGACGAGGATTTCCTGGCGAGGTTCGATGGTGAGAGGTGGACGGTGGAATGGAAATGGATCTCCGGGCCTCCGGGCCTCCGGAACTATGAAACAAAGTAAGCTGCTACAAGAAAACACTGCGAGGACAAATAAGAAAAGGATTCGAGGAAGAAGTGGAGAGATGGATAGAGGAGGGAATTCTGAAACCGTGGACAGGGGGGGAAAAAAGGAGTGCTACCATTACTGATGGTGGTCCAACACACAAAGAACAAAGTTAGACCGGTACTGGATTTCAGAGAATTAAACAGATACGTAGCCTGCCACACTGGAAAGGGGATTGACGTATCCAAAGAGGTTATGAGGAAATGGAGGAGGATAGAGCGGGACACTAAGATTGTCGACCTGAAGTCAGCTTATCTCCAGATCCATGTAGATGAAAAACTCTGGCAACATCAATTGGTCCGGTACAAGGGGAAGATGTATTGCCTGACGAGGTTAGACTTTGGGCTGAGCTCAGCCCCCAAAATTATGACTGCCGTGCTGAAGACAGTGCTGAGTAAAGGCTGTACGGTGGACAAGGTCACTAGTTTGGACATTGACGACATTCTCGGTGAGGATTGGTTGGTTGGTTGGTTGTTTTTGTTTTACGGCATATCAACCCTTTTCAGGTTATTTAATGCCGAATTTGATAATTTTGAAGAAAATTTTTTTAATAAAATATATTTGTTTTTTGCAAGTCAGTTTCTATTCAACCCATAGTTGGGACCCTAACAGGTACTACCACTCTGGGTCAGAGTGGACCTGGGAGCAATGGCAATTAAAGGGTGGCTCCACACTCCCCAGAGCTCGCAAGCTGGGGCCTCACCATATATTTTAAGGTCATATCCAGGACCTCTCGTGGAGGAAGCGGAGGTGACAGCGGAGAAAGTGAGAGGCCATGTCGTGAGGTTGACTGCAAAACCGGCGGAGTCCCTGGATGGAGGAGCGGCGTTGGGGTTGAAACTATACCGAGATGGCAAAGGAAGCCTTGTCTTTAGATGAGGAAATGCAATACTCGAAATCGGAACTGACCTGAAAAAATGAGAACTCTTCTCAGTCTGCGGGAGACTGGTGGGACACTATCCAATCGCCAGTTGGCTCAGGATAGCGTGCAGCTTTATTAAACGACAAACGGGCACTGATGGCTGGGAGGGCCATGTGACGAAGGCGGTTAGGAACATACTACAAGAAATTGTGAGAGTGACGAAAGAAAACTCAGTAAAGGGGGAATGGTACGTCAGCAGCAGAGACGTGGGGTGATTTGGTGCAATGCCAGCAGTCTGGCATTGGGCGTTGTATTAGAGATAGGTGTAGCTGCGGAAGATGCAGCGTGGCTAAGAAAGAAAAACGACTATTTCCATATCAACGTAGCCGAACTGGAGGCCGCTATGAAAGGAATCAATCTGGCCCTGAAATGGGGATTGAAAACGATTGAAATCAAATCTGATTCGGCAACGGTAGTTTCATGGATCAGGTCGACAGTGACTGACGATAAGAGAGTTAGAACCAGAGGTGCTGCAGAAATGCTGATCAAGCGCAGGCTTGGATCATTTGCCGATTTGATAGCGGAATTCCAGTTGAGGGTATCTGTAGTGCTGATCCCATCAGAAAAGAACAAGGCGGATTCGATGACATGGGTAAAGAAGGCCTGACTGCAAGAGAGAAAGGAGGTTTCCTCAGTATGCTGTGCAGGGGAGGAAGTTAAAAAGTTACATGAAATGCATCACTTTGGTCGAGAACGGACGTTATTTCTGGCAAGAGAGGTTTACCCGGAAACCACAGAGAAGGAGGTCAGGGAGGTAGTAGAGCACTGTCAGGAGTGCCAATCGATAGACCCCGGACGGACCAGATACAAAGCAGGAGAGTTACACATTGCGGAGGACTGGAAGCGATTGGCCATTGATGTGACCCATTATCACCATAAGCTGTATCTATTGATGGTCGACTGTGGACCGGTGAAGTTTGCCATATGGAGAGAGATCAGGGCAGAAGCTGCATGGGCGATCGGAGGGGGTCATCGAAGAAATATTTTTGGAGAGAGGGCCGGTTGAGGAACTGTTAATGGACAATGGCCTCGCTTTCCGATCAGAAACCTTTAAAGAGGTGTGTGATAAGTGGAGAGAAAGACAATTTTTTAGGGCAGCGTATCAGCCGAGTGGCAATGGGATAGTGGAGAGGAATCCTCGCACCATCAAGGCTGCTGCGGAAAAAAGCAACATTTCACCCATGGAGGTGGTGTTTTGGTACAACATCTCACCGAAAACCAGACAAGATGAGACAACTGTGACTCATAGAGCTATCTTCGCATATAAGTGGCGGCATCCGTGCAACAAAACGGTAGGAATTGAGGGTGAAGAAGCTACCATTAAAGTGGACAAGGAGGTGTGGGTAAAGCTCCCCAATGCAAAATGTACCACTCGCTGGGGGAGGGGGGTCGTAACGGGAACGCAGTCGAAGAACAACGTGATGGTGAATGGCGTTCCCCGGCATATCCTAGACCTGCGTCGTGTAACCCTGCTGGTGCGCACTGATGGCAGTGAAGAGGACGATGTCGAGATCCACCAAGAAACTAACGATGCACTCCAATTCGACTTAGCCCCACATTATGGTTCTTTACAACTGGGCGAGAACGTCTGTAGTGAACCTGAAAACATCAACCCCCCAAGAAGTTGTCCTCCGGAGACCTCAACGTGAGAGGAGGAGGTCTGCTTGGATGAAGGATTATGAAGTGTCTTATTGATCTCAAAAATCAGGGGGGCATGTGAGGTATATGGTTAGAAAAAAAAATATGTACCGGGCATATCTGAATCCCTCTTTGGGAAAGAAGGAAAGGATGGCTAGCCCATTTATATACACGAAGGGCATCTTGGAAAGGCAGGGCATAATTGGAGAAGCTTTTTTTTTTCCTGTCTCTTTCTAGATAGGATATAAAAGCTGGGAAAATTGTTCACTCGAGGTCGTTCGAATGTACAGTTAATTTGCGTGTCAGTGGGAAGAAAGAAAGACGGATTTTCTATGAACGTCGAAACTGGAATTAACTGTACGTTTGAATGATCCCGAGTGAACAATTTTCCCGACTTTTATATCCTATCTAGAAAAAAAAAAAAAGGAAGAGACAGGGAAAAAAAAGCTTCTCCTATCATGCCCTGCCTTTCCAAGATGCCCTTTGTGTATATAAATGGGCTAGCCATCCTTTCCTTCTTCTTTCCCAAAGAGCGATGCAGATATGCCCGGTACGTTTTTTTTTTTTTTTTTTTCTAACCATATACCCCACAGTCAGAAAACTTGCAGTCAAGCATCTTTTTGTAGAATGTAGAGCCTTCGATACCACTAGAAAACAATATCTAAAATCTAACAATATGAAGAATATCTTTGAAAAAAGACTGTTTTCAAAAATATAAAAAAGGGAAGTTTTTTTTTTTTTCTTTTTCCAGCATGAAATAAATTGAGGTTTGATTTGCTAGTTAAACATCTCATCAAACAAACAAAACAGATGGTGATATTCAATGCTGCCAAGACTAAGCTTGTTTCCTTTAATAATTACAAGAAGTCTTCTAAACTACCACTAGCTATGGCTAACAATAAATTACCTGAAAGTACTTTGTTTAAACTCCTTGGCTTAATGTTCACAGGGAACATGAGTTGGAACAGATATATCAAGAAGGTCATTGCTGCGGCTGCCGCTAGGAAAGTGGGTTCTCTAACGTGCGAGAAAGTTATGTCTGAAAGTATCCTGTACCTTTACAAGACCACTATTCGCCCATGTATGGAGTATTGCTGTCACATTTGGGCCGGTGCATCTGCTACCAGTCTCCCGCTCTTGGACAGGGTTCAAGACCTATTAGGTTGGCGACGAGTTTTCTGAATTGTCAGTCAGGCTTCAGCCTCTCTCCCATTGGTGAAATGTTGCATCCCTCTGCCTATTTTACAAGTATTTTAATTGTAGATACTCAGACGAACTTGTACCCTATCAACGTAAATACCTCCGACAAACCCAACAAGCAGCAAAATCCCACCCCTACAGAGATTCCTAGATGTTAGAAAGCCTAGTTTCTTGATGGTAAAATCCCAATGTGATCATTGAGGTTATTTTTGCTAACAGAATGTCCCTTGTGAAGAAGCTTGGTTTCCATTTGTATATTGACCGTGTGTCTCGCTTAACTGCTGTGTGCGGCAAGTAAACATATTTTGATTTTGTTTGGAGCAAATCTTTGGTCTTTGGATGGCATCTGCACAAAGATTGTAGCAAGATTGGATACCAGTGTCGTAAAATAGCAATGAAAACGAAATATTCCACTGTAAATGTGAAATGTGATATAAAATTGGAAAGTTTCATTAGATGTTAGGTTTAGAATAAGAGCTACGTGTTTAGGATGTTGTTTAAGACGCCTGTTCCCTTCCTACATGGAGGAACCACCACAAAATACTATGCACACATTAAAGTATGCATGTAAATAATTGTTAGACCCCAAATAATTGTGTGCTGCTATTAATTTTACAAATATGGCTGAAGATGAAAATCAACACATATGATAAACATTAAATTGGCTCTCGTCTTCTTCAAACTCTTCAACAAATGCCTTGCTGAATCTTGCTTCTCTGATAGCTGGCAAGCTGCCTCTGTGGTATTAATGTTTAAGAATTGCAGTGAAGGAACCGACCCACTTGATTATCACCCCTTAAGTCTCTTCCTCATCTTTGCTAAGATCTTGGAGTTGTTAATCAACCAAACGATAATCCACTATTTTGTTAATGCTAAACTTATTTCTGACCAACTGTATTTAAGCCTCCTCTCTTAACCATCACCTTTAAAAGCACTGGACATGGCAGGTGAAGATGTGGGCTTTTTTTTAGGGGGCACTGTTTTTTTTTTTTCTTCTTTTTTTTTTCAAAAATAAAGCTGTAAACTATGCAAAACTAGTTTCAAACTAAACAACTGATAGTAGTTGCTGCTGCTGCTTGGCTAGTAACTATTAGCGCTACTATTCAAATTGCAGCTGGTACCAAAAGAGAAATCAACACATATTATTATTTTAACACTTAAAACAAAGTATTAATTTACTTAGTACTTGGAGTTCGAAAAATATTAAGAAAATATATTCAATACACATGTTGAAGTCTTATTCTAAAGACAAAAAAAACAAAAACGAATGGACCAGTTTATTTTGTACCCCTACAGTGATACTGATGTTTTTTTATTTCTGAAAGTTTTCATGACAAAATTCCTCATAGGAAGTGGTACCGAGCTTTTAAAAATCAAAAGGTAAAAAAAAGTTAACTCTGATTCCAAGTGTTAACATTTTTATCATTACTTTCATAAAAACTTTTCAAATATACATAGATTATTTATTAAGGAATGCGAAAGGATATTCATTTCTGAACAAAATGGTATTTTGAGGACTTTTAAGTGTTTTGGTTTTTAAAATATGACGATTTCGATAGAACTACCTTGAAATCTGTAATTATCCAAAGCTTTTTCTAGTCTATGGACATTACTAATACCTGAAAGTCCAACATTCAAACTCTTCGACCTATTATTCATAGGTAGCATGTGTTGGAACAAATACATAGAAGATATTGCCAAGACTGCTGCAATTAAATTGGCTCCCTTTACTCAGCTAGAAAACTTCTAACAATTGTCAGTATCCTATTTCTCTATAAATCCACCATTTGCCCATGGATTCTCATGTCTTTGCTAGTGCACCAACCACTTGTCTCTCCCTCTTAGACAGCATGCAAAAAAAAAAAAGCCTCTAATGTAATATGTGCCATAGCATCTAAAGGATACAATTTTCAAAACAGATGCATAAAATATGCAACAAAATTTTCTGAAGAAAACCATGGAAAGACGGAAACTAGGACTGGCGGCTGCAAGACAACATTAGACAAAGCTAAGAATATAAAGAGGCATTTGTTTATCGTAGCAACGATGCCAGCAACATAGCCAGGTGGTGCAATGTTGCAGATTAATTAAACACAAAGCAACAAATAAACCATCTCACAGATATGGATTATCTTAAATTCCCTAAAAAAAAAAAAAGGAACTAGAAATACAGAAGCAGAATATCGAATGGAATCTCGAGTTTGTTGTGGAATGGGGCCACAAATCAATGGTTAAATTTAATGCTAAGACAAGGTTCCTTTGCTTAAACAATTATAAGGAACTTTTCTAATTACCAATTGCCAGCATTCATATACATTCTGTAAATTACCTGTCCTAGGGAAGGTACGATTATTTCATGCGTAATAGCCGTCCTAGTGTACGTAAATATTCTTTTGCTTGAAATAGCAAATGATACATACACATTAAAAATTCCTCTCTCCAAAGAATAACAATTACATTCAAAATTAACTTCAATTTTCTCATTGTCTATATGGTCCCACACAACGTCAGGTAGCCCAGCTAGTCAGACAATAAAACATTTAACTAGCATGGAAACCCGGTGTTGCCCAGTAGAGAAATCTTTAACTTTTAATAACTTTTCTATATGTAATAAGCAACTTGTAGCATGGGAGTTCTTCGATCTCCACTCATTGTTCACCTGTGATCAAAGTGACAGTGTTAAATTTTCAAAGGTACAGCAGATATCTGATGATTTGGATTTGCATAACAACCTTGACATGCAGACAGGGAATCGGGATCATGGGGTCAGTGTTTGCACTCAGATGCCTACCAACCTACCAGCCACATGGAAAATCTTAATGACACGACTTAGCAAAAAGATCTACCACTCTGTAAACTAGTTGTGGACAACTCATTGCAGAATAGAAATATGTGAGAAAATGAAAGAAGAGAAATAATCTGACATACATTGACCAAAAGATCCTGAAAAAAGTATCAAACCAGAACAAAATAAAATTCATGACATTGCTAATACTTGAAAGTCCAACAGTCAAACTCTTCGACCTATTATTCATAGGTAGCATGTGTTGGAACAAATACATGGATCATCTTAAACTACCTAAAAAAACAAACAAAAAAGAACTAGAAATACTAATGAGAAGCAGGATATTGAACGAGTTTAAACAATTCAGAAAAATCAAATTTCCACTTAAATGTAAAAAGTCTCTCATTTATGTGAGTTCTCCACTTTTTGATCAAAATCAGCTTAAAAATTTTTTTTTTTTTTATGAGATTTTTCCTCTTATGACAGCTCTGAAAATTAAAATTTTGCTGTGAAGGTTATGACTTCAAGCTGTTCAGTTAAATGACTTTTGTTTCATTAAAAAAAAATGACTTCCTGTCTCCTTTCCCTTACATACTTATTTTCTCTTGATTTTAAATTAGTTGAAATGTGTATGATGTCACAAAGTGCCATGGTTTCGAGGTTAAGAAATTCATCTTAAATTTAGCTTTTTTTTTTTTATAAGATGCACTTTTACTGCAATGCTAGTCTATCAAAAAATTACGCTTGAATAATAGTAAATGTGTCAGCCATAATTGAAAGTAATTATTAATCAAATGAATTTTTACAATATTATGATGCAAAGAATTTTATTTTATTTTATTTTTTTTTTTGGAATGAAAGTAAAGATAAAGTAAAAAAATCAAAAAATCTGTGCTAACTTGACATAGTTTTACATTGTTTTAATTAAACTTTAAAATTTGTTTTAATTAAAAAAAAACAAAATTAAATTCATTTTTTCTCAATGTCAAAAAATTGATTTTCAATTTTAAATGGATTTTATTTAAAAATATTTTAATTTATAAATTTTATTAAATCTGGAAATTATATTTAACTCAATCTGTTTATTTCTTTAAAGATTTTTTTAATTATTTAATTTTCTTTTTAGCTGTAACAATTCTAGTGACTGAATGGCGTATCAAATTCCGACGTAAAATGAACTTAATGGACAATGAAGCAAATTCTAAAGCTGTCGACTCTCTTCTCAATTTTGAAACAGTTGAGTGAATTGTTATTTTACTATTTCTATTTTTTATATTAATCTTTTAATTTGGACATACAATTTAACATCTATTTCATGTGTTGGACAGCTTTGAGAAATGAACTTCCAAAATAACCTGTCTCTGGCCAGGTCTTTATTTACCATCTTTCTCTCAAATAGTTTTCATTTCTTTGACCTTTTTCCGCCAACTAACCTTGCTATCTCAACTGGTTCTACATCTACTAACCCAAGAACTTTCCATTTTATTTTTATGTAACCATGCCAACAGTAATCTGTGTCCTGTGTTCACTAACACCTTAGAAAGGCATGACCCCCCCCCCAACCCTTACTGAGAAAATAAGTTGTCTTATACAGCATCATGTTTGGCATCCATTTTACATGTTTCCATGTATTAGTTTTTTAGAAATTGACTTCCAAACTAACCCATCTGCCCAGGTCTTTATGTATCCATCTTTCTTGCAACTTCATTCTTATCACTTCCATCTTTTCCTTGACCTTCATCTCTGTTGTTCTACGTCTAGCAACCCAATAACTCCCCCATTCTTTCAATGTGGCAAAACCATCAAAACTTCCTGTTCGGCATCTCTTTAAACTGTCCCAATTTAATGTTTCTCTTAACACATCAAATATGAGTATGCTATGATCGATGTACAACAAAAAATGTCACCGCATGAATGCCAAATGCATGTATGAATGCCAAACGCATTTACGCTTGGAGAATGAAAAGTGAACCTTTCGTTTACTTTTAGCAACATTCCAACTTTTGCTTCCCTTATTTTGTCTTTTAGTTGAAAACATGTTCTATGAGAAATATTTCTAACACCAACACTGTTAGCTAGTTTTTGTTTTTAGCTTTTTATATTAAGTGGTTTCATACCTTGTCTAGAGCAATATCCATAAAAAAAATGACCTTACATAAATGCTAAACATGTTGACAAATGCCATTGTATATGGTCAAGTGTTTAGAATTTTAGTTTAATTCATTTTATTTTTTAACTTCAGGTGAAATATTACAACAATTCTCCATTAGAAGAATCTCGTTATAAAGAAGCAATTGTTAATTATCAGGTGAGAAAATTTGTTTATTTCATAAATTTTTGTTGTACAATTTTTATGATTAGAATAAATGTTGTACAATTTTTATGATTTACAATTTTTATGATTAGAATAAATGTTGTACAATTTTTATGATTAGAATAAATGTTGTACAATTTTATAACTCATTATTACTGGTTTTACTTGCATTCTATTGAGTCAGAATTAAATTCTGTTGTAATATTTTAAATCATTCAATTGGAAGTTATCGTGAAGAGAAAGATGGAACTAAATTAGGTTTCTAAATTTTTTGATTCGGATTGATAATCTGTTTTTAAATTATTCAGCTTGAGTTGGACAAAGATGCACCCAAAATGTATTTGCACATCATTGGAAACGTTGTGCGAATAACCTTCAAGATGAGAACAGTAATCCGAATGATATAAATTAAATTGAGACAATTTTTTTTGCTCATTTCTATTGTAAGTTTTTCTTTTTTTATTAGTTTTTAGGATCAAGCCTCTTTTACTTTACTTTTAAAATCAAGGTTCAGTGTATTCCAATGATGGTAAAAATTCATTACATTTTTTTGATTGTAGAAATTAGTTTAAACTTAGGGTTCAAATAAAAATAAATAAAATAAGGAATTGAAATTCAGGAATCTTGCACTATTGGCATTTGTAAATCAAATCTAATGCCTATTTGACATATTTGAATTTTTAAATGGGTGGTTGTTCTTGTATTATGCCCCCCCCTCAATGAAATAGTTATTGTTTATAACAAATGCTTCCGTTAAATAACAATAAAAAAATTGATTAATCAGTATTGAAATTTAAAAATTGCCTTCTATGCTGTTTGAATAGTGTTAACCCTACATACCTATATAGACACAATTAATAAAGTTCAGTTTTTTTTTGTTTTTTTTTGTAACCCAATCATATTCAAATAAATGAACTTTAGAATATGTCTAACTCGTCTACAAAATTTCAATCTTGAATCTCCAACAGTCTTTGATGCATTGCTAATCAATGATATGCAGGGAGACTAATCAGGTCGAATGTAAGAAGAATGGGCTTTTCATTCACCAAATCTTGATCTTTTAGATATTTGTGTGAGAGATCATTTAAGATATCTAAACAATCCCGAAACAATTCATGAACGGCATGAAGGGCAATTACAGCACAAATCAAGAGCTCATGTTTCTCTTTACTGTCGCTTGGAATATATATTCTAAAATTCATAATGATCTGCTCATCATTTTAGAAGATATATATATATATATATATTGTTGTTTTCTTCACTGTCAATCTAATAAAACTTCAGTGCTTATAAGATAGTGATCAATAATAGCCTGGTTGCACCAGCCTGTCTGAAGATGGATTCCTGACTCAAATGCACCTTCATTAACACATTTTTTTTTTTTTTTAACTCTTTGCACAACTAAATCATGTTCTGCAAAGCCTAAAACAACAAAAACAGTCCCCTTCCTCTCCCTTCCTTTCCCTCCCCCCCACTTCCCTACTGGCTTCCTGACTTAAAACTCACCAGCCAAGAACATCATAAATGCTTTCCTTTTGCAGAGCTTAATCATGTTCTGCAGGGCCGAGAATAAAAAACGACAAAATCCACTACAAGTCTTTACCTTTTATCTTACTCTACAAAATCAGTAAATCGGACCCATGAATAAATATAGGAAGTATAAAACCTTTATTTCTATTTTCTTCTTTTTCTCTCCATCTTCTGGTAGAGCATCAGAATAAGCTGACTGCCTCCCTGCAGAAGATAAAAATCCTTCAGTAGACCAACCAGTTAGCCATAGATTGCTACCGGTAATGCTTTAGGATGTGATCCTAGTGATTGAGCTAACCTAGACCTGGTTGCATAGAAGTCTAGGCATCGCAGCACATCACTTCGGCTTTTACTTTGACTAGATGTGCGGTCGGAGAGGCCCGATCTGACTAATCAGCCAGTTACCCTCATTTTTTTTAGTTGTTTCATTATCTTAACTAAGTTTCATTATGTCAAAGTTAATGATACTCATCTCAATAATGAATTCCAATTAAATAAAATATAATCGGCTAGTCACGCCAATCCTTAGCACTTATAGCCAAAATGCGAACTACCATAGCAAAGAACAAAACTCAAAGATACTTCCAACAACTTTTTCCCTCACCACCAAAAATAAGCGAATCAAGTAAGTGCTAGAAGGTGGTGACAAGGGTCAATCAATTGGAAAGACCAAAACTCAACACTCCATCTAAATAAATGCATTTTGGAGGATATAATGAACATGAAATAGGAAATGCTTGAGAACTCCTTACCAAAAGTGTATATCCTCCACATAACCCCAACATGGTCAATGCAAATGGGTTTCCTCCTTTTTACCATGTCTCATTTCTTAGACTCCGAGGTAGGTAGGGGGTGTGGTTGATGAAAAATACCCCCCTACCCCAAATACATGGCTGATAAAACAAATTCTTCTTCCTCAAAACTCTTAAAAGAAACCTGACTCTGACCTCTCTAGCTTAGATGAGGAACAAAAATCCAAAACTAGGAAAACCATACCATCTATAGGTGACAGAAACTTCCCAAGATTCCTAGTGATTGAGTGAGTTAATTGAAAAGAAAAAGATTGGAGACTTATCACCTTTTCTAATAGAAAAGATATCAACAAAAAACAAACAAAAAAATAAAGCTAGAAACATACTAGTTGAAGTAACTAACAATAAAGATGCCCAATCTCTACTTAAAATGAAGAATTTCCATGAGTATAAGTGTAAAGTCTTTCCCCGTGAAAGACTAAACACTTCAAAAGGAATGATTTGAAGCTACAAGCTATCATTAGTAACAGAGGAAGAATTAAAAACTGAATTGAAAAAACAAGTAGTCAGCCACATCCGTATCAACATAAAGACACAATGAAATAACTACCAATATATATACTTTCATTACACCAACAATACCCAAAGAAATCAAGATTGGCTACTTAAATGTAAAAGTAGACCAATATATTCCAGCTTCGTTAAGGTGTTTCAACAGCCAAAAATATGGACATCATAAAGAAATCTGTAAAGGAAAAAGAGTGTGTGGAAAATGCGGCAACACAGAGCCAGACCACACCGAAGAAGAATGCATAAATGAGGTGAAATGCGCTAACTGCAGAGAAGATCACCCGGTCTTCTCTAAAATATGTAAAACATATAAAAAAAGAAATAATGGAAGTACAAAAAAAATATAACATTTCCAGAAGCCAGAAAAATAGTTGATACATACTTGAAAAACAACACATATGCTGAGATAACAAAAAAGTCAACTAAACCATGCCAACATAATGAAATACGTGATCAATATAAGGAACTGATAAACAATCTGGAAAGCAAAACAATAGAAATAACAAATCCAAACAAAGTAAAATTCCATCAACAACAGAAACAGTAAAAAAAATATCACAGAAACTAACGAAACAACCACCAGAAA
The DNA here is from genome assembly GCF_053919585.1 of Euprymna scolopes. Taxonomy (NCBI): domain Eukaryota; kingdom Metazoa; phylum Mollusca; class Cephalopoda; order Sepiida; family Sepiolidae; genus Euprymna; species Euprymna scolopes. Next base: position 18,916,088 of record NC_136520.1, read on the forward strand.
TTAATAAAAATATGAGTAATGATAAAACAGAAAATAAAAAACTCTTCAGAAAAGAAAACCAAACAATAGACACTCAAAATAGATTCCAAATTCTAGAAAAAATGGAAACTAAAAACACCCTGGATAAAAAAGAAAACAAACACAAGTAATCAAGAGGGGAAAAAATGAACTAGAAGCCAAAACAGCAACATCCCAAGCAAGACTCAGATCGACATCCAGATCCAAACAAAAAAAAGAAACTCAATAAAACACTTGACCAAAAACACACTCTGACAAACCCTCTACCTCTAAAGAGATGGAAATAGAGAAAAATTAAATAACCTCATGGATAAAAATTAAATCACAACAAATCATCCAACGGAATTGTCATGGCATCACTACCCTATTATAATCAATTGATTATAATAGGGTAGTGAAGCTTATCACTGAATGAACTAGAAAGCGCCATAGAAAAATTCCACAACCCGGCTGTAGGAGCAGATGAAGTGCACTACAGCTTTCTTAAGCAAATTCCAATCAATTGATTATAATAGGGTAGTTCTTTGTAAGTGCTCCATGTATAATCCAAGAAGCTTGATGGATCGTACATGGTAAGATCAATGTCACTAGTTGATCCATTTGTTAGATTTAAGTGGGATTTTTTTGATTGAGGAGGCATAAATCATTTTTGTTAATTAGTTGTTCGATTTTCTTTAATTTTGAGTTTGTGACTTTACATCCTCATAGCATACTGTAGCAGTTAGTCTCCTAGGAGCATGAATGGTGAAGGTAGTTATTAAATTAATTCCATTCAAAAGATGGAACACAAACAAAGCCAACTGGGCCAAATTCAAAGAACTTTGTTCACCAAATTTAACAGAACACCAAATCCAAACAATGGAAGAATTCACTGAAGTACTCATAAAAATAGTAAAAAAATGCATACTCCAAAAATTTTCCTTCTAGAAAAACAAACCATGGTTCAATCCAGAATGTAAAATGGCTATTAGACAGCCTTAAGAAAATTTAAAAAACAACCAACAACTTAATAGAATACAAACACCAAAGAGCTAAAACTCAAAAAACAAAGAATCCAAAAGAATCTGCTGGCAACAATTTGACAACACAATCAACACCACTACTACACCCAAAGTCATCTGGAAAGGAAAATATAATCCTTACCCAATCAAAAATTTCTCACAAAAAAAAAAAACAATAACCAAAAAAAAAAAGAAGATATTGCCAACATACTAGCTTAAAACCTTTGCTGAAAATTCTTCATCCAAACACTACAATAAACAATTTCAAATACTTAAAAATCATGAAAAATACAAAATAAACTTTTAACTTAAAAAACCAAGACCCTTACAATGGAAGCTTATCACTCAATGAACTAGAAAGCGCCATAGAAAAATTCCACAACTCTGCTGTAGAGCAGATGAAGTGCACTACAGCTTTCTTAAGCAAATTCCACCGGAATCATTAAAACTCCTTCTCAAAATTTATAATAAGATGTGGGAAACCAAAGATTTCCCAACTTTATAGAAACAAGCAACAATAATACCGATACCCAAATTGGGAAAAGATACATCAAACACAGAAAACTACACAATGAAATACACATGAAACCTCTCCAATGCTCAGAAACCAAAAGCTGTCACAAGCTACTATAATGCAAAACATTTGAAAGAATAATCAACTACCATTTTATATGGTATTTAGATAATAACAAAATAATTTCAAAAACTCAATGTGGATACCAAAAAAATCGAGGATGTATAGACCACATCACTAACCTCGAAAATTACATCAGAGAAGCTTTCATTAATAAAGAACATGTAACATCTGTTTTTTTTTTTTTTTTTTTTTTTATCTTGAGAAAGCATACAAAACTACTTGGAAACACGACATCATAAAAGATCTCCACAACATTGGACTAAGAGGCAAACTACCTGAATTCCTCAAAAACTTCCTAACAGACAGATCTTTCCAAGTTTGCACAGGCTACTTTATCAGACCCACAGAATCAAGGAGTGCCTCAAGACAGCATTTTGTCAACAACTCTCTTTAACATCAAAATCAACAATATTATAAAAGAACCCTCTCCTGATATACATAGCTCCTTACACGTGGATGACTGCTCAATCAGCTTCAGATCAAAATACATTCACACCATCAAAAGAAAATTACAACACAATATAAAATTAATAAATGGGCAACAAGAAATGATTTCAAATTTTTAAAAACTAAAACAAAATGCATCCATTTCTGTAAGCAACACAAACTCTCCCTGACTTTACCTTACAGATTGAAGGTGAAATAATTCCATTCATAAACGAACACAAGCACCTAGAAATCATTTTTGATAAAAAATTTAACTTCATTTCACACATCAATTACAAATGCAATAAGACACTAGAACTCCTACAAGTTATCGCCCATACAGATTGGTGAGCTGACAAGAACACACTACTTAAACTATATAGAGCATTAATCAGATAAAAAACAGACTATGGAAGTTTTATATATCACTCCACCAGAAAATCATATCTAAAAATCCTCAACACAATATGCCACTCCAGACTAAGACTAGCACTGGGAGCGTTTCAAACCTCCCCAGTAGAAAGCCTATATGCAGAAGCACATGAAACCTCTCCAATGCTCAGAAACCAAAACTTTGGTCTAAAGTCCAACACAAAATTAACAGCCAACCCCACAAACCCAGCACACAATAGCACTTTAAACCCAAATCATAAACACCTTTTTGGCCAAAAAGAAAATACAACCAAAACGTTTGGATTCAGAATAAAACCAATTTCCAAAGAAGCAAATCTACCCATAACCAAAATCCATGAAATTGTCCTACTCAAAACCCCTCCCTGGAAAATTTAACCCCCAATATTGATCTAAGTTTAAGTAAACATGAAAAGAAACATACTCATCCAATAACTTACCATGATGATCTCAATAAAATCAAAGAAAAGTATCCAAACTACACACACACATACAGATGGGTTTAAATAAAATAATGCAACAGTCAGTGGAGCAATACTCAACAAATCAACCAAAAAACAAACCTCCTAAAAGAAACATCAGTTTTCAGTGCCGAAATACATGCTCTAGTCCTAGCTCTTAGTCTAGCCTCCAATAACAAAGAATTCAAATTTATAATCCTTTCAGACTCCCAATCTACTCTAAAAGTTATCAAAAATAAAAAGATGGAAAATCCCCTAATCACAAAATTACTCCACAAATTAACAGAATTAAACAATCAAAAAGAAATCATTTGGGTAATGAATTAGCAGATTCAGCAGCAAAAACCGCTTTAAATCTCCCAATTGATGCAAATTTTAAACTTCCATACACAGATCTTAAGACATATCAACACATAGACAACAGAGAAATGGTAAACTTACTGGAATGAATATCCTAACAAACTTCACGAAATCATGCCAAAAATTAAAAATCAAGAACAAAATACGAAACTAAACAGAAAAGAAGTCAAACGAACAAGAATAAAAATATGCCATACACATTGAACCCACTCATATTTAAAAAAAAAAAAAGAAAAAAAGCCAACTCATCTGTATATCTTGTCAAACACCATTGACAATAAAACACATATTAATTGAATGCACTGATTTTGTAACAAGGAATAATTTCTACAAAGAAAAAAATATTAAGGATTTATTTAATAAAAACAATCTCTACATCATACTTTCATACCGAGAAAAATTGACCTTTATAAAAAAATTTAAAAAGAACCCTTTATACGACAGCTAGAGCAGAGGTAGAGGCTCCTTGAGCCCATAGACACTCGGCATAAAATAAAACCAAACAAAACAAACATCAATTATAGGTTGTGTAAATTCTATTAATCGTACATTGTTGGCAACATATGTGCATACATGTTTCAGCTGAGATTTCATTTGAAATCGGCTTCATTGGATCAATTAGTGAATGAGGCAAGTTATGAATCTGCTCAAACTCGCTCATTTATTTACTAAAAAAGTATTCATATGCTTATATGCATACATTTTGAGATAACTGATTAATTTGGTAAAATACAAGTTTATTTTTTAAATTATTAAGTTACTAGCATTTCAGCCCGGCGTTACCCGGGTGTTTGGATGTGTATGTTGAGCAAAAAAAAAAAGAAAGTGGTAGTAGGAAGGCAAGCTCGAACCTGTACCGTAAAGGAGGAAAAGAACTGGGTAAAACCTAACGTTTATGCTGTTACGACCACCGCCAAACCGGAAGCAACATTTTTTAAAATTAAGGCTACACAAAAAGGAGAGGATAACTTTAAAAAATATCGGCGAAAAATGCCCCCCCCCCTTTAGAAAAGTGCCTAGTTGAAGGGGAAGATATTAATGTTTTTAGCCAATTTTTTGATATTTGTCGTATGAAAGGTCGAACTTTAAAACGATACTGATCTTGGTAAAATCCGGTGCCTCGATTGAAAGTTTAAGGCAGACATGCAAACAGACATGCATACATACATCTATATATTGGTAACTAAAAAGTTTTGACCCAAACTGATGAAAAAGCTTGCACTATCTCTGAATCCCCTTTATGTAAAATTTCAAATATTTAGACCAGAAATTGTCTGAGTAATTTGGAAAAGACCGCAGAGGTCAATTTTTTTTTAACTTTAACCTCTATTATGACCCCTTAAAATGTATTGTTTTGGGCTCAAATCAATTTATTAAGTTAGATCCATGTCCAAGGAACCTGTATCTAATATTTCAAGTGTGTAGACCCAAAATTGTCAGAGGAGTTTGGTAGAGTTCTCAAAGGTGAAATCGTTGAACTTTGACTCCTTAATCGCCAAATTTCTGGCCAAAAACCGATCACATCGATTTTTCCCAAATTTCAGTACCCTGTATATCAAATTTTGAGTCTGTAGACTAAAAATAGACAGTTATTTTGTAGGGAAATGTACACACACACACGTTCACTTTTATAGACATATGTCTATAAAAGTGAACGTGTGTGTAGATTGCATATTTTTTAAAACTATTTCTTCATTTTTTTTTTTTTTTAGTATACTTTGATTCTCAGCTAAAAAATATTAAATGGTATACTGATGAAATTTAGTGCCCTGTATAATTGCATATATATATATATATATATATATATATATAAAACCCTGGACCTTGCTTACTTGCTTGCATCTTGTCTTCGATCAGACAATTTCAACTTTTAAAAAAGGGATGACAGGTGAATTTATATAATATATGCATATGGCCGAGGCTCAGAGGCTTAGGAATGAAGGTAGAGAGTTGTATGTTTTGGTTTCAATTCTAGCTGACTGTACCCTAGTCATATATTTTTTTTATAGTTTTGATCTAACTACCATATATTAGGTTCAATGTAATAATTGATGGAGAATTGTCTCTATAATAATGAATACATAATCTGCATGAATTAAAATATAATATTTACGCGTATCTTATGACTGGGAAAAGCAGGTAGTCTGCTAGTATGTGTGTGTGTGTGTGTATATATATATATATATATATATATATATATATATATATATATTAGTGTTGGGACGATTAATCGGAATGAGGAATAGAAAAATCAGAACTTTGGGGGTATGAAAATTGGAAAAATATCTGCTGATTTTCCAACATCAAAAATCATCTTTATTTGATGTTGTTGAAAGTGACATCTTCTGCTCGTAATGATAAAATAATAAATATTTAATGATTCTAAACTACCAGTAATAGTAAAATATATAGATCATCACCATTTGTGTTTTCATTTTATGTTTGATAAAATATCTGAACATTTACCATCGAGTTTTTATGGTAATCGGTAAAATTTACTAGTTTATCTTCTTCTCTATATAAATAAAATGAACTCATTTTTTTCCCCTCTAAGTTTGACCTTAATAGGATTAAAACGAGAGACATTTCATGCAAATGTAATATGCACAAACTGCAGCACATTATCTGAGGTGTGCTATAGGCCTATTACCTCTACACTTGCTCGATAATCGTACATTCCTAAATTTTTTCTGGTGAGAGTTCACTGCCAAAATTTGTAAGAATCAATCGAAGTTGCAAAATCTTTTCTCTCTATTACATTCCTACTTTCCTTGCTCCCTATTTACACTGACGCTTCATCGTTCACGAATGCACACTGATTACGGATTTTGCTGTTGCATACAAAAACTGAAATGCTTCCTATTGCAGGAAACACACCATGCCTACTTATACATTGCTTATTTACAATTTATTTCAAAACATTATTCCACTAGAAAAAAAAAACGATTCTCTTTTCTTGGTGATTCATTTTCTTTTCTTTTTTTTATTCATTAACATATAATATTTCCTTTTCCTTTAGTTTCATTTCGTTCGATGTTTTTTTTTTTGTTTACATTTTTTCGATTACAGAGTTAAAGATTAATTTTACAGTTAGCGCATTACAAAATGTGAGATGTCAAATTTTCACTTAAAGCAATTACGCACATATCAATCTCGATTTGTAACACATCGTTATATGTGTGCTTTAAAATAGTGACCGACTCGGATAGAGAAATACTACATTTAAAAATGTAAACAATGCATTTCTATATGCATCTCTAAAAACCTCAGTTCCTGTTTACTGCGTTTCGTATGCTTTCGTTTTGTTTCTTACATGTTCCCATTTTTCAGATTACATTGCGATTGTAAACATTGTTACGATATAACTCAAAGCAAAATGAATTTCACTACTGCCGCTTTCCTTAGCACAAACAAGGTGTTTTCTTTTTTGTAATATTTACTTCAATATCTTAGGAGTTGACTTTACTAATTATCTTTGATTTATACCAAGAAAACTAATATTTATCTCGAAATGGATTTTTACATTAGATTTATTTAACTTCAAAAATTAAATGAATTGCTAAGCTTGCCGTGCATAAGATTTCGCATAATTTTTTTCCCCCACGTGTACAAACACTTTCTTCCCTTGGGGACATTAAATGTTGTCCTTATTCTTCTGTTTATTTTCTTAACATCTGTTGACAAAAAATTAATTTGTACATTCTCTTGAAAAAATAAAAAATTTTCTCTACTTTCACGTAACTATTAACAGTGTTCATATAAAGCATTCATCTTTTCTTTTTATAATAAAAATTCCGTTTGCAAAGAGAAATGTTTACTGCCAATTTTCTTTAACAAAAAAAGTGCAAGTTTTCCTGAAAAAAAACAAAACAAACAAAACCTTCCCCCTAACAATTTATGGTAAAAAAGGAATCTTTTTTTGAGGAAAAAAACTTTGCAGAAAATATTAAAAGTAAGTAAACAATACGAAATGCAATTTTTCTTGAGGAATGTGTTCCATTTTAACAAACTGAGTCACAGCAACGCGTGGCGGGGTACAGCTAGTAGTTAAATATTTTGAGATTTATAAAGAATCAGTCATTGTATCGGAATTGAGAAAAATATTGGAATTGTCTCGTCACTAATATATATATATATATATATATATATGTGTGTGTGTGTATGTTTTAATGTGTTATAACTATAGAATTCATACCATTAGCCATTAATTTAATGACTAAAACATTTTAGGGTTTCATCCTTTTTTATTTCTGGTTCTACAGAATTATTTGACATTGAATTACTGATCATTTGATTCATCCAATTTTACAGCATCAAAACTTTATTGCAGTTTTTTCATAAAAATTACTTTTGTAATATTTTTTGTTTCTTAGTCTGCTGAATGGGAATCTACTGCCAGTTTGAATCTTCTGAATGCCCTCCAGAGTATGGTGATTGTCACTGGCCTGATAGGGGGATGTATGCTGTGTGCCTGGGCAGTGGTGCATGGTTTAAATGGACTCGAACTCAGTTCGGGTGATTATGTCCTCTTTGGAACCTACATTATTCAGTTGTTCTCACCTTTAAATTGGCTTGGAACTTATTATAGGTGAGTATACAGATTTTTATCTGTCTCTGTCTGCCTCTGCCTACCCACTTATCTGTCGCCGCCCATTTGTCTGTCTTTCTTTCTTGTTTCTGTAATAGGATAAACATTTATCTCCATTTAGGTTAATAGATTTATTTCCATTAAAATAACACTAAAATCATGAAACATTTTAGCAATTAATCCTGAATGACTGCTTATATTTAGTTTGGCTGTTTGTGCTTAACAATACCTATTTTAATTTTTTTTTGTGCTTTTCAAATTGTAAACTGCTTTAGCTAATATATATATTAAACAAGTTTAAATATATTAATAAAGCTAATACCAATATTTCTTTAAAAAAAAATTCTTAATACTAAAAAAATTAGTTAAATATATATCATGTTTTATTTATGTATATAATTTTTTTTTTTTTTAAGAATGATCCAGCAATCTTTCATAGACATGGAAAATATGTTTGAATTATTAAATGAAGAAGAGGAGGTAAGTTGCTTTTTCTTTTTAGATGTTTTGCAAGAACAAAAAACCCAACATTTTTGGAATACTCAAAAAAATATTTCAGCTTTGGTATCACTTACATTTATTTTTGCCACAAATATTGTAATATATTATGGTGTAAATGAAGACTCTAACTCTATATAATTTATAAAATTTTGTTAAAATCTATGAAATTATGTTGCCTAAAATTTTGGATCATTTGTTTATAAGTTATGTCTTAAGATATATTTTTGGTTTCAACTCAATAGTGTATTTCTGGTATGCGAATTGGTAATCTCATTGTAAGAAATTCAAATAACACTCTGTCTATTTGTGGTTCAACTTAAAAACAACCTTGGTGTCTAACTCTGTTCCGTGAGGAGACAAACTAAAAAGCAACTTCCAAATCCGATGCTCTTCATCAACTGAGCATGTTTTTAAAAACAACCCTAATAGTCAGTTATCAACTCTCAGAACTTGGTCAAAGAAGCAGACAACTTTGTCCTAAATTATTCTCAATGATGTGTCACCGCTGGCAAGATTTCTGTAAGTAAATTTACATATTTCGTGCTATCACACTTCAAAAAAAAAAAATTGGTGAACCGGAAGTTGAGTCTATTAGCAGGGAGTATGAAAGTTCTTTGCTGTATTTATGATGAGTCTGCTGCTGTTTGACCTACAGAATAGAAGTAAGAAGATATCATTTACTAGAAAAATAATTTATTTGTGCAAGTTTCATCCAGTGCGATTAGAATCTGACTCATAAATTAACCGATTAAGACTGATTTAGCTGAGTAGCCTAGACACACAAATTAAAAAGCCAATCCATTCAATATGTGATTTGCATGGGCAAATTTAATTCAAACACCTGAATTTAAATTTCTGCACACTATGAGGAGGAGCATGTTTGACAGTGGGAGAGCAGTAAACATAACTATGGCAGAAATCAGCTGTTCTTGTGTTTGTCTGTTGGTGTTGGTTGTTTTTGTGCACATTTTGAACAAGTGTTTTCTTATTGTAATGGAAACAATTGCGCTATTGTTTAGGTCTCAGTTTTTAGTTATGGCCTTGTGCACTTTTTATTACGTTTTTCTAACCTTTAATGTTCATCCACAAAAATGGAATAGAAGTAAATGTTATCGTCGTCCAAGTGTTTCTCTCTCTTTTTATCTTCTGACATGAATAAAACATTCCCAACATATGACAACTAAAATAGTGTTTGAATATCAAATATTCTCTATTAATGATTTTCTCAATCATATTCTAAAATCATTTGTTACAGATGGCATAGCTATCTATGGCAGCTCTTCAAAGAGCCTTGGTGGTCAACATATTGCTGATTCTCTCCCTCTTCCAATTTTGAGCATGTGGTGAAATGCAAGAAAAGTGACTTATTGCATGGAATACCTAAAACAGTTTTACTGCCAATGCTCAGATCCTTGCTTTGCTCCAGTTTAAATGTATCTCTCATTTAGGGAAGCCTCTTGCTTTTATAAACTCCCTTTCACTCCAGATCTAAAATGGAAGACTTATACTAAATATGTTACTAAATTTGTTGTAAAAATTCTTGCATATTTCTACTACTTCAGAAAGTACCTGAATCCCGATACAATCCTCTACCCATACGAATCATATGTCCCAAGATAGAATACTGATGTCACATTTAGAGAGTTGAGAGAGTCCAAAATAAACTTGCCAATCATGTGGGAAATCATCTCTACAATCTTTTTTCACACACAACTTGCCACTGCTAGTTTATTAGTTTCATAGGAAATGATAAACTGAGCTTCAATCTCTTGTTATTTCTTGTACGATATTCACAGCAAGAACTCGTTTTAAGAACCCCCCCCCCCAACCAAACCTTACTTGAAATACTACATCCTAATGTTATTTGTAAGTTAATAACCCCCGTCTCTTGAAAGCTAACAATCTGCTCTATCCCCCCCACCCCCAAGCTGCCACTAAACTCCTACATTGCACACACCTTTGTAGTGGAATTTAACTTCCAACCCTTAACCTTCACATTCTAACTGCTTAATAATCATCACTGAACATCTATACATTTCTACCTCTAAGACATGCATTAGAGTTCATTCCTATCCAGTTAGGTACTTAACAGCCAAAGTATGTACTCAGAAGCAAAGCGACCTGCATTAAATAACTATGTCTCCTCCTAGATAGTTTTGCAATGATTAATACGAAACTGAACCAATACTCCTTGTTATGCAAAATGTCCCATGACTCTTAACTGAAAGCTGAAATTATCTTCCTTTAATAATACACATACTTAATACCTACAACTTCAACTTATTCGCATCTATTGAAAACCCGCCCATATATCTATTTACCTAATTACACATGATGCAAAACTTACCTACTGTTTTATCCATACTGTATTGCACTTACATCTTAACCCTCCTGTCATCTAAAATATACAGAGATTGGGCACAACTCTTAGTTCAATTTTTAATACCTACTCATACTGTAACGTTATCCTATACCTAAGCTAACATATAAATAAAGGAAAAGCCTCAAAATAAAGAAAATCCTCAAACCACATAACAAACTCCTAACAAGCCCGCTAACAAACTTAGTTGCTTACACTGCATGAGCTTTACTTACCCCCTTTATCCAGTAACAAATAGCAATGTCTCTTAATCACTTTGAGGAGTGTAACTATTCAGCAGATATTTAACCTCTACAAAGTAACACTAACTAACCATGTGGGGTCGCAGAAATACCTGGATTAGGACCCAGGTGCGGAGCAAACCCTCTCAGTGTTGACGGACCCAGTAGATCTTTCCAGATCACCCGTCTAGGAGAAGGAAAACTCTGAAACTAAACCAAAAGGGAGAGAGGCCTCTTCAGTCTTGGATGACAACCTTCCTAGAGCTGGTGACTCAAACAAATTACCGGTTTGCAAACCTAAACTGCTTAAGGAGTAGATAGGCTCTATCGCCCGGCTTCCATACTCCTTCTTTGCCTATTAGTCAGGCGCAGAGATAATATCACAGTGATTTGACAAAAACACACAGTGGTAGATCTTGTTTCTTGCCAGGGCCCTTGCAAAGAAGGTAGGCTCTCTCTACCGTGCTAGAAAATTACTAACTCGAAAGTATCCTGTACCTCTATAAGGCCGCCATTCACCCATGTATGGAGTATTGCTGTCATATTTGGGCTGGTGCATCTGCTATTAGTCTTTCGCTCCTAGACAAGGTTCAAAAGAGTCGCCAATCTGAGGGGCTCTGAACTGGCATCTAAGCTTCAGCCTCTGTCCCATCGACGAAATGTTGCATCCCTCTGCCTGTTCTACAAGTATTTTAATGGTGAATGCTCTGACGAACTGCAAGCACTTGTGCCCCCACGACGTAAATACCCTCGACAAACCTGATGGGCAGCTAAATCTCACCCCCACACAGATCCCAGATGTAAAAGATCTTTCTACTCCAGTAATTTCTTCCCCAGAACCGCTAGACTTTGGAATTCCAGGTCCCTGCTTCCCCGACTGTACTGACGGGCAGAAGTTCAAGTGTAACGTGAACAGACATCTTGCTGCCCAAATCCCCACATAGTACCTCAGTAGATGTTACCCCTGATAGTAACCCCCTACACCAAAGTGGCAATGTGCCTTGTTTGAGGTGAAAATGTAATTGAAAAAAAAAAAAAAAAAAAGACCACCATTGCCAAGAACTTTCCTTTCTTCGTCTGTGCCTGACATCACAGAAATTTTCATGAATAAGAATTTTTTTTCCCGAACTTCCTATCTGTAGGAAATGGTGTCACAAGATTGCTTCCCTAAGTCCTAAAGCATTGTTTGTTTTCAAACAATATATAATTAATACCAGTAAACTGAATGAAATCTCTGCCCTTTTTTTTGGTTTTACTATAAACAAAAAAATCTATCCAGACTAAATATTAAAATTGATCAAATGATTGTAAATAAAATTTTTGCTTTTTAAAAGACTGATCAATAATTGACATAAATCACTGATGTAACAGATTTTTTTTTAATTACGTTTATCTTTCGGTATTCTTTGATGCTATTATTAAACAATAGCATAATAAATTTTTTTTTTTTAAAGCTTTTGGAAAGAAGATAGAGAAATAATTGTCTTTATATATATGAAAACTTAGTTCTTCACATGCGGACACACAGACACAAATGGAGGACCTTAAGCTAAACACGATTATCGCCTTTCAACTCTGGTAACACCAAGTCTTGCCACCAGGGGGCGATACAGCTACGTTGACTTCCGTTTTATATATTTCATCCTCTTTTCGCTGAAACTCTGAACAAGTAAAGATGTGACGATAATAATACACTACTCCAGTCTGGCATGTCCAATCCACTTTCCTAACCTCGCCGTCAGCCTCTCATCAAAATACAACAACGCAAGTAACGTTATTCATCATCTCTTATCACTGAACTCTTACTGTCTCTTGTTCTTTCTATTACTTTTGTATTCTGCTGTAAATAAATTTACTTTTGCTTTTAATCATATAACGACATACCATGTGTTTTCATTACGCAACCTTTGCTTCTTTCACTTACCTGATAACAACATGGAGGATTAGATCACCAATTACATAAGCACGCGACCCTGTCAATGAGGTAGAAATGTTCAATCCTGCATATATTTTCTAGTATTTCATAGTTTCTTGCATTATTTCCTTTATCTTTCGATATTCTTTGATGCTATTATTAAACAATAGCATAATAAATTTTTTTCATTTTCAGATTAAAGACATCCCTGGTGCAAAGGCACTCGAGTTAAAAGAAGGAAAAATAGAATTTAAAAATGTGGAATTTCATTATAATCCAGCGTGAGTTGATCCAAAATGTTTTAAGATTCTATTAAAAATATATTTTATTAATTGCTTTTTATTTTCTTACATAAGCTTTTATATTTTTGTGGTTTGTCAAGAAAATCTGGGTGCAAAACATAACTTGGTTGTGTTTGGTCGCATTTGACTTAATATTCATGTTGAGTACCGATTTCACCATTTTATAATAAAAATAAGTGAAGTATTAATTTTAAATTCTTTTGTATTTTGCCAATCATGCAGTAAAGAAAAAGTGATAAAAAAAAAAAGATACAAATAGATAACTGTTACCAAACACAATAAAATTTACTTTTCTACTTATATAGATAATTTTTACATGTTTTAACTGATTTTAAGATTTATTTTCATTTTTACATAGCCAAGGCAGAATGTTATTCAAGATGGACAACAATTTTACCGGGACTAAACTTAGTTGAGAATTTCAGGCTTAAGATAAAAAAACCCAACTTATTTTAATCCAATTGGTAACCACCTTTGGACTTGAGTTTATCTTTTTAAGCATGTTAAGCCTGAAATTCACAACTAACTCCTGGCAAAATTATTGTCAATCTTGAAAAACATACTGGCTTTAAGTAACTATGATACTAACAAATGTAATTTGATAATGAAGTTTACAATCTGCAAACATGTGAAAATTATGTACAAAAATAGTTTTTTTTGCATTTTAGTTAGGTTTTTAGTTTGCCTCTTTTTTCTTAACTGTGTTGCACAATAGCCTAATTTTTTTTTGTACAAATTCTACTCATTTCATTCAAAGCTAAAATTTTTTTAAAATAAACATGGCAAGAATCAGTTTTCGTCTGCTTCTTTTTACATAAAGCTGTATTAATACTACTATTACTGGGTTGAGTTTGGTGGATTATATTTGATTTAGTGCATGCCTGTCGGCAGCAGTACAGTTGTACTAAGGGAGGGATAAGAACATTTATTTAGATTGTTTCTCAACTGATATACTCATGGAGGGCAACAGCAATCACAATAACTTAGTTGTTTCCGTCTGAAAGGCAAGATTCTAAGCACCTACAAGCCTAGACCCTACATAATGTGTGTCTCCATTGAAATCATGACAAATCCATTCTATGTGACACAGTGGTTGGAGATCTGCTGATTTTTTAATCCCATTACTGTGATGACGATGATAAAAATTTAGGCAGATCATTGGCAGGAAACACTTGAATGAAAAAATGACGACTGAAAGAATGACATTTAGTTTTGGTAAAGACAATGATTGATGCAGATGACTGGCAGTTAACACCTGGATAGAAGAATAACATCAAATTTTTTATGCAAAATTTGATCTGGCAATTATTAGATATATTATTATATATATTGATATATCAATATATAATATATTATATATTGATATAGCGATTATATACATGTCAGAACGTGTTTCCGGTTATGAGTTTCCATTGCATGTATCATGTAAATAATTAAGTTTGTTCTTTAAAATATACTAGATAAACGTGTCAAATAATTAAAAACTAATAATCTGAAAATTCTAAATGTTATAGAGTGATACTTGTCGACATTTTGTGTACTAATCGGTGAAAGAATCGACAAACTCTGGAGAGGACCACAATCAAAATATGCCGGTCTTCTTGTGTGCTAAATGATCAGTGTGGAATCGAATGGAATGATAGGCCTCACCATGTGCAACTGCGGCCTCTTTCACGCAACAGATATTGCTAGCCTCTCTCAATGTATTGCCATGTTCATAGTGGATTCTCAACTGAGCATCAATCCTTAGTCCTCTTCTGTAAAACAGCAAGAACTTGTCTGTCTACAACCACAGTAAGGAACCTTCTTTTCTCTTTCAAAAGCCAAGCAATTTCTATGAACAAAGTTTTTTCCTTAGAAGATCTTATCTATGGGAGATACCAAAATACTACTTCTCA
The DNA here is from genome assembly GCF_053919585.1 of Euprymna scolopes. Lineage (NCBI taxonomy): Eukaryota > Metazoa > Mollusca > Cephalopoda > Sepiida > Sepiolidae > Euprymna > Euprymna scolopes. The sequence goes on from NC_136520.1 coordinate 18,931,207, forward strand.
ACAGACTACAACATATTCGTCTTCAAGTTTAATGTAAACAGATACTTTTCACTCTTATTCTGGAGTGATCCTCTGGCCTTGATAAGCAATGATATATCGGTAAAAAAAAAATGAAAACGCCTGAACCTGCTCTAAAGCAAGCAGAACATCTGATGAAATTTACTGATATTTGCATATTAGTTTTAATAAGGAAATTTAATTGTTATTTATGAAGTATATTTCTTAAAATGTGATTTTTGTTGGGAGATCTACCATTGGCAGCTGATGTGTAAACGCTTAATTTTATTTAACTGTTTTTGTTTTGTGCAATTATTTCCTAATCTAATTTAAAATTCTACCATTCAAATATTCTGAGTAATGTCTGTATTTGTCGAAAAGGTGAATGTGAAGAAAAAGAACACATAGTTAAAAGCAACATAAAAATAAGCGTAGAGTATAATCAAACTTGAGTATCAAAACTATTTTGAATAAAAAAGACAAATAGCATATTTAAAAAAAGTGAAAAAAAATATTTCCAACAAGATTGGGTAGGTACAGTTTAATATACAGTATTTGGGATATTTCAGGGTTTGAATGAATTTTAGATTCATTCAAGTGTTGGGGACTGCATATATAAAGATCACGTGAGTAGAAACTTCTGAGATTTGATTGTTGTGGTGGGAGTAAAAATGTCTAGTTTTTGCTTGTGTAGACTTAGAAAGTGTTTTTGTTATTAACAGCCAGTAAAGATATAGTGTTATTGGATGATTGAGTATTCCCTACAGAAAGAAAGGTAAGAGAATCTATATGAAATCTCAGTTTATTTATGAAATTTTCTGGGGAAGATGGTGGAAGTAATCCTGAATCTCTAAGAACCTTTCTTAAAACTTCAGATTATTTTGATAAAATTTGAATCCTACGTTTAAACTTGTCTGGAGAAGACAATGAAAATGGTTCCGAATCTTGAAATTCTTCCCTCATAGCTTTCTTAAGTGGCTATAGGAGCAGAACCTCATTTAAAATTTCAATCAGGTGTATATCTGATTATACGAAAATTTATATCATTTGTAGGAGACACTAATTCAGAATGTGTTTCCAAAATTTCAGTTTTTCCAGACAAAAAGAAAAAAAATGTGATGGACAAAGTGAAAAAGGATGTAGGTTCCTCTCAACATCGGATTGAGATCCAGCAAAAGATGCACTATAGGTGCTTTCCGCTCATTAGAATAAAGATAGCATTATCTGTCCATGTTATTGCTCAATGAAACAGCCTACCAAAGGTAGTGACGATGGAGATTTGTTATCACTCAGACTCCAGGGAACACAACCTGTTGTTGCAGTGAGTGATCACTGAGAACATCATGAGAAATGATAACCTGATAAGTTTTGCAAAGGATGAACTTTCGCAGCCGAATCAAAACACAAAACTAATGACCATGCATAAGTACTGAAAGGTTGATTATTGGTACAGAAATCACTATCAAAATGTAGTGAGAATTCCATGGTCAACGGTTGGTGTAAGGACGCAAACCAGTTTGTAAGGCAGATGAAGTGCTTTTTAGCCTTGATAAGCAATCATCTAAAGATGTAATTTGTTTTAGGCAGCATGATTTTCCCCACATAAGAAACTGACCTTGTGCCTAATTCTGTTCTTGTGTGGAGGCTGAGATAAATAGGGAATTCTTTGTCAATAAAAAATTCAGGGAAATCCACCTGTTGTCAATACTGGTAGTGAATCCTTGTTGACTCGGGAACCTACATGGGATTTCAAACTGAATTAGGGCTAGATTGTTTTTCTTCCATCAGACATAACTATGTAGCAATGTTATTTTTTTATTTTATAATTCTACTACGCTTCTTAAATTTATATTACGACTCTAGAATGATAAAAAAAATTACACCCATTCATGTGTTGAAAAAAAAAAAAAACTACCAAAACAAGAAAAATTTCTTAATATTTTTTTTGTCTTTTCAGAAAACCTATTTTAAAAAAAATTTCCTTCCTTGTTCCACCAGGCCAAACCTTTGCATTGGTAATTATTTTTATTCCTTTATTCTGTCAATCTTTCATTCTATCTGTCAATGGCACTGTAAAAATGGCTTAAGACATGACGAGCAGAAAAGAAAAGACAATGGCCATCAATTAATGTAACAAACAATATTTACAAGAAAAGTGTTGGAACCTTGTTTGCCAGTGTCTTCATAATTATATGCACTGTAAATGCAATGAAAGAGGCATAATCCAGTATGTGATTATTTACTTTTGTAAGAGTAATGTTGGATGTTAAATGCATGGGAACAGAAGTAGAAGTTCTGTTCATGGTGATGATGCTAATTTGTTGCTCTATTGTTGTTGGTGATAGTGATGATTGGGTCTCACTTAGCATGGCAAAGTATTGTTGGCATTGCTATTGTTGATTATAAAAAAACAAAACAAAACTGAGTGTTTATGTAGTTGACAGTTTTTGTGCTTTTTGTGCATAGAAGTAAAGATTTCTGATGAACTGAGCATTTTTTTGTGTTGTGAAAATTCCAGCCAAGACTTTGTGTGGCAGTGTAGATGTATTAGATTGTTTAAACCTAGTTTTTTTCTTTTCAAACTGATTCTTTTATAGACAACTTTGTAAAAGCTTTTAGATTTGTTGTATCAGTTAAGATAAAAATGAAATGTAATAAGTCCCCAGACGTACCCCTCCACCGTACTGTATACCGATACTCCATGGCTGACTGGGATAGCTTCCGTACATTCATATCAGATCTACTGCTGCATTCCATGTTTAAAAAGGATGTGACCTCTATAGTATCAGACCTAACCGAATGGTTAATTGTAGGCATAGACCAATTCATACCATCTAAAAAATTCCAACAAAACCCTAATAGCCAGCCATGGTTTCCCCAGAATGTGTTGCTGCCATTGTGCACAGAAATCACTTTTTCCATAACTACCAGCGTAATAGATGCACTGAGACTAAAGCTGCTTTTAGGAATGCCAGCAACCACTGTAAAAGAGTAATAAAAAATGCAAGAGAGCTATATGTCTAGTCTGTTAAATCCAAAGTAGCTGATCAGCGGCTTGGTTTCCACCAGTTTTGGCAAATAACAAATAGGATCCTGAACAGAAGTGTGCGTTCTATCCCAACTATTATCAATGGACCAGAGGTCATCTCGTCAGCATCAGACAAGGCCAAACTATTTGCAAAGAACTTTGCAGCTAATTCTACCCTATGCGACGAAGGCCATCAACTCCCCATATTTCCTCCTATAACACAAAACACGCTAGGTATATACAAATATCTGTGCATGAGGTCGCCAAGCTAATCAAGAACCTTGATTCCAGTAAAGCAACTGGCCCTGACGGCATCCCAATTATAGTGTTAAAAAAGCTTCAACCTGAACTTGCTCCCATACTTACAAAATTGTTTAAGCGTTGCCTTAAGGAGAAGTGCTTTCCAACACCCTGGAAAACCTCATCAGTATGCCCTGTATTTAAGAATTCAGGTGATAAGTCCTCTCCCTCTCAGTACAGACCTATAAGTCTCCTAGTTGCTGGAATCCATACTAAATAGAGAAATAGTCAACCACCTCAGCAAAAATAACCTCCTTAGTGACACGCAATATGGTTTCCGTTCTGCAAGATCTACCGCAGATGTGCTAACGGTTATATCTCATAGGATTAGCGAATCTCTTAACAAAGGCTACCTTTCTAGGGTAATTGCTCTTGACATATCAAAGGCCTTCGACAAGGTATGGCATAAAGGCCTACTTCACAAGATTTTCAGCTACGGTATAACTGGAAATGTTTTCTCAATCATTAAATCATTTCTCTCTAATAGGCTCATTAATGCTGGAGTCCCTCAGGGGTCCATCCTGGGCCCAACTCTCTTCCTGATCTACATCAAGGATCTACCTAAACACATACTTAAATCATTCGTTGACATCTATGCTGATGACACGACCATCTACGGCAACACATCAACGGCTGTAAATGACAAAGTTCTCTCTGATTCTCTCTCCTCTGATCTCGAACGTGTAGTTCAGTGGGGGAAGACGTAGCTGATTACCTTTAATGCATCTAAAACCAAGCTCCTATCTTTACACCATAAACGCTCTGATCCCATCTGGCATCAATTGAAATGGATGGCTCTCGCCTAGGAGAAGCTCAATGTTTTGACAAGCTTCTGGGCTTGACCTTTACTCCTGATATGAAATGGAATACGTACATAAAGTCTGTTGCCAGAGTCGCTGGAAAAATGGTGGGTTCCTTCTACCGCTCCAGAAGATATCTCACTACTGATGCAATTCTCTATCTATATAAAAGCCAAGTACGTTCAAGGATGGAATACTGCTGCCATATCCGGGCAGGAGCTGCTAAAAACAGCCTATCCTGCCTTGACAGAGTACAAAATAGACTTCTTGGCTTAGTGGGGTATGCCCTTTTCTCTTCCCTGCAACCTCTCTCCCACAGAAGAGACGTTGCGAGCCTGTCTTTGTTTTACCGTTATTTCCATGGCAAGTGCTCGTCTGAGCTCCAATCTCTGCCCCCCCCCCTCGCCAATCTTTTACGAAAAACACCCGTCTAGCTGAAGCCACTGTCAAAAATTTTCCCCACTCTCTATCTGTGCCTAAATCAAAACGTAGATTCCATGAACACAGCTTCTTTCTTAGAACAGCATGCCAGTGGAACTCTGTTCCGTCTGCCTGTTTCCCACCTGGCTACAACTTGAATGTCTTCAAATCCAACGTAAACAAATTCCTGATGAACCGCCCCCTTAAGTAGACACTTTATGAAATCTCAACACTAATGTACAACGTACTGTACATGCAATAACCCTTATCCCTGAGTGGCTTCTGGGCCTTGATAAGTGGTGACATCCTTGTAAAAAAAAAAAAAAATCCTCTAGGTAAGAAAAACTTGGTGAGTTATTGATGTAATGAATATGAGTACATCCAGGTGTTTCCTCCTTGCAAAATTATGATTGGCTGATTAAGCGATAAATACTGACTGGTAGTGCTAGATATTGAAAGGTATGCTGAAGCCTTACCAACATGGATCATAAACGCTTGTTCTGTAAGACGACTTACTAGATTATTATTCCCAAAACTATAGTCAGATAAGAAAATAAAGGAATACGGAAATGTCATTCTGTTATTCCTTTATTTTTTTGCCGTTTGTATAACATCTTTTATGAAAAAGTCTTCTGATAGCATGTATAGAAAATCCTTCTCGGCAAATATCTTCTGATAGCATGTATAGAAAATCCTTCTCAGCAAAAGAAATCACTGTGGATGTTGCATTTATTAGTTGCTGCAGTGTTGCGGAAGCTAGATATGATTCTACATGCATACTAAAAATATCTAAGCTGATTTTATTTTGAGATTTTAATAATTCATTTACAAAATTTTGCAGATTCTAAAAACGTTAGCAAATTTCTTCCAATAAGATTGTGAACAAACTTTTTTATCCTTATCCCTTCAGGAGTGTAAGTTCTATGTATTTTGTCATTTTAATGTTTTATTGCATAAAAAAATGACATGAAAATATGATATGCAAGTATGTTTTAAAGATGGTTGTTTAGTTCTGATGACCTGAGTAAAATTTAATCTGAACAATATTTGGAGAAGTGTGCAGAATTTTTTGTTTAAAAAAAGAATGAAAAAAAAAAAAAATTTAACTAAACACAATAAAATTTAATATTCATCTGCATGACTTTTCAGGTTTGACAATTTCTTTTATGATCTTTTTAACAATTTTTTTTACCTTCAAAGCCTTGTAAACGCAACGGATTCAGCATAGTGCCAGATTTTACTTGGTGTCAAACTTCAATGTCGTATGTTTTACAATCCAAAAATTGAAAACTAAAAATGTGTAGTAACTATCACCAATCAGTCAAAAATTTAATTTTTAACTGATCTGTATATTTTTATTAGCTGCATATTTTTTCTTAGGTTAGTAGATGTAGAATAGTTGAGGTAGCAGGTTCAGTTCACAGGGAAGGTCAAGGAACATGTGGAAGGAAATGGTCAAAATGGACTTGAGCAGTACAGACATCCTTTAAAGACAAAAACAATGAAAGAAAGAAAACAAACAAATCAAGACTTATGTTTCATCTGTGAATAGTGAAGAAATTTATTAGTGTCCAGTAATTTGGGTAGCAGTATTAGGACTTGTGACTGCGAGAGTAAAAAACTTCTTTCATTGTTTTTGACTTTAAAGGAATTCTCTCCCTTTAGAGTCAAAAAAGTGAATAAAAAAACAAGTTTAGTTTATGTGTGATGCTATGAACTATCCCCATCCCTCATCTCTACAAGTTGTAACTCTGGAAAATGTTCAGAAACAAAAATCGGCAACAAAATTATCAGTAAGATAAACGGGCGAAAAGAATGCACAGATTTGTTTGTACATCACTTGAATAATCTCACTTGATTTCAAACATGAAATAGGTTTTAGTGTACCTGTAGTTGAAACTCGTTGACCGCTTCTATAAAAACAATGTTCGGAATGTATGAATAAAAAAAATCAATTGGTTTTTAAATCTGTCTTTATGATAGCTTTCCAATCATCATCAGTTTAATGGCCATTTTAAATATTTTAAATGTGTTGGACGGTTTATAAAAATTCTAAACTTATCTCTGGTTAAGTTTCTTTAAAAGGAATTTCCTTGACGGATCAGTTTTTTATTATTATTATTTAAACAGTAATTAAATTGCCTTTCTAACTCCTGTTCTTTTACTTATCAAGGCCTGAATTCCACTCGAGGATAAAGGTTAATGAGTGTACAGTAGTCACTGAGACAATAGTGTAATCATTAGTGGTGGAGATTAGGAAAAATTAGATTATTTAAGACAATGACTCAATAAGAATTTGTTTACATTGGACTTAAAGACAACTATGTTGTCAGCTGGGAAGCAGCTCAGCGGAATAGTTCCATAAGCAGCTTTGTTAATGTAGGAGAGAAGCTTTGTTTATGGAGTTTGGACTTAGATTTAGGGACAGTATGAGAAATTGTTGACAGTGGTTGTAGCTAAACGCGTGTTTGTTGTGAATGTTTTGCAGGTGAGGGGATCATAGATTGAAGGTCATAGGTTGAAGGTCATGACATATGTTGATCCTAATGTTTTCAATATATGTAAATTTTTGTCTGCAAAAGAAATTTCGATAAAATGCAAAAAAGGAAAGTGATTCATCATACTTGTAGGCAGATACAGAAAATTGAATGACAACTTTATTGGCCAACCAACAATTCAAAGTATAAATAAATTCCATGTTAGAACTTATCATTGACTATGCATCAAGTTGGTTAATTTTGTTGAATGTTTATTAAATAAAATTAACACCTGCCAATTTTAACTGCAAAATTATATATATTTTTTTTGGTTTTCATTGTATTTTTAAAACTTTTGTTTTCTCCATTACCAACAGGTCGGCCATTCTGGAAGTGGGAAAAGTACTATTGTACGGTTGCTTTTTCGTTTTTACGATGTGCAAAGTGGCACCATCAAAATAGATAACCAGGACATCTCATTGGTAAGAAAAGTTTCGTTTCAACCATTTTTGTTATGGTTGACCGTTGAATTTAAAAAATTAAAAAAAAAAATTTTTTTATGAACAAAAATGGGAAAGTATGGTAAATTTGGATCTAATACCATTATATTAACCTCTACCTATAGTTATATCTCTTTCTGTGCACTGGTCCTACCAGATCAGACTGTCTGAAATGCATCTAACATTGATGTTTTTTGTTTTTCCATTTCCTTTTGAAAAACTTGATTATGTTCTGCAACCCCTCCCCCCCGTTTCCTTCTTCCCATTCCCTATTTCTCCTATCCCGCCACTTCCTGACTGGTTTCCTAACTTTAAATGTACCAAACATTAATTCTGTAACCTTCCTCGGAGCCCTATATTAGATGGTTGGAGGGAAACCCAGTCACCCAAGCAAAAACAAACCCACACTTGGAGAATGGAGCCCTTAATTCAAACAAAATTCAAAAGAAAAGGTGATTATTATAAGAATAAGAACAGGCCACACAAATATCGTTCAATTCTATTGAGAGGAGAAACCCACTTGAATGCTCACACTGCCAAGAAAATTACAGTTAAACATTTCCTAATAAACTGTATCAACTTAGCCCCCTTACACCAAAAACATTATTATTAAAGATCTCTTTGAAAATATAAATGAAAAAGATTCTAAACTACTTGAAAGAAGCAAATCTTTTGTCCAAAATATAAATCTACTTTTCAAAAAAAAAAAATTTTTTTTTAATCCCAATCCTTTACAAAACTCCCTCCAAACTCATCTTGACATACTGAAAAGTAAAGAATGCCTATTTTATTAAGACTGACCCCTCCTCCTCCAAAAAAAAACTTATTTGGTCTTAAATGACCATGCAGCTGTTGATAGACTAATAAACTGAACAATCAACCAATATTTCTGTGTAGACCTTTCTTTCTGTATGGCTATGTCTCTCTCTTTTTCTGTCTTCAACAAAAATAACTGATGCTTATTTTCATCATTCAAATGCTCACTCATTTGGAATAGTCACTTTCTCTTTCTTTTTTCAGGTGACACAAAGTTCTTTACGTCAAAGTATAGGTGTTGTCCCTCAAGATACAGTGCTTTTTAATAATGACATTCGGTAAGAAAAACTTTTTTTTTTCATTTTATTGCTGCAGCTTGTGACCCATACTAAAGCAGACTTTACGTTGGCATATTTGGGCTTTTTATGTCTGAAAATGCTGAATCAAAACAAGATGATCTCGATATGAAAATGACTGTTAATGAAACATTTTTTTTTTTTAAGTTTTGTTTTTCATGAGAAAGTTAACGTTTGATTATTTAACTTTTCCAATTTCTTTTCATTTTCTTTTGTACTGGTACAGCATTTCAAGCAAATCTACTAGGTTAGGCTTAGGGTGAAAAGAAAAGTTATGTTTTAGTTTTTATCCTTTTGAAGACTGAATCATCTGTTCTAAACCACTGAGATTTATTGCTTTACATGATTGTCCTAACTTAACGGATTTTACGATTTGTAATTTTGATAAACATAAAATATAAAAACTGATAGAAAATTAAAATCTTTTAAAAAGATACTTTAGTGAAAACTATTTTTTGTTTGAAATTATCGTGTAGCCAAAAAATCTATAGGAATAGACTGGCTCTACTTCATATACAAGGTTAGCATTGATTTTGATATGATTAGAGGGTGGGACGATAAAGTTGTTCCCCTTAGCTTAAACAACACTATAGCTTTATTTGAAAACTTTTATTGAAAAAATCAATTCAGGTAACTTGATTATGTTGTAGAGCTGAGATCTATTCAATGTAGCCACCTTCAGCCTCAATCACTGCTTCAGCAAGATGGCAACTGGGAGCATGCCTTTTCCACAAATGTCAGTAGGAGCTCAGCAAATACTCATCGGATGGTCGCAATCAGGCTGGCTTTGGTGTTTGGTGTTGTTGGAGGTCATGTTGGTGATGTTCTTGACGTATGACCAAACGAAGTAGGTTCAGGTAAGGGGAGGAGGGAGGCAATTAGAGAAAGGTACAAAGTCGTAGCACTTCTTCTGAAGCTAAGCCTGGGTCTCTTTGAACTTGTGGGCCAGTGCCAAGTCCTGCTGCCACACCCAGGTTTGATTGCCCCAGAAGATCACCACACTCTTCAACACATCCAAGTACACTTAGGTGTTGACTTTTAAGCAGACTTCAAAGATGTAAGGTGGCATGCTCACTTGAAACCATACCAATGACCGTAACTGTGGGTGGAAACTTTGTTTCCATCACCCTGGGTACATCCCTGTTATTTGTGGCAATCTAGCGATGCATTTTGGGGGTGCTGTCATAACTTGGATTGGTACAGAGCATGAGTTGTACAGCGGCGCATCTCCAATCTCGCTTGTTGAACATTGTGTCACTTTCAGACATGATAGAAGGCTCCTATTGCTCTTGGCAACTAGTGGATGGTCTGCACAGAAAAAGAAAACCAGTTTTTATCAAACAAATGGAATCATATCGTCAGTAAATAGTATGAGTTTTACAGCGGCACATTTCCAAAATCGCTCATTCAACATTTTACTGTCAGACATGAAGAGGAAGGAGGGGACACTTATTTTCACAGCAGAAACTACTCTTACTATCACTCATTAAAAATAGGATTTTATTTAAAGAGACAGTTTGTATGCACAGGTATTAAGCGCATTTTGATTGGTTATTCATGTTTTATATGGATTTCATCTTTGTTCGGCAATCAAACGAAAAGCAAGTTTTATAAGAACATGCTATTTGATATAATTACATTGATTTATTTTTACTATTAGTTGAATACTTATTCAGTGTTAAAGAAAACATTGTATCGTTTTTATGCAAATACTGATACACAACTATTTATTAGCAAATGCTTTTTTATAGTTAGAAAAACAAAACTCAAATTATATTAGATTTAGTCAAAGATGAAATGTTAAATCTCAACAGATTTGAATTTGGAATTGCTTTTTGTATAGTTAAATGTGAATTTATAATGCTGCAATAATTTATAATACGAAGACAAAGAAAAAAACTGTTTTAAATATAGAAACAAAACTTTTTCCTGTAGAAGAGACGTTACAAGTCCATCTCTGCTCTAGCATTATTTTCATGGCAAGTCCTCAACTGAAGTCCAATCTATGGTGCCCCTTGTGAAACATATACAAAAAAAATACTTGACTAGCTACAGCTAATATATATGATTTCCCCCAATTTTTGCCTAAATCTAAACACAGATTCCATGAACAAAGCTTCATTCCTAGAACTGCCTTCCTGTGAACCACTGTTCCACTGGCCTGCTTCCCAAATGAATACAATATGAGTCTTCAAATCCAATGTAAACAAGTTCTTGTTGATTTGTTCCCATAAATAATCAAAGTCTACTCAATTTACACCATTAACAATTACTTAGCATTACAAGTTGATTTTTTCTTTTTAGATAATGTTATTTTATCAACCTGCATGAAAAAAGCTATATAAAATATGCTTAAAACCGTTTGAATTATGCAAATACCATCAGTAGTTCAAAAGTTATGAAAATTTTATGTGCCAAAATTTAGGCTTTTCCGTGGACATTTTTCTTTAGAAAAAGTGGGCTAAATTACGGACTTCAACATTTCAAGAAATTCGGTAATTTCGCCACCATTTATTTATTTTTCAAGCTATACTCATGAAACTTGGTACTCTTCTGTAAAATTGTGTGCTCTTTCTGATTATGCAGTCAAATCTGATCTATCTCTTTACCATAAGAATTATAAATTCAGATGTACAAATGGTTTTTTAGCTGGTGATCTCGTAAACAGACCAATTTTATTCTAGCGTCTTGATACTCTTTAACGAGACGCTGTGATGTCACAATAGGCATGAAGTTCATGAGAAATGCTGGCAGCTGTCTGAAACCTATCGTTCAGTGCCATCTTCTTAATGCATTAATCTTGTCTAGGAAAAGTTCTTTGGTGGTAGAATTTTCCCAGTATTATTGAAATCCTTTATAACTTTCCCAACGGTACTTTTCGACAGCTTCAAGTCATCAGCAATCTTCCGTATTGAATGGTTTTCCCCATGAAGTTTAATAACTGATTTTTTGACAGAAGCATCAATTTTAAGTGTCATAATGATGCTGGAACCGGCTGCAATTACTACAAAGTGACGTAATCGACTTATTTGTCATTTTTGTACTTAGAAAAGTGGTAAAACTGACTACACAGTCCACAATAAATTATTTTCTTTGCTTCGTCCCATGGTTTTGGCCATTCTAATTAAAAAATAAAAAATTGAACTGCTCATAACTTTTTTCTATCCTTTATAATGAAGTGTAATTAATATTTTACTTTTGTTAGTTTGAAGATATCAAGAGGCTCCTTCCTGGGGCTAACACTTGATTCTATTATAGTTTAAATTTATATCCGAGGGCTCTTTTAAGAATAGACACTGTTCCCTTTATGGCTGCTATCTGTATTTCCTTATAGCTTGGTTTTCCAGGGATTGCTTCTAAGTATTTTTGAAGGTTTTTTTTTTTATTAGGCCAGTTGCTCTTGTCTCAACTGGTATAATATTTATTTCTTTCAGAGACCATGTTTTTAAAATCATTTTTTAGGTCCTGATATTTTATCTTTTCCCGTTCTGCTCTATTAAGGCCAAAGTCGTTTGGAACTGTGACGTCGATAATGAGTGCAGTCCTTTCGGGCTTGTTTCATATTACTATATCTGGCTTGATGGCCTTGTCTTTTATGTATCTGCATGCCTGTATGTCTTTGTCGTAGAACACTGTCACTTTTCCATTTGATGTTATTGGTGGTGGATCATGTTCCCAGATGTTCGATGACCTATCTAGTTGCATCTCTCCACAGATCTTCCAATGTAAGTATCTACATACTTTGTTGTGGCAAGCAGTGTAATGACCATCGGCTAGAAAGATCTTGCATCCAGACATTAGGTGACTTGGGCTTTCAACAGCTGAGTGACAGAATCTGCATTAGTCGTTTTTTTGTAGACCAGCCATTTTCTTAAATCCATTTGTGAGTAAGCCTTGGTCTTGTGCAGCTATAATTAATCGTTCTTCATCAAATGGAAATTTGTCACTTTTAAGCCATTGTAGTGAGGCCTCCTTGTCAATGTAGCTCTGGTTCAGTTCTTCCATGAACCTGCCTGCTCTCTTATGTTGCCATCCTTCTAGTCTTGTCTTCACTTCCCTTTTTTATACTCCTTTCTCTTCTTTAAGGCGATTAGGGTTGCTGGGTTGTCATATTCTTCTATTGTGTTGTCCAGTGTGTTACCACTGAAATTTTCAACGAGCTTTGTAGTTGACGTCTGCTGGGGCAAACATTTGGTGTGATGTCCATTCACCATTTTTTATTTTTTGGGTCAGAAGAACATTTGATATATTGGCCTATGCTTACAACTGAAGCTCGGTATGCGTAGTTTATTTCAGTGAGGCCTAAACCACCTTCTCTCCGTGTTATGTACAGCCTGTCCATGCACTGATGTTTGTAAATGACTTTATGAAGGGCCAGCATTTTCCGAGTTTTTACATCAAGGCTATTGATGCAGTTTTGTGGCCAATTGATTATACCAAATCCATAAGAGACAACGGGTATTGCCAATTGATTGATGGCAGTAATTTTGTTTTTTGGTGATAGTTCTGATGAGAGAATTTTTTAAAGTCACTTGAAGTATTCTCCCTGCACTTTTTCTCTCATCTTTCCATGTTCAAGTGTCTCATTCTCCTCTACTCCCAGGTATTTATAGACAGCATCCTCTCCAAGGTCTTCAATAGAGCCATTGTCAAGATTAAGATGTTCTGATGCTGTCTTTCTTCCTTTCTTTATGGTGCACTTAGCACATTTGTCGAATCCAAATTCCATGCAGATGTCCTCTGTATAATTTTTAACAATGCCTATCAGAGAGACAAGTTGTTTCTCGGATTCTGCATAGAGTTTCAAATCGTCCATAAAGAGTAGATGGTTTACTCTTTTATTTTCTTCCTTCTTTCTGCCCATGCTGAGATTGTATCCATGATTGGATCGCTTAAGTAACTTACTTAGTGGATCCATTGTGAGGCAAAAAAGGAGCGGTGAGAGGCTGTCTCCCTGGAATATTCCTCGCTTGATCTTTGTTTGAGGTCTGTATCCTTCCTTCCGTGTGCTGTAGCGTAATTGATGTGCACCATCTGGTCATTTGTTTTTGAAGGAATGATGTAATATCAGTGTGCACATTGTACAGCTCCAAAGAGCGAAGTACCCAAGAATGAGGTATACTGTCAAAGGCCTTTTTGTAATCAATCCAGGCCATTGACAGATTTCTTTGTCTTCTGCAGTCTTCTAATATGGTTCTGTTTACAAGGAGTTCATCTTTTGTGCCTAGCTTTTTCCTCGGACACCCCCTCTGCTCACTTTCAAGGTAATCACCAGCAATCAGATGGTCATATGTTGCATCAGCGATTATCCCTGTTAGGAGCTTGTAGGTTGTTGTGAGGCAGTAGATTGGTCTATATTTGCTAGCCATGTAGGTGTCCTCATTTTGGGAATAAGTGATGTACTGCCTACAGTAAGCCATTCAGGCGGCTCTTCATCTCCACTGATGATTCTATTGAATGCCTTGGCATAGTGATGATGAAGTGCGCTCAGTTTTTTCAGCCAGAAATTTGGCATTTTGTCTATTCCTGGGGGTCTTGAAATTACTGCATTGAGCTACCTTCCTGCAGACAGCCTCCTTGGTAATTTTTAGAGCTGGCATCTTTTCTTTCTCCTTGTTCTCCTCTTTGATGGAATTTATCCAGTTGTTTTCTTTATGTACTTTAGTGTCCTCATAGAATGGCCTCCAGAAGTTTTCGACTTCTTGTGTTGGTGGGAAGCTCACCTTTATTTCTTCTTTAACGAGGCTCCTGTAGACAATTCTTGGGTTTGTTGCAAAAAGTTTATTTATCCTTTTTGCTTCCAAGTTTTTGGTTTTATTTTTTATTTGTGCAGCTAAGGCTTTTATCTCAGCCTGATGTTCTGCCATCTTAGCTGTGCTTGATCTTGGAGGGAATAAGTTTTCAACTTATTCACCTTATTTAGTTTTTTGCCTGGGGTTTCACAGGATAGGAATGCATATATCTGGGCAGTTTCCTTTCGGAGTCTGTCTATTTTCTGCTGGAGTTTACGTTTCCAGGCTCGGTTATATAGCCTTCATGTTTCCTCTTTTACTCTCCTGGTGTTTGGGTAAGAGTTTTAATTGAATAAACCATGCTGCCCATATGTTGTATGATTTATTTCACTCAATGGTGCATTAATCGGAGTGATTCTTTCGAGGGCATTGTTGACTTTTGAAACAAGCACCTTGAAGGCTTTATTCACACTTATTTTTACCAGTCTGGGCCCATCTTTAACAGCTAGACATCGTGCTATTTCTATTCTGTTTGCCAGTTCTACCTCTAGTTCCAACTGGTCTGCGTCAAATATCACATGTTGAAGTGGGACATACTGTTGATATGTCTGCCCATGTTTAAATTGTGTTGGGTCTGTTGGGAGTGATTCCTGGCGAGATGTTGCATTATTTGATGGAGTGGCATGTCGGGTATATTTCTGGTTTGTTTTTGGTAAACATCTAAGCCTTGAACTTGGCATTGTCTCAGGGAGCTGTGTCAGGTGAGAATTTGTTGTAGTGTCTTCTTGTTTGGTTTGGCAGATCTTGGGTATAGGGAGGGGATTGCTGATTGGGCAAATGTTGTTTTTAGCCATTTCATGGACATCTTTTTTTAGCTGGGATATTTGCTCACCAGAAAAGACATTGTTTCTCAGAAAATTAGATTTCTGGCATGTTAACTTTTCTTTCTCAATTCCGCACCTACATAGATGTCTTTGTTTTTTTATTCCCTTTTGCAAAACTTAGTCATGTTCTGCGAAAACAAAAACAAAAACAACATTCTCCTCCCCTTCCCCTCCCTCGTTTTCTTTTTCCTTCACCTCCTCACCCCTTTTTTTTTTTTTTTTTTTTTTTTTTTTTTTTTTTTTTTTTTTTTTTTTGCCTAGTTGGTAGGGCGATAGAACATACCAACTGCCCCCCTGCAGAGGGTAAAAATCCTTCAATAGGACCACCAGTTGACCGTTGGTGGCAACCCGTAATGCATTAAGAACGGGATCCTGGTGGTTGAGTGGAACATGCCTAGGAAATAATAACATGATACTACAACACACCACTTTGGCCCTTACTAGGCTAGACGGGAGGTTGGATAGGCCCGATCCAATCAATCGGTTGGTCATGACAAGCACTAATTCAGACAATCCAAACAAAAACACACTAACACTCAACATAAACAATAAACTGAGTTAATAAGCGATGGCTGAAGGGTCAATCAAGCTGGGAAAAAGGTAACCATCAGGAATAATAAAAATACAGGGAAATCCCATACTTGGGTGGGCATAACCATATATTGTGAATGCTTGGAAACCTCCCCATGTTTGAGTATACCAGCTATGTAGCCCTGGAGAACCGAGGCGAATGGGATTTACCCCCTCATAGTTCTTCCCCATAAGGGGCTCCGAGGAGGGTGGGGAGCATGGCTGATGAATTTTTCAAAAATTATTATGAATGCCAAAAAATCCAAGAGACCACACACAGAAATAGACTCTGACAGCGACAATGAAGATACAAACTTTCCAAGATTCATCGTGCTAGAAGCAACGTCTAATATACCGTTAACTAAAATGTCACCCTTCATTATCCAAAAGGTAATATCAAGCAAAATAACACCTAAAAATGTCAAAAAATTAAGGAATGGTACCATATTGGTAGAAGTACAAAATAAAAAACAGGCCAAAACTCTACTTCAACTACAAAAATTGCATGAAACAAACATCAAAGCTTATCCACACCAAACACTAAACTACTCCAAAGGAGTCATAAAAAACCAGGAAATCTCCGTCTGCACAACAGAAGAAATCAAAACAGAACTAAAAAACCAAGGGGTCACAGATGTAAAAAGAATCACATTTAAAAAAAAAGGAGAGGTAATATATACAAACACTTATATATTAACATTCAATTATCCTCAAATACCAGAGACCATCAATATAGGTTATGAAAGAACGAAAATAGAACAATACATTCCAAAACCTTTACAATGCTACAACTGCCAAAAGTTTGGACATAATAAAGACCAATGTCTAAGATTCTTCACATGTGGAAACTGCAGTGAAAAAAACCCAGACCACGATGAAGAAGACTGTCCAAATAAAACCAAATGCACAAACTGTCAAGAAGAGCACCACTCTCACTCAAAACAGTGCAAAATATATAAGCAAGAGAAGGAAATAATAACAATCAAATATCAAAAAAATATAACCTTCCAAGAAGCCCGCAAAGAAGTCACAAATCGCACCAAAAACTCATATGCCACAATAACCCAACAAGCAAACAAAATGTACAACTACAATGAACTAAACCTTGCTCCAGAAATTGCAAACCTAGCAAAAGAACTAAAGAACATACTTGAAGAATTAAAATCTTTTTTATCAGAACTGAAAATAAATTCTAACAGCCAAATAAAAGTCAGAAACGAACAACCCAGTATAAAAGAAAACGAAACAAAGGAAATCAGAAAAACTTCCATCAATATTGAGGAATCAATCTCTAAAGAAATGAAACCTCCTCAATTATCAAAACGTGAAAGATCCAAGTCACTAACAAGGACAAAAACAGATGTTAAAAATAAACACACAACAACAGAAAAAATGGAAATAGAACAGAACAACAAAAAAACTACCCCCCAAAAACAAAATGACAAACAAAAAACAGAATTAGTATTAATTGAAAATGAAAATAAATTTGAACTAGTTGAAACTGGTAGCCAAAAAAGACAGTCAAGACAAAGTAAATCTAAAAGTCCCAGACCAAAACCCAAAAAAAGCCTCTCACCAGAAACAAGAAACAGACCATCCACTTCCAAAAGAAACACCCAAACTAACATCGAAACTATGGACGTAGACATAAACACCAACAGTCCAAAACCAAAAGAAAATATAAACCATGACTAACAAAATCCTACAGTGGAACATAAGAGGATTAAAAATTAATATCGAAGAAATGCAAATACTTATCAAATCCTTATGTCCTGCAATAATTTGCCTACAGGAAACACACTTAAAAGAAAATGACAAAATTAACATAAAACACTACTCAATATACAACCACATAAACAAATTATCATGCAAAGCCACCGGTGGATCATCAATACTGATAAACGAAAACATTCCACACAGCAAAGTGAACTTAAAAACAAATATGCAAGCTGTTGCAATAACTGCAACACTATACAAAACAGTAACCCTATGCTCACTCTATATACCACCAAATGAAACAATAAACGAAACAGAATTAAACAATATAATCAAACAACTACCTAAACCTTTTCTACTGTTGGGAGACTTCAATAGTCACAATATATGGTGGGGCAGTAAAAAAAACAACAAAAGAGGCCAAACCATAGAAAAAATAATTAACCAAAATGATCTATGCCTACTCAACAACAAAGAGAATACATATATGCACCCACCAACGGGAACCCTATCAGCAATCGATATAACACTATGTGACCCAACTATATACATGGATTATAGCTGGAGAACACATAAGGATACATGCGGAAGTGACCACTTCCCAATCATAATAGAAAACGAGAATCCCAAGCCAGAAGACAAAACACCCCGCTGGAATTTACAAAAGGCAAATTGGGAAAATTTCCAAAATACATGTCAATACAGATTAATACCTGAAGCGAATCCTGACTTAGAACACATCACATATTTCAGCAACACCCTACTCACAATAGCCGAGGAGAACATACCAAAAAGTTCCACTACTACAAAATATAACAAACCCTGGTACAATAAAGAATGCAAAGAAGCTATAAGAGCCAGACGTGCAAACCTAAGGAAATTCAAAAACAGTCCAACGAAAGAAAATTTGGACACCTATAAAAACAGCAAAGCCAAAGCACGGAAAACTATCAAAGAATCAAAACGGAACTCGTGGAAAGACTATGTAACAAAAATTAATCAAAACACAAAACCCAAAAAAGTATGGGAGATGGTCAGAAAAATAGCAGGAAAAAATACAAAGAACCCTATTAAACACCTTATATGCGACAACACAAAGATTACCGACAAACAAAATATCGCAAATAAATTAGCAGAACAATTCTCAATGAACTCATCATCAAAAAACCAAAATAAAAAATTCCAAGCTATAAAGAAAAATGAAGAAAAAATAAAAATAAACTTCAAATCAAAAAATGAAGAAAACTACAATCAATTATTCAACAGTGCAGAACTAGAGGAGGCAATAAACAAATCTCCCGATACAGCAGTCGGCCCCGACGAGATCCATTATCAATTCCTCAAAAAACTACCAAAACCATCACTGGACTACTTATTACAAATTTACAATGAGATATGGATAACTAACAACATTCCAAAAAACTGGAAGCAGGCAACAGTAATCCCAATACCCAAACCAAAAAAAGACCATACAAACCCAACAAACTACCGACCCATTGCACTAACTAGTTGTTTGTGCAAAACTTTTGAGAGAATGATTAACGAAAGGTTAAATTGGTACTTGGAAAGCAAAAATCTAATTACAGAAAGCCAGTCGGGTTTCAGGAAAAATAGAAGCCCCACCGATCACTTAATAAAACTGGAAACACGCATAAGAGAAGCATTTGCAAAAAAAGAACATCTAATAGCAATTTTTTTTGACATGCAAAAGGCGTATGACACCGCTTGGAAATACGGAATCCAAAAAGACCTGTATGAACTAGGACTTAGGGGTAGAATGCCAGAAATTATCAGAAATTTCTTAACAAATAGAAACTTCCAAGTACGGATGGACAACACTTATTCAGTCCAAAAAGATCAAGAAATGGGGGTCCCCCAAGGCAGTATCCTGTCTGTCACCCTCTTCAACATTAAAATAAACAATATCATAAAAAACATAGACCCAGGAATTGAAAACGCCCTATACGTGGACGACCTACTTATATACTACCAATCTAAATATATACAAACAGCCGAACGCAAACTACAACTCTGTCTGAATAAAATAAACAAATGGGCCATAGAAAATGGATTTACATTCTCAGAGGAAAAAACTAAATGCATCCACTTTTGCAAATTACGAAAATTCCACCACGACCCTAACCTGAAACTGGATAACAAGAACATCCCACTCACCGACCAACATAAATATTTAGGTATTATATTCGATAAAAAATTGAACTTTATACCGCATATAAAATATTTAAAAGCAAAATGCCAAAAGACAATGCAATTGATCAAAGTCCTAGCACACACCGATTGGGGTGCAGACAAAGTCACATTATTGAAATTATACCAAACTCTAATCAGATCTAAAATGGACTATGGATGCTTCATCTATGGAGCAGCAAGGAAGTCCTACATAAAAGAACTAAATACAATCCATCATCAAGGATTAAGATTAGCCTTGGGAGCATTTAGAACCTCTCCAGTAGAAAGCCTCTATATAGAGGCCCATGAGCCTCCACTGATTCTAAGACGACAGAAGTTAGCGCTACAATATTACCTAAAGCTGGTATCGTGTCCAACAAATCCTGCATACCAATGTACCCTCCACCCACAATACACACATCTCTTCAACAAGAAAGAAAATATCATCAAGCCCTACAGCCTCCGGATAAAAAACCTTCTCACAGAAGCCCAAATGGACATTACAAAAATACATAAATATAACAAATCAAAAACTCCACCCTGGATGATCAAACAACCACACATAATATTAAAATTAAATAAATATCCCAAAACGAAAACCCACCCATCAACCTTCCATGAAGAACTACTTATCATCCAGAATACATACAAAGAATATACACAAATTTACACTGACGGATCAAAAGATGGAGATAAAGTAGGATGCGCAGCCATCCACAAAAAAATAAAACTAAAGAAAAGGCTCCCAAACGAATCTTCTATTTTCAGCGCAGAAGCAACAGCCATAGATTCGGCACTGAATATAATAACCAATGATGACCATCAAAAATATATCATATTTACTGACTCACTTTCAATACTCATATCTCTAAAAGAAAAAAAAATGACAAACCCACTTATTACAAAATTGCTAAACAAAATAGATGCCATAACCATGAAAAAAAACATTATCTTTTGCTGGATACCAAGCCATATCGGCATATACATGAATGAACAAGCAGATAAGGCAGCAAAGGAAACTCTGCAACAAAACCACATAAGTGGAAAAATCCCCTATACAGACCTAAAGACTAAAATAAACACATTTTTGAAGAGAAAATGGCAAGAAAACTGGAGCTCATGCACCAAAAACAAACTATTCCAAATAACACCAAATATTGGAACGAGAAACACCAAAAAGTTAACAAGAAAGGAAGAGGTAGTAATGACCAGACTGCGAATAGGTCACACTCACATCACCCACTCACATCTACTAAAAGGGGAGGAGACACCAAACTGTATAACGTGTCAAGAACCCTACACAATACACCATATACTGACAAACTGCATTGACCTTGAACAAATCCGAACAAAGTATTACCAAGAAAAAAATCTGAAAACAATATTAAACAAGATTGATCCCCAAAAAATTATCAATTTTCTGAAAGAAACTAAAATATACTCAAAAATATAAGGAAAGACCCCCCCCCCCCAAAAAAAAAGAAAAACCTTAAGAAGAACAAACCAATATTTAACACAACATAACGAACCTTTCGGCATTAAATGACCCCAAAGTGGTTGATATGCCGTAAAACAGAACAAACAAACAAACAAACAAACTTTCTCAATTCCCTTCTTGTTTGGTGCTTAAAAATCTTTTACCATTGCTTACAACTGTCTGTGAGTTTTTGGTATTTTATTTTTGCGTATTCCATCGACCAAATCAATGTCCATTTTTCCTCCCTATTTTACTGAGTTTGGGCATATTCAGCAGTGTTAGATTTGGTAAAATCAATCGCTGCTTCACTAAAAGATTTCTTCTCAATTGACTCTAACATCTTTTGGGAGATATTTATGTATTTGCGATACAATCGGAAGTAAGTTCTTAGTTGTGGTTATTGTTGTTTTTTCTTTTGGTAAGGGTGAAGTTTTTATTTGAGCCTCGAATACTGTGTTTTTTTCCTCCCCATTTCTCATACCTTGAGTATGCGAAACAGTGAAGAATAATTTTCTTCTCCTCAAGAGACCACTTGACTTGGTTACAGTGTCTTTTCTTAGTCGTTCTTGTTTGGTCTTGCCGGATTCCAGGACTAGAATTTGACTGGTCTGGTGGAGTGTCCAGCTTAGTGTTTTCATTTGTGGAAACATCACAAGGAGAAGGTGCACCGTTATTTTCCTCATATGACCCAGTGCTTAGCCATGCTGAGTGGATCTTTTTATCCTGGGCGACATCCTGCCAGTTTGATGATTTATTTTTTATTTTTTATTCTCATTTAAATTCGAATATTTGCTCAGGGTTTACTTTAAATTAAAAATTGAAAGTATCCTCATACCAGAGTCCCTGGTAAACCCCTGTACAGAGAGACCGAAGGCACCCGAGGTTGGTGTCTAGTAGGCATTCAATTCTCCCCTGTTAGTGCATCAACATAAGAGATATGTTAAATGTAAGTTTAGTTGTAATCCCCCCCCCCTCCAATGTTCTGGAGAAATTGAAAAAAAAACTAAACTGTCCCAGACTTTTGGCCGCTAGTGTACATAATATCAATTGCAAGGTTAACATTTTTCTATTTTTTTTTTTTTTTTACTTGGAGTCACCATTTATCAAGGACAGAAAGCCACTCAAGGTTTAGGGTAAATTTGCATATTGGTTTTGAAAAAGTTGATTATTTTCATAATTCAATGATTATTTTGATTTTAATATAAGTTCTGTTTGATATTATTTGATTTCCCGGAAAATATTTTAATCTATAAACTTGTCACATTTAGCATTTGTATTCAAAAATTTGTTTTTCTCAAACTATTCTGATTTTTCTAAATCGCTTATGAAAAAGCAAGTTGCAAGGCGTATTTGCTGATGGCACTGTCTTGTACTTAGCATGATGGCAAAATTGAATACAAGGAAATAACTGAATCTTTATAAAATGATCTCTACTGTTGAATGGAATGGGGTCAAAACTTGGTTACATTTCATGCTACAAAGACAAAGCTCCTTTCCTTCAACAATTATAAGAAACTTCACCAACAGCCGGTTGCAATACCTGATATCACTCTTCTTGAGAATTCAACATTCAAACTTAAGCCTAACATTCACAGGTAACATGAATTGGAACAAATACATAGAAAATACTGTCAAGTCTGCTGCAAAAAAGATGGGCTTCCTCTACCATGCTAGAAAACTTCTCACACCTGCCAATATCTTATCTCTAAAGCCACTATTCGCCGGTACATAGTATTGTTGCCACATCTGGGTTAGTGCACTCTCACTCTGTTGGACAGTCCAAAAATGTCTTGAACTTAATAGGTACCACACTGTCTACCAAACTCCAAACTCTGCCCCATCGCTGCAATGTTGCATCTCTGTGCTTGTTTTACAAGTACTTTAATGGAATGTGTTTTGAACTTGTTGCATTAATGCCCTCTTGATGTAAATACCTCCAACCAACCTGACAAACAACAAAAATCATACTCCTTCACTCTCCCCAGATTCCAGAAAGCTTTTTCCCTTAAACCACTAGCCTTTAGAATTTCTTCTCCCTGTTTTCCTAGCTGTACCAACAGAAATTTTAATCATGTGAACAAACATCTCTCTGCACAACTCCCCATTTAGGATATCTCTATAAATCGCTTATAAAAAAAGGAACTTTGTGTGTACATGAGAATTTATTCCCTATGGACTCAGAAACAGCTGGGCCAATTTTTTTCAAATTTCATATGTTAGGGTGGAACATTTGTTGATCTTCATTAAATCCTGGATAATGTCGGGTTTCCCTGCTAGTATGGCTCTAAATCCAGAGTAGCCACTTACATCTCTGTGACAGTGTTCCTTGTTTGGGGTGAATAGAAGTTTAAAAAAAAAAAATACATAGAACTTGTTATCTTGCAACTCTTCTCACTTGATGTCGTTAATATTTAGAGCTGTACAAGCATACGTCACTACAATCCATTCATGTCTCGTCAACTGAACTTGTCATCATCAAATTTCTCAACTTTTGGCATTGGAGGTATGATGATGTGTGCAGACTTGACAAGTTGGAGCCTTATGCTTATAAATCTGCAGAAAGACAGCAAGAGTTATATCTTAACATGATTTTACCTATAAAAGATGACCGGAGCTGATTACCATATGGTAATCAGCTCCGGTCATCTTTTGTAGGTAAAATCATGTGTCTGAGCAATTTTGTTTAGGGAGTGCAGTATCATAGAAAATGTGCATTAATCATTGTTATTCTCCTAAGTTGAACTGTTCGTTGTGGCTAGCAACTGTTTAGCATAACACAAATACAATTATGAGAATAGACATGAAACTCTATGCTGCAAAACGTATAATTTCAACAAGTAATGTTACTAAGTCTAGTATTTAGTTGATTGCGAGAAAAAAAAAATCTGTATGCTTTAAAAATGTTTGTTAAATATTATTACATAAATGTGTGTGTGTGTATGTAAGTATGCAGTCAACAACATAATTATTCATATGGCCACTAATGTTGAATATAATTTGTCCATTTATCAATACTTAATACCCATATGCTTCCAGATGTTTTATGTTAATCACAACAAAGGGAATCTAAAACTATTTTGAGAACATTAAGTTAAATGCAACCAATTTAACACATTATTTAAAATAGACTAAAATATCATTTGATATTGATTTGTGCAATCATGAGGAATTTACATAATTATTTTATTGGTGAAGATGTATGGAATATTCAGTAGAATATTTGTGATAGTTCCAGCCAGGGACATCAAGAGAAAGGAGCTACATTCTGACTTAGGATGGATAGTTATTGACTGTCATAAGTCTGGATATAGTTTAAACACGATCTCAAATCTACTTTACTGTTATAATTTAAACCATTTGGCGGAAAAGTTGAATTGGTGTAGAAGAAAATTAATTTGAAAAGTGTATTGTGATGTTTTGAAAGATTTTAAAAGTTTCAATATGATGAGTAAGAGCATTAGTGCTCATACCCATCATATCATAGCATGCATCATATCATAGCATGCATCATATCATAGCATGCATCATATCATGCATCATATCATATCATGCATCATATCATACCATGTAGCATATCATAGCATGCATCATAGCATGCATCATATCATATCATAGCATGCATCATATCATAGCATGCAGCATATCATACCATGTAGCATATTTTTTTTTTTTTTTCTAGAAATCAATCACAACAGATACATTTTTACAAACCATGCCGGGTTGATACTCAGTTTAAACAAAAATGCACAACTATTCCTTCAAAGTTTAATAAGGAACACAATTATGGTAGAAAAGTTGTTGGAAAAGCAAGAGCTGGAGGATTTTATTGAAGGTCTTTGAGAATGAGGGTGAGTTCAATAAAGAGGCAAACTGAGATAATGAGTAGAATGAAACAAAAGGTGAATGGGTTTCAGAATTACAAAAAGTTTGGCATAGATAATCTACTCAATTTATGCCGTAAGCAACTAACAGCACTTCATGATAATTATAGCAGTTACTTCTACAGACAATTAGTGGGTGAAGAGGCTACACTAGCATAGCTTTTAAAAAGTGATCCAACCCTCATATCCAAAATGAAACACAATGCCCTAATAAATAGACCTATCTGCTGTCTTGCTACAACCTACAAACTCTTCACTGACCTGATTGCAGACAATACCTGGAGCATACCTAAAAACAAAACAGAAAAACAAGTAGGATGCAAGAGGAAGTGCTTAGGCAGTGAATAGTATCAGTAAGTAAAGAATTGCCTTTTAGAAAGGTTTTATTAACTGTAAAATACACGTACGCTCTTGAAAGGATCGAGCGGGAAAATGAAACAGAGGGCGCTTTTATTATGAATGTCAATCCCAAGGGGGATAACTCTTAACAACAAATTAAATCATAACATTTTCCCCGTCCTAAAGTATTCAAGTAAGGGGTAATTAATTATAGACAAATTTTTTTTTTTTTTTTTTTTACAATCACATAAGAATCATTTTATTTACAAATAACATATGAACCCAAACTGCAGTTTTTTCAGTATTTAGTCACAAAATCCTTATATTTACTAGGGAATTGTCGAACTCGGGACGACCTCCGCACAGATTGGCAGGAATGCTGATTTTCAGTATTATTTTTTAGTGAAATCTGATTTTCTTCAAGATCAGACGATTGATTTTTGTCTTCCTCATGACCAATGTTTTTATTAGTAGAAGGTTCAAATAAAGTCTCTGAAGTAGTAGGATTATTATTAGAGTTTTCTTCATTTGATGAGTTTGGAGCTAAGTCTCGAACGTTGACAGTGGTTTCAGTACCAGAAGGTAGTTGAACATAAGCGTAGTGGGGGTTGACATCTATTAGGGTGGCAGGCGTTACAGGAGGGTCATGTTTACTTGTTTTAGTGTGGTTTCTAATATATATTGGGCCTGGTTTAACCCAAGAAGGAATTGAAATTCCGGAAGCAGATTTACGACTATATTTGAATAGTCTATCATGGGGAGTCATATTAGTGGCAGTACAAAGTAATGATCTAATTGAATGAAGTGCGTCCGGTAGTATGTCTTCCCAATAAGGTAGTTTCATTTGATTAGAATGTAATGTTGCTTGAATGGCCTTCCATAAGGTACCGTTGAGTTTTTCAATCTGTCCATTACCTTCAGGATGATACCTACTTGTTTTAGAAGTAGCAATTCCTTTTTTGTGTAAAAAATCCTTTATTTCTCTTGCTAAGAAATCAGAAGCACGGTCAGTATGTATCATGTCAGGCAAACCAAAAATTGAAAAGAGTTTGTTTAGACAGTGGATAATGGTTTTGCTTGTCATATCTCTGCAAGGAAAAGCGAAAGGAAAACGGGAATACTCATCAATTAGAGTAAGTAGATATTTGTTGCCATGTATAGAAGTAGGTAGAGGGCCTTTAAAATCAAGATTTAATCGTTGAAAAGGTAATATGGCTTGAATGAGAGTCCCTCCATTGGTATTGGCGAATTTGGGTTTCAGTAATTGACAGGATGAGCAAGAGTCAGTAATATTCTTAATTTGATCCAAAGTAAAAGGGAGGTTCCTCGTTCTTATAAAATGGCTTAATCTTGAAACACCAGGATGACATAATTGTTTATGTAAATCACGAAGATCTTGTAGATTGTAAGAGCAGAGATGCGAGAGAATGTGTCAGCAGCAATATTTTCAGGTCCAGGTCGATAAACTATAGTGAAATTGTATTGGGATAATTCTATACGCCAACGACATATTTTGTCATTCTTAATTTTAGATTTTCTTTTATTGTCGAATATGAAGCTGATGCTCTTCTGATCTGTGATGACTTTAAAGTGCCTGCCGAGTAGAAAGTGTCGCCACTTACGGAGAGCTTCTACAATAGCGGCTGCCTCTTTTTCTACTGCATGGTGCTTAATTTCGTTAGTATTGAGAGTTCTTGAAAAAAATGCAATAGGACGACCTTCTTGATTTAGTGTTGCAGCAATGCAATAGTTACTAGCGTCCGTTTCTACTTCAAATTCTTTATTTGGATCTACCGTTATTAAAGTGGCGTCTTTTAGATCCTTTTTCAATGTTTGAAAAGATTTTAATACAGATGGAGGTAGTGGAAATTCTTTGTTTTGATTTAGTAATAAAATTTTATCAGAAAATTTTTTAATGAATTTGCAGTAATAGGAAAACATTCCAACTATTCTTTTTTGAGATTTAAGATTCAGCGGAGGTGGCATTTCGAGTAATGGTTTTAGTCTTTGATAATCGGGAGCTATTTGATTATTTTCTATGGTGTAGCCGAGTAGAGTAATAGAACTAGAAGAAATTATGCTTTTATTTTCATTTAAAGTGATGTTATATTGTTTAGCAATTTTGTAGAATTTTTGAAGATTGTAATCGTGTTCTTCTTGATTTTTCCCACATATAGTTACGTTATCAACATACACAAAGGTATCGGTTAGATTTTCTTTTTCTATAATATAGTCTATGCTCCTCTGGAAAGCACTTACTCCATTGGTGACGCCAAAAGGAAGACGAGTAAATTGAAAAAGTTTGCCACTTACTTCAAACGCAGTGAATTTACGATCAGCATGATTTATAGGTATTTGGTGATAAGCAGATTTTAGGTCGAGAGTAGAGAAGATGTTATATTGAGCGATGTCGTCTACCATCTTATTGATATTAGGCATTGGGTAAGCGTCTAGTTCCGTGAATCTATTGATGGTATCGCTGTAGTCGACTACCATTCTTTTCTTATGATTCTCATTCGAAGTTACAAGAACCTGCGCTCGCCACGGAGATATCGAAGGTTCAATTATGCCTTCTTTCAACATTCTAGCAGTCTCTTCTTTTATGAATTTGTTGGCGGCAAAAGTGTAACGTCGGGATTTTGTCGCAATAGGAGTAGTATGAGGAGAAAGATTAGAAAAGAGAGGAGGGGGTGGAACGTTTATGGTAGGAAAAAAATTATTCGTGTTTATAGCTCCAATTATAAGTTTGTCTCTAGGACCGTCGAATTTAAGTGTTACTTTTTTATATTTTTTTAAAATATCTTTTCCGATTATTAAATCAATGAAAAGGTTTTCAATGATTTCAATTGTTATTCCAGAATGGGTTTTATCTTTCAGTATTAGATCCACGACAGCTTCGCCAGTTATTTTAGCATGTTGATCGGAAGCAGCCAGAGCTATAGTTTTGTTTTTAGGTATTGCGAAGAGTTTAAGTTTTTTAGCAGTATTTTCATTAATGAATGTTTTTACACTGCCGGAGTCCACCATAGCGTTCACGAAGTGCCCGTTAATTTGGCATTGAGTGAATGTGACATCTTTGGAGTTAGTTCCTAGTCAGGATAGAGAAGGTGAGGGGTAGTCAGAGTCGTCATAAAGAACAGCAGTATGAGTGTTAGAAATAGAAGATTTACACACTTTAGCCCAATGACCATTTTTTTTGCATTTTTTACATTCGGCGTTTCGTGCAGGACATAAATATCAAGGATGACGTGATTTTCCACAGAAAAAACAAACCCCTTTTGGATGCATGTTTTCTTTAGTCACAGCTATACGATTGTAGCCCGAAGGATTATTTGTAGCTGCTACAGTAAAGTTATTTGCGTAGCTTATCGAATGCTTTTCTGCTTGTTCAAGAGATCTGGCCGTGGCATATGTGTCTTGTAAAGTCAGGATGGGTTTTTCTAACAGTCGTTGTCGGATGGACGAAGAAGAAATTCCGCCGATGAAAGCTTCCCGAATGTATTGATTTTTGTTTTCTTCAGCAGAAACCGCTTCGAAGTTACATGTTTTGGCAAGCATTTCCAATTGTAGTATGAAGGCATCTATATTTTGTGTTGTTTGTTGCTTCGTCGTCATCAATCGATATCTATTATAAACAATATTTTCAGGTTTTAAATAAGCGGCGTCCAATGTTCTTAATGCACTATCGTAGTCGGTTTTATCGCTTATTAAATCGAAAACAGAGGCTGAAATACAATTGATCAAGGCAAAGAAATTATCTGAAGTGTTTTCGATTAATCCGTTATTATGTGAGCGGATATAATTCTGGAGGGTTAATTTCCAATGCCTATAGGATTTTTCGGAATTAGGGTATGTAGGTTCCACCTCGAATCTGTCGGGACGTAAGATTCGATCCATTATTTTTTTTATTTTTTATTTTTTTTTTTTTTTACAGTTAATAAAATTGAAGTGAATAGTATCAGTAAGTAAAGAATTGCCTTTTAGAAAGGTTTTATTAACTGTAAAATACACGTACGCTCTTGAAAGGATCGAGCGGGAAAATGAAACAGAGGGCGCTTTTATTATGAATGTCAATCCCAAGGGGGATAACTCTTAACAACAAATTAAATCATAACACTACACTAGCATAGCTTTTAAAAAGTGATCCAACCCTCATATCCAAAATGAAACACAATGCCCTAATAAATAGACCTATCTGCTGTCTTGCTACAACCTACAAACTCTTCACTGACCTGATTGCAGACAATACCTGGAGCATACCTAAAAACAAAACAGAAAAACAAGTAGGATGCAAGAGGAAGTGCTTAGGCATCAATGACCAGTTGTTGATTAATAAGACAATCCTTGATAATAGAAGAGGCAGAGGAACCTAAGCATGGCTTGGATTGATTGCCAAAAAGCATATGTCCCGTACACGTGGCTACTGCAGTGCCTTGATTTTTGTAAGATCCATCCAGTAATCAAATGAACCATGGCTATATATATGAGGATGTGGTAAATAACCATGGCATTCCACACTAATGGAATTGTAAGAATTCTTAATGTCAAGATCAGAAGAATCTTTCAAGAGGATGGCTTAACTTCTTTTATTCTTTTGCCTGGCAATAGATTTGTTAAGCAAACTACTGAATAAAATAATAATAGCAGCAGCAGTAGCTCAATTAAGCAAACTACTAAATAAAAGCCAAAGTGCCTACATTCTGAACCAAGGCCACCAACAAGACTCAAATAAACGAGTCAACCACCGGTTTTTCATGGATGGTCTCGAGCTATATGCAGCTCAAACGCTGACTTGCACTGACTCTTGCAGGTTGTACATAACTTCAAAGATTTGTTATGGAGTTAAGTGGTAATAAATGAAAGGGACACAGGATTTTTAGGAACAAAACGTGTATTCACATATATCACAGGCAAAGTGAGTTGAGTAAGACCATTCCTCAATGGTTGGGCGTGTGCACCCGACCTGCTTCGTTGCGTGCCAATCTCAGACTGCCGGGCACCGGTACTCAATACCGGAAGTGACGTCATCAGAGGAAGTGATGTCATGAGACAGTCAATTAATCCCATGGAGGGGGCATGTCCAACACCTCCCTCCCAAGCTTTTTGCTCGTAGAAGCTGTCAGTACCTCTTCCTTTTAGGGTTTACCATCAATGGCTCGATAACCTTTCTCTTACAGAACAACCGCTGTAGTTAAGGTGTTGGTTAAGGAGGTTCAAGATCAAAAGTTTCAAAGACAGTGTCTATCGGCTCATCTTCCAATGGTGGACTGTTGCTGGTTTCAACTGATCGACATCTTCTTAGTTGGTTCTGGTGACATTTGTGGGTATATGTTGGTCCTTGGATGATATATACCATGTTACCGACTCTCTTAGTAATTGCACACCTTCCAGAATGATGTGTTGTTTTTATAACTTTTGATAAAACACTCTTTCACCTGATATGAAACGTTTACTCGGTACACAAGTGGTCACTAGTGGCCTTGACTGTTTGGGTAAGAGCTTGTCAAAAACGGATCTCACTTTCTGTGCAAACATTGTTTCTGCAGGTGAGACTGCTGTTGGTGTGTTCGGGTTGGGTGTAATCCTATACACATGTAGAAATTGTTTAATTGCTTCATCTGTTGGGGTCCCTTGAGCCGACTTCAGTGCTCTTTTAAGAGTGTCCACAAAGCGTTCCGCTTGCCCATTCGACCTAGGTTGGTATTGGGGAGTGGTGATATGATTAATTTGGAACATATCACAAACACTTCTGAACTCGGCAGATGTAAACTGGGTTCCATTATCACTTACAATGCAATCGACTGCACCGAAACGTGCAAACAGTTCATGTAAGAAATTTATAGTCGTTCCAGTTGTCGGTCTTCTGCACCTCAATACCTCAGGCTACTTGGTGAAACTATCGACTACCATTAAGTAATAATTGTCCTTGAGCGGACCCGTAAAATCGATGGGCACTTTAGACCATGGCTGGTCAGCCTTCAGCCAAGGTTTAATCGGTGGTGATTTAGCTGCAAAGGCACAGCTTGTGCACGAGTCATTGATGTCCTTGTCCATATTAGGCCAGTAGACATAGTTCCTAATCAAACTTTTCATACGATTTTTTCCCGGATGTCCTGTGTGAAAATCCCATAGAATTCGTTTTTGGAGACATTTGGGAATCACCACTCTTTCGTCATATAGTAAAACCTCATCGCAAAGCGAAAATACTTCCAGAACATCGCCCTTCGTGGCTTTTTTTTTTTTTTTTATGTCACAGATGAAGTCATCCTTGTCTGCTTCCTTTTTAATCTCTGATTGTGTTGCCCATCATCACTTTTTTTTTTCCATCCGTCTGAAGAATAGCAATGATGGAATCTTCAAATGGATCCCTTTTCAATGGTATCAGCCTAGATAGGCTATCCGCATGGCAAATTTGTTTTGAAGACAAGTACTCCAGGGTGAACAGTCCCATCTCAACAGTCTATTAGCCTATATGTCGGTAAGTCTTTTTTGGAACCAAAAATCGTGAGTAACAGCTTATGATCCGTCTGCAATGTAAATTTTCTGCCATGTAAATACTAATGAAACTTTGTCACAGTGAATATAATACTCAAAACTTCTTTTTCAATTTGAGAATACTGTCTTTTGGCCTTTAGTAGCGTTCTATATGCATGTGCAATCGGTTTCCTGCTACCGTCAGGCATTATATGAAGTATGCAAGCTCCCACACCAAATGAGCTTGCGTCACACGCTACTATAATTCTCAACCTTGGATCATAGTGTGTCAAAAAAAGATCTGAAGTTAACGTCTCTTTGATCTTCTCAAACGCTTTCTGGCATCCAGTCCCAGGCTTTCTCTTTCTTCAGCATTTCATTTAGTGGGGCGCACAAATCATGCATATTCTTGATGAAGACTTGGTAAAAATTAGCCAAGCCCAGAAAGCTTTGTAGTGCTTGCACGTTATTGGGAGCCGGCATGTTCTTTATGGCTTCCGCCCTCTCAGGATCAGGGTGTCTACCATCTTCATCAATAATGTGACATAAGTAACGAATTTCCTTCATCAAGAAGTCACAATTTGCTTCTTTTACTTTCAAACCGAAACTTTGAATTCTTTCAAAAGCTTCATATATGTGTTTTCGGTGCTCATCTGTGGATTTACTGGCTATGACAATATCATCCAAGTAGACGCAAGTGAAATCGAGGCCACCCAGCATGGTATCCTTGACCTGCTGGAAAATCGCAGGTGTGACCTTGACTCCGAAAGCTAGCCTTTCAAACTTGTAGTGTCCCCTGTGTGTATTTATACAGAGGAGTTTTGAACATTCCGCCTCGACGGGGATCTTCAAATATGCATCGCTCAAATCCACCTTAGAAAATACTTTACCACCGTTTAATTTGTTAAATATCTCCTCTGGTGTGGGGAGTGGATAGTGGTAATCTTTGAGGGCTGCGTTCAGACCCGTGGAGAAATCCGCACATATACAAATCTGGTTTGTTTTCTAGTCACATATATGGTAGGGGCTGCCCAATCACTGCTGCTTACTTTCGATAGCATTCTGGCCTCTTCTAGCCGATCCAATTCCTTGTTGATTTTCTCTATGCAAAAGTATTTGTATTTTTGCATAGAAGAGAACAATTCAATTCAACATGCTAAGATGAGAGTAAAAATTAGCAGTGAATATATATATATAAAATATATATATATATAAATAAATATATATATATATATATATAAATGTATATATATATATATAAATAAATATATAAAAAATGTATATATATAAAAATATATATATATATATAAATATATATATATATATATATATATATATGACTTGTAAGGAAAATCTGTAAAAGAGAAATTACAAAAAACAAAAACAAAATAACTGTAATTAACCAACTAGCCATACCGATGATAGCATACAGCTTTGTTATTGTTGATTGGCCACAAAGAGATAAAAACGGAATCTTAAAAAGATCTCTCGGTTGGAATATAAGATAGTCGGTGAATGTTTAGCAACACATAGGATGCACCATCCCCATATTGAACGAACTGATAAGAAAATTGACAAAGAAAAAAAAACAAAAAAAAGCTAGACACTAAAATGCGGAAAATGTTGAATGACATTAAGAAAGCAGTGTAAGTTGTATCTGTCCAGAGAAGCAGAAACTGACCATTAGCATTTTTTTGCCACTGTAGTGAGCACCGGGCAATATCTGATGAGCTCCCCAAACCTTCTCAACCACCAATAGTTAAAGATACATTACCTGAAAGTACTTCTTTTAAGCTCCTCAGCTTAACGTTCACAGGGAACATGAGTTGGAACAGATACATTGAGAACATTACCAAGGCTGCTGTGAAGAAGGTGGCTCTCTCTACCGTGTATAGAAGGTTACTTATGCCTGAAAATATCCTGCACCTCTATTATGTATGTATGGAATATTGTTGTCACATTTGGGATAGTGCATCTACAACTAGACTCTCACTCCTGGACAGGGTTCAACAGTCACCAACCTGATAGGTCCTGAACTGTCATCCAAGCTTCAACCTCTGTCTCATCGACGAAATGTTGCATCACTTTGCCTGTTCTACAAATATTTTAATGGTAAATGCTCCGACGAACTACAAGCCCTTATATCCCGTTGATGTAAATACCCCCGACAAGCAGCAAAATCCCACCCCCTACACCCTTCGACTCTGTTTCTTCCCCAGAACTGCTACAATTTGGAACTCCCTTCCGAGATTCTGACATGTGGAAATTCAAGTGTAATGTGAACAGACATCTTGCTGCTCAACTCCTTACGTAGTATCCCTGCAACTTATGGCCCCGATAGTAGGCCCCTCCCCCTACATTAAAAATGCACTGTAACTTATTTGGGTTGAAAATGGAATTAAAAAAAAAAATTCCAAACTTCAACACCATGAAGCCAGTAGAACAACTTCCATCATGAAACTGGTCAAACATTTTGGATAACATCGTCTTGTAAATGAGATGGAATCAGAAAACAAGTCTGCTACAGAACTAGCCCAAAAGAGTCGCCAAAAATGCACTAAACTCCTATTGCGAAACTTAATGCCTCCAATGATGCTCAGTTAAACAGAGCCAAGAGGGGAAAAGATAATGAAATACCAAGGTTTTATGTACGACAAGAAAATAACTTGAAATCTTAGTAAAATCTCCATCATTCTTGTAATTATTGAAGCAACCAGACCCAGTGAACCAAGTGCAAGAGAGATTCAAACAGTCGCAGTTCAAGGGATGGTTAAAATCTTTAAAAGATATCTCAATTGGAATATGAGACAGCGGGTGAATGCCAGGAATCCAGTAGGATGCTCTATCCCAGCTTAAACAAAATAAGAAAATTAAAAAAAAAAAAAAAAGTGATAAACCAACACATGCTATTTCAAGCTGAAGATTCTGGAACATGTTTGAGACACCATCAAATTGTAATGTTCTGCTGAGGAACGGCTGCTATATAATGCAACACAATGGAATGTGTGAATATCTCCACTGCTATATTTAAAAAATTGAATATTTAGTGCAGAAACTTGAAATATATACAAGAAAGAACTGTTTGAAATAAGTGGTATAGCATTCCCTATAACTATGCAGTACAGCTACATTGAAAATGGAGCTGGTAAACCTGATACTGATATGGGACAAGAGGGAGAAATAGCAACTGTCATTTAAGTCAATCTCCCCAATGATGCTGGCTTAAACAGAACGAAGAGGGAAAAAATAACTAAATACTAAGGTTTTATATTCAATATGAAAAACTGGAATCTTAAGATTTTCGTAATTAAGGAATTATGAAGATCTTAAGATTCCAGTTTTTCATGGGTTTCAGTTTCAATCATAGGAACAACTCAGCTCATGAAAAAGAAGTCAGACTACCTTGCAAATATACTCATTGAACAAAGTGCAAGGGTGATCCGAACTTAAATTACAATTAGAATACTGTAAAATCTCTTTATTGGAGTCTCTGAAGTAGCAGGTAAAAAGTCTGATATCCAGTAGGATGCCTTATCCCCAGCAAAAAACAAAAAGATAAAAATTAAAAAAAAATGGCAAAAAATGTTTTGTGATTTACATGATAACAATCATTAATGGATATTTTTTGTTGGTGACATAAAATCTATTCTTAACTGTAAACAAAATGGCTTTTGCATAATGGCATAATACAAGATGTCACCATAAAATTGTTGGTCGATAATTGCTATTTGAAAGAAAGTCCCTATTTCTATATTTCTAGTAATAATGGCATGACACTGACCAGCATTATTCGATTTCCTTGGGAGGTTAGTCCTAAGCAAACTAAAGGGCTGTCCAAACCTTGTGATGTGGTAGGCATATCAAATGTCATGAAGTAATGATGATGTCACCATACAAAAGCTTAAGTACTTGCTTGCAACTGTTTCGTAAATCCAAGCAGGATCTGTCTCAGCATTGCCTAGGGAAAATAGAAAAGAGTGATTTAACTTGAAAAAATAAATCCGTATCAAACTAGCTTGTTGGTGTCATTTAGATTTTGATGTTTTGTTGTTTAGGAGGATTACTATTCACTGACCTAGGCCAATAAAGTATCATATACTACCCTTTAGTGAAAACTCTATTTTAAAAAGTAAAAATAAAATAAACTGCAAAGGAATGATATTGTAAAATCAACAAATATTTAAATCAAGGGCAGTCGCAGGCATGAAAAGCGCAACTGCTTAGAATCAACTTAGTATTATGGATAAAATCTGAAAAAATATTTTTAATGAGTAAATACTATTATTGGTTTATTAGATACTGTTTTATTAAATCAGATTTGATGAAAATATGAAATGCTTTCAATAAGTTTCCAGATTTTTTTCATATGGGCACTTTTATTGATATATTGACATGAAACTAGTTTCCTTCAAAGTAATCTCCTCCGGCTGCAATGCATTTGTTGTACCATTCTAATAATTTTTGGAAGGCCCCATGAAAGTCCTCTTGTGTGAGTATGTCACAACAGCTTTCATCTCCTTGTCTTATAACGACAACCTCTAAGGGTTTCCTTGAGCTTAGGGAATAACCAAGTCACAGGGAGCAAGGTCTGGAGTATAGGGAGGATGAGGAACTGTTTTAATGCCCATCTTGGTCAAATAGTCTGTAACAAGGATGGAGTTGTGGACTGGTGCATTGTCCTGGTGGAAATGCAACTGACCTGATTTGAAGAGTGATGGCCTCTTCTGATGGAATCTCTTCCTGATCCCACTTAAAACCTCAACATAGTATTTCTTGTTGAATGTCTGTCCAGTGGGAACCCAGTGCAAGTAGATCATGCCTGTGTTGTTAAAAAAAGGGCTCATCATAAGTTTCTGGGTGGATTTGCTCTGTCTGGTCTTCTTGGGTCTGGGAGATCTAGCATGCTTTCACTAGGAATTCTGTCTCTTGGTCAGTAGATCCAGCTTTCATTGCAGGTCATCAGAGCATCAAGAATTGCAGGATGTGAATTGATCAGCTTGACCATCTCCCTGCTGTCATGCGGTCTTTCTTTCTGAACTTCTCTGAGCCTGGTGCTACCAGATCAGGCTGTCTATTGGCTTCCTGAGACGAAATGCACCTTCATCGATTTTCTGTTTTTGTTTTCTATTCTCTTTTGTAAAACTTATTTTCTGCAAAAACAAAAACAACAGCCCCCCCCCATTCCACTCTTCTTTCTTTTTCTATCCCTACTACCCAACCCCGTTGGTGGAGCATAAGAATACACTGACTGTGTGTCCCCCCCCCCCTGCAGAGAGTAAAAACCTCTCAATGGGGCCACCTGTTGGCCGTGGGTGGCGACCCGTAATGCCTAGGGAAGGGATCCTGGTGGCTGAGTAACTGATACCTAGGGAAAACAAAGGTATCAGTTGCAACACTCCACTTTGGCCTCGTACTGGGCTAGACGGGCCCAATCCAATCAATCGGCTGGTCACGTCAAGCTCTAAACCTGACTAACATAACAAGAAAATCCACTCATACCCCCCCACCTTTTTACAATAAACAGATTTAGAAAGCGGTGGCTCATGGGTCAATTAACTCGCTGGACAAATGGACTTATCATGGCTGAAAAACAAATATTCTTACTAAAAAGAGGCTTTTGAAAAAAAATGTTTTAGTAAAAATGGACGAACTGCAGGTACTTAGGTCTACCAACGAGACGAGTATACCTCTCGTGTATCCCTGTTGCTGTTGGGGCGAATGGGTTCCCCCCCAACACCTCCCATATAGGGCCCCGGGGTGGGTGGGGAGTACGGGAGAAGAAAAATTACGAACTACAAAAATGGCCCACTATAAGCCTCAAAAAAGAAGTCATTCAAAAGTTTCTGATCTGACTAACTCAGAAACTGAAATAAACAAAAAAACCTTCCCGAGATTTTTTGTAATAGAAACAATTGAAGAACAAATAACAAAAATGTCTCCCTTCAAAATAGAAAGAATACTATCAAAAGGAATCAAACTAAAAACTGTAAAAAAACAAAAAAATGGCACACTGTTAATCGAAATAACAAACCAGAAACAAGCAATTGAAATTTACAAATGGAAACTTTTCGATGATCGAAAAATAAAAACCTACCCCTACAGAACATTGAACACTAGCAAAGGTGTAATCAGGTGCCCCGAACTAGCCCTATGCCCCTTAGAAGAAACAAATAATGTTAAAAATCAAAACGTCATTGATATCAAAAGAATTTAGATAAAAACAAGATCCGGTGAAATCATGAACACAAACACTTAC
Source organism: Euprymna scolopes (assembly GCF_053919585.1). Classification (NCBI taxonomy): domain Eukaryota; kingdom Metazoa; phylum Mollusca; class Cephalopoda; order Sepiida; family Sepiolidae; genus Euprymna; species Euprymna scolopes. The sequence goes on from NC_136520.1 coordinate 18,969,360, forward strand.
ATATTAACATTTGATACTCCTCAAATACCTAACAACATAAAAATAGGATATGAAAAAATAAACACTGAAATTTACATACCAAGCCCATTCAGGTGTCACAATTGTCATCGATACGGGCACCATAAAGATCGATGTACACGACCATCAACTTGCATGAGATGCAGAGACAAAGAAACACATACTGATTGTCAAAACGCACCAAAATGCGTCAATTGCCATCAAAATCATAGCGCAAACTCTAAGGAATGCGAAAAATGGAAAAAAGAAAAAGAAATTCTCAGAATAAAATACACCAAAAACATAAGTTTCCAAGAAGCCCGTAAACTAGCAGAAAACACAAAATACTCTGAGATAACAAAAAGAAATACACAGCCTAACCTTGAACCAAATAATAATACAATACAATACTATTAATACGTCTGGATAGTATGCTATCGGGGTAGTTGTTACGACGGAGGGTATTCTTCAACCTGACCATTTCTTGGTGGTATGTAATGGTGTCGCTACTTATTGTCTATGCTCGATGTTGTAAGCAGTGTGCGATTCCATTTTTGATACTGTATGGGTGATGGGAGTTGAAGTTTAGGTATTGTCCGGTGAAGGTAGGCTTGCGATATACGGATGTCTTAAACCCATGCTCTTTGGGTGATATGAGTATATCAAGGAAGGCCAGTTGGTTATTTTTTTCTTTCTCCATTGTGAACTGTATCGATGGTCTTATTGAGTTCACATGGTCTAGGAGAGCCTGGATGTCTTCCTGATGGGGCCAGAGTATGAAGGTGTCATCAACGCATCTTTTATTTTTTTTTTTATTTTTTTTTTTTTATTACATTTTCACCCCAAACAAGGCAAATTGCCACTTTGGTGTAGGGGGCTACTATCAGGGGCAACAACTACTGGGGTACTATGTAGGGCTTTGGGCAGCAAGGTGTCGGTTCACGTTACACTTGAACTTCTGCACGTCAGTACTGTTGGGGAAGCAGGGACCTGGAATGGAATTCCAGAGTCTAGCGGTTCTGAGGAAGAAACTATTGGAGTAAAAAGATCTTTTACATCTAGGGATCTCTACAGTGTGGGGGTGGGATTTAACAGCCTGTCGGGTTTGTCGAGGGTGCTCACGTCGTGGGGGCACAAGTGATTGCAGTTCGTCAGAGCATTCACCACTAAAATACTTGTAGAAAAGGCAGAGGGATGCAACATTTCGTCGATGGGACAGAGGCTGAAGCTTAGATGCCAGTTCAGGGCCTATCAGGTTTGCGACTCTCTTTTGAACCTTGTCAAGGAGCGAGAGACTAGTAGCAGATGCACCAGCCCAGATGTGGCAGCAATACTCCATACATGGGCGAATGGTGGCCTTATAAAGGTACAGGATACTTTCGGGTGTTAGTAGTTTTCTAGCACGGTAGAGAGAGCCCACCTTTCAATGCCTTCAATGTAATTGTTCCAACTCATGTTTCCTGTGAACGTTAGGCCAAGGAGTTTGAAAGATAGACTCTCAGATAAAGAGTCGTTGGCCATTGCTATGGGTGGTAGAGAGGGTTTCTTGTAATTATTGAATGAAACTTGTTTAGTCTTGGCAGCATTGAACGCGACCAACCACTTATGTCCCCATTCCACTACAGATTGGAGGTCTTCCTCTAGTGTTTCTGCCATTTCTTTAGAAATGTGTTCATTCGTCTTCCTGTCGTACCTGCCATAGTGTGTAGTGTCATCAGCATATATACCCATCTCAGAGGCAATGTTGTCGGGGAGGTCATTTATGAATATCAGGAACAATAGAGGTCCAAGGATAGAACCCTGGGGCACCCCCGCATTTATATCATATTGTTTAGATGTACGACCGTCGAGGACAACCTGGATTTTTCTCTTATCTAAGAAAGATTTAATTATGTTAAGTATTCTGCCAGTGATACCGTATGATCTGATTTTACTGAGGAGACCCTCATGCCATACCCTGTCAAAAGCCTTAGATATATCCAGAGCTACCGCTCTGCCCTCCCCCGCTTTGTCCAGTGAATATGGTGGGCTTTAAGGGAGCTGAACCTAAGGCCATGTCTTCGAAGTATTCCATGTATATGTTCGCCATCACTGGTGATAATAGCGAGCCCATAGCTAGTCCCTCCTCTTGTTGATATAGGTCAGTACCCATTCTGAAGTAGGTTGTTTCTATGCAGAATGTCAGCATTTCCATTAAGTTTTCCAATGGTACACATGTGAGCTCTTCTATGGAGAGGTCCACAGCTAGTTTGTCTTGAATTACTGCTAGTGCCTCACTAGTTGAGACTTTAGTGAACAGGCTAACCACATCTCGGCTTACCATTTGGTTTGTACTGATGAGTGCTCCCTTGATCAGTTCCGTAAAGTGGGCAGAATTTTTTACATGTGTAATTTTCTTGCTTATATTTTCATTGTCGACAAATTTATTGGTTTTCGACTTAAACAAAAAATTTTTTGTCCCTTATTGACAGATTTGGGAAATGTACGATGTTGAACCATTTGATGTCTCACATGTTCAACTTATAGATAACGATAAAAAATGGTGTTTGCTAACAATTAGATTGTGTAAATTTTGTTGTTGCCAAAAGGTTTTGGGAGTCACCAGTTGGAATAGTTGAATTTTCCTAAAAACATGATTTTTGTACAACAAGAGTTTATTTTAGATCGCAGAACCCATGACTTGGAGTTATGTGGAAGGGAAAAAATATTAGTTGCATTTGTGAAAAGAAATACAGAGGAACCTCTATGTCACTGTTATTTAGACAAGTAAAGTAGGATAGTGGGTATAAATCCTTCTAAACTGAGGCATTTTTTGTATCTGTTCAGTGCCCCTTTTTAAGGATCTGTTTCCTCCACATACTGAAATTATTGAATTTCAAAAGAACGAACAATTTCTTAAAGTTTAAACTCTTGTAAAATAAAGTAAAAAAATGTTGTACATGTGTAAAAAAAAAAAAAAAACATCTCCTGTTCTGTTATCGGTCAGGGAAGAACTCCTTGACTGAGGCAAATAGAAATCTGGCAACTTTATTTGGCTTTAAAATGATCTATAGATACGCCATAAAATAAACCAAATCATCAAAGAATATACACTAGATTTAATATTCTTTAAATCTTATTCTGTTGATAAAAATATGTCAAAAAAAAAAATTTGAAGTATAATTAAAATTTATCAAAGACAATGTATGCATTTAAAAAAAAATATACTAAACACTTTGGAGTTAAAATCAATTTGGTGCATTAACAAGTGAAGGAAATTCTTTTTAATGGTTGACAGCATGATTGATACAAAAATTGGAATGGAAATATGGAGTAATGAAAAGAAGTAAAGTCTTTAGTGAGTTATAAAATAATTTATTAAATATTAAAGAATTTATAAAAATATTTCATACAACATAATTACTTTAACGAATCATTTTTATATAAGCCACTAAAAAACTTTTCATTGACCATACTTCGATTCTGTTAACAATTAACCTTAATCCAAGCTAATATCTCGTCCAGAAAATAAGTTGATAATACTAATATATTTACTCATTCAAAGTCCTTTTCTTTATAGTTCATATGCAATACAAAATTGACTTTAAATCCAATACAGTCAGCATGTCATAATCTCAAAAAAAAAAAAAAACTATCTCCTATATGCAATTTTATATCATCTTTTCTAAAAATCTTGTCACCATTAAGGCTTCTTTCTTTACTGAAAGTCCATAGCAATGAACTATGGATAAAAAAAAAACAACCTTCAACTTTGTCTGCCACAATTGTTACGTGATGTAGGTATGAAAAAGTTGAGAGGAGAAAGATTTTAAACTGGATGTGTGAAAAAAGTTTCAGGTGTTGAAAAAGTTGAGAGGAGAAAGATTTTCAACTGGATGTGTGAAAAAAGTTTCAGGTGTTGAAAAAGTTCAGAGGAGAAAGATTTTCAACTGGATGTGTGAAAAAAGTTTCAGGTGTTGAAAAAGTTGAGAGGAGAAAGATTTTCAACTGGATGTGTGAAAAAAGTTTCAGGTGTTGAAAAAGTTGAGAGGAGAAAGATTTTAAACTGGATGTGTGAAAAAAGTTTCAGGTGTTGAAAAAGTTGAGAGGAGAAAGATTTTCAACTGGATGTGTGAAAAAAGTTTCAGGTGTTGAAAAAGTTGAGAGGAGAAAGATTTTCAACTGGATGTATGAAAAAGTTTCAGGTATGAAAAAGTTGAGAGGAGAAAGATTTTAAACTGGATGTGTGAAAAAAGTTTCAGGTGTTGAAAAAGTTGAGAGGAGAAAGATTTTCAACTGGATGTGTGAAAAAAGTTTCAGGTGTTGAAAAAGTTGAGAGGAGAAAGATTTTCAACTGGATGTGTGAAAAAAGTTTCAGGTGTTGAAAAAGTTGAGAGGAGAAAGATTTTCAACTGGATGTGTGAAAAAAGTTTCAGGTGTTGAAAAAGTTGAGAGGAGAAAGATTTTCAACTGGATGTATGAAAAAGTTTCAGGTATGAAAAAGTTGAGAGGAGAAAGATTTTCAACTGGATGTGTGAAAAAAGTTTCAGGTGTTGAAAAAGTTGAGAGGAGAAAGATTTTCAACTGGATGTATGAAAAAGTTTCAGGTATGAAAAAGTTGAGAGGAGAAAGATTTTAAACTGGATGTGTGAAAAAAGTTTCAGGTGTTGAAAAAGTTGAGAGGAGAAAGATTTTCAACTGGATGTGTGAAAAAAGTTTCAGGTGTTGAAAAAGTTGAGAGGAGAAAGATTTTCAACTGGATGTGTGAAAAAAGTTTCAGGTGTTGAAAAAGTTGAGAGGAGAAAGATTTTCAACTGGATGTGTGAAAAAAGTTTCAGGTGTTGAAAAACTTGAGAGGAGAAAGATTTTCAACTGGATGTGTGAAAAAAGTTTCAGGTGTTGAAAAAGTTGAGAGGAGAAAGATTTTCAACTGGATGTGTGAAAAAAGTTTCAGGTGTTGAAAAACTTGAGAGGAGAAAGATTTTCAACTGGATGTGTGAAAAAAGTTTCAGGTGTTGAAAAAGTTGAGAGGAGAAAGATTTTCAACTGGATGTGTGAAAAAAGTTTCAGGTATGAAAAAGTTGAGAGGAGAAAGATTTTAAACTGGATGTATGAAAAAGTTTCAGGTATGAAAAAGTTGAGAGGAGAAAGATTTTCAACTGGATGTGTAAAAAAAGTTTCAGGTGTTGAAAAACTTGAGAGGAGAAAGATTTTCAACTGGATGTATGAAAAAGTTTCAGGTATGAAAAACTTGAGAGGAGAAAGATTTTCAACTGGATGTGTGAAAAAAGTTTCAGGTGTTGAAACACTTGAGAGGAGAAAGATTTTCAACTGGATGTGTGAAAAAAGTTTCAGGTGTTGAAAAAGTTGAGAGGAGAAAGATTTTCAACTGGATGTGTGAAAAAAGTTTCAGGTGTTGAAAAACTTGAGAGGAGAAAGATTTTCAACTGGATGTGTGAAAAAAGTTTCAGGTGTTGAAAAAGTTGAGAGGAGAAAGATTTTCAACTGGATGTGTGAAAAAAGTTTCAGGTGTTGAAAAAGTTGAGAGGAGAAAGATTTTCAACTGGATGTGTGAAAAAAGTTTCAGGTATGAAAAAGTTGAGAGGAGAAAGATTTTAAACTGGATGTATGAAAAAGTTTCAGGTATGAAAAAGTTGAGAGGAGAAAGATTTTCAACTGGATGTGTGAAAAAAGTTTCAGGTGTTGAAAAAGTTGAGAGGAGAAAGATTTTCAACTGGATGTGTGAAAAAAGTTTCAGGTGTTGAAAAACTTGAGAGGAGAAAGATTTTCAACTGGATGTATGAAAAAGTTTCAGGTATGAAAAACTTGAGAGGAGAAAGATTTTCAACTGGATGTGTGAAAAAAGTTTCAGGTGTTGAAAAACTTGAGAGGAGAAAGATTTTCAACTGGATGTGTGAAAAAAGTTTCAGGTGTTGAAAAAGTTGAGAGGAGAAAGATTTTCAACTGGATGTGTGAAAAAAGTTTCAGGTATGAAAAAGTTGAGAGGAGAAAGATTTTCAACTGGATGTGTGAAAAAAGTTTCAGGTGTTGAAAAACTTGAGAGGAGAAAGATTTTCAACTGGATGTATGAAAAAGTTTCAGGTATGAAAAAGTTGAGAGGAGAAAGATTTTCAACTGGATGTGTGAAAAAAGTTTCAGGTGTTGAAAAAGTTGAGAGGAGAAAGATTTTCAACTGGATGTGTGAAAAAAGTTTCAGGTGTTGAAAAAGTTGAGAGGAGAAAGATTTTCAACTGGATGTGTGAAAAAAGTTTCAGGTGTTGAAAAAGTTGAGAGGAGAAAGATTTTCAACTGGATGTGTGAAAAAAGTTTCAGGTGTTGAAAAACTTGAGGAGAAAGATTTTCAACTGGATGTATGAAAAAGTTTCAGGTATGAAAAAGTTGAGAGGAGAAAGATTTTCAACTGGATGTGTGAAAAAAGTTTCAGGTGTTGAAAAAGTTGAGAGGAGAAAGATTTTCAACTGGATGTATGAAAAAGTTTCAGGTATGAAAAAGTTGAGAGGAGAAAGATTTTAAACTGGATGTGTGAAAAAAGTTTCAGGTGTTGAAAAAGTTGAGAGGAGAAAGATTTTCAACTGGATGTGTGAAAAAAGTTTCAGGTGTTGAAAAAGTTGAGAGGAGAAAGATTTTCAACTGGATGTATGAAAAAATTTCAGGTATGAAAAAGTTGAGAGGAGAAAGATTTTAAACTGGATGTGTGAAAAAAGTTTCAGGTGTTGAAAAAGTTGAGAGGAGAAAGATTTTCAACTGGATGTGTGAAAAAAGTTTCAGGTGTTGAAAAAGTTGAGAGGAGAAAGATTTTCAACTGGATGTGTGAAAAAAGTTTCAGGTGTTGAAAAAGTTGAGAGGAGAAAGATTTTCAACTGGATGTGTGAAAAAAGTTTCAGGTGTTGAAAAACTTGAGAGGAGAAAGATTTTCAACTGGATGTATGAAAAAGTTTCAGGTATGAAAAAGTTGAGAGGAGAAAGATTTTCAACTGGATGTGTGAAAAAAGTTTCAGGTGTTGAAAAAGTTGAGAGGAGAAAGATTTTCAACTGGATGTATGAAAAAGTTTCAGGTATGAAAAAGTTGGGAGGAGAAAGATTTTAAACTGGATGTGTGAAAAAAGTTTCAGGTGTTGAAAAAGTTGAGAGGAGAAAGATTTTCAACTGGATGTGTGAAAAAAGTTTCAGGTGTTGAAAAAGTTGAGAGGAGAAAGATTTTCAACTGGATGTGTGAAAAAAGTTTCAGGTGTTGAAAAAGTTGAGAGGAGAAAGATTTTCAACTGGATGTGTGAAAAAAGTTTCAGGTGTTGAAAAAGTTGAGAGGAGAAAGATTTTCAACTGGATGTGTGAAAAAAGTTTCAGGTGTTGAAAAAGTTGAGAGGAGAAAGATTTTCAACTGGATGTGTGAAAAAAGTTTCAGGTGTTGAAAAACTTGAGAGGAGAAAGATTTTCAACTGGATGTGTGAAAAAAGTTTCAGGTGTTGAAAAAGTTGAGAGGAGAAAGATTTTCAACTGGATGTGTGAAAAAAGTTTCAGGTATGAAAAAGTTGAGAGGAGAAAGATTTTCAACTGGATGTATGAAAAAGTTTCAGGTATGAAAAAGTTGAGAGGAGAAAGATTTTCAACTGGATGTGTGAAAAAAGTTTCAGGTGTTGAAAAAGTTGAGAGGAGAAAGATTTTCAACTGGATGTATGAAAAAGTTTCAGGTATGAAAAAGTTGAGAGGAGAAAGATTTTCAACTGGATGTGTGAAAAAAGTTTCAGGTGTTGAAACACTTGAGAGGAGAAAGATTTTCAACTGGATGTGTGAAAAAAGTTTCAGGTGTTGAAAAAGTTGAGAGGAGAAAGATTTTCAACTGGATGTGTGAAAAAAGTTTCAGGTATGAAAAAGTTGAGAGGAGAAAGATTTTAAACTGGATGTATGAAAAAGTTTCAGGTATGAAAAAGTTGAGAGGAGAAAGATTTTCAACTGGATGTGTGAAAAAAGTTTCAGGTGTTGAAACACTTGAGAGGAGAAAGATTTTCAACTGGATGTGTGAAAAAAGTTTCAGGTGTTGAAAAAGTTGAGAGGAGAAAGATTTTCAACTGGATGTGTGAAAAAAGTTTCAGGTGTTGAAAAACTTGAGAGGAGAAAGATTTTCAACTGGATGTGTGAAAAAAGTTTCAGGTGTTGAAAAAGTTGAGAGGAGAAAGATTTTCAACTGGATGTGTGAAAAAAGTTTCAGGTATGAAAAAGTTGAGAGGAGAAAGATTTTAAACTGGATGTATGAAAAAGTTTCAGGTATGAAAAAGTTGAGAGGAGAAAGATTTTCAACTGGATGTGTGAAAAAAGTTTCAGGTGTTGAAAAACTTGAGAGGAGAAAGATTTTCAACTGGATGTATGAAAAAGTTTCAGGTATGAAAAACTTGAGAGGAGAAAGATTTTAAACTGGATGTGTGAAAAAAGTTTCAGGTGTTGAAAAACTTGAGAGGAGAAAGATTTTCAACTGGATGTGTGAAAAAAGTTTCAGGTGTTGAAAAAGTTGAGAGGAGAAAGATTTTCAACTGGATGTGTGAAAAAAGTTTCAGGTATGAAAAAGTTGAGAGGAGAAAGATTTTCAACTGGATGTGTGAAAAAAGTTTCAGGTGTTGAAAAACTTGAGAGGAGAAAGATTTTCAACTGGATGTATGAAAAAGTTTCAGGTATGAAAAAGTTGAGAGGAGAAAGATTTTCAACTGGATGTGTGAAAAAAGTTTCAGGTGTTGAAAAAGTTGAGAGGAGAAAGATTTTCAACTGGATGTGTGAAAAAAGTTTCAGGTGTTGAAAAAGTTGAGAGGAGAAAGATTTTCAACTGGATGTGTGAAAAAAGTTTCAGGTGTTGAAAAAGTTGAGAGGAGAAAGATTTTCAACTGGATGTGTGAAAAAAGTTTCAGGTGTTGAAAAACTTGAGAGGAGAAAGATTTTCAACTGGATGTATGAAAAAGTTTCAGGTATGAAAAAGTTGAGAGGAGAAAGATTTTCAACTGGATGTGTGAAAAAAGTTTCAGGTGTTGAAAAAGTTGAGAGGAGAAAGATTTTCAACTGGATGTATGAAAAAGTTTCAGGTATGAAAAAGTTGAGAGGAGAAAGATTTTAAACTGGATGTGTGAAAAAAGTTTCAGGTGTTGAAAAAGTTGAGAGGAGAAAGATTTTCAACTGGATGTGTGAAAAAAGTTTCAGGTGTTGAAAAACTTGAGGAGAAAGATTTTCAACTGGATGTATGAAAAAGTTTCAGGTATGAAAAAGTTGAGAGGAGAAAGATTTTCAACTGGATGTGTGAAAAAAGTTTCAGGTGTTGAAAAAGTTGAGAGGAGAAAGATTTTCAACTGGATGTATGAAAAAGTTTCAGGTATGAAAAAGTTGAGAGGAGAAAGATTTTAAACTGGATGTGTGAAAAAAGTTTCAGGTGTTGAAAAAGTTGAGAGGAGAAAGATTTTCAACTGGATGTGTGAAAAAAGTTTCAGGTGTTGAAAAAGTTGAGAGGAGAAAGATTTTCAACTGGATGTATGAAAAAATTTCAGGTATGAAAAAGTTGAGAGGAGAAAGATTTTAAACTGGATGTGTGAAAAAAGTTTCAGGTGTTGAAAAAGTTGAGAGGAGAAAGATTTTCAACTGGATGTGTGAAAAAAGTTTCAGGTGTTGAAAAAGTTGAGAGGAGAAAGATTTTCAACTGGATGTGTGAAAAAAGTTTCAGGTGTTGAAAAAGTTGAGAGGAGAAAGATTTTCAACTGGATGTGTGAAAAAAGTTTCAGGTGTTGAAAAACTTGAGAGGAGAAAGATTTTCAACTGGATGTATGAAAAAGTTTCAGGTATGAAAAAGTTGAGAGGAGAAAGATTTTCAACTGGATGTGTGAAAAAAGTTTCAGGTGTTGAAAAAGTTGAGAGGAGAAAGATTTTCAACTGGATGTATGAAAAAGTTTCAGGTATGAAAAAGTTGGGAGGAGAAAGATTTTAAACTGGATGTGTGAAAAAAGTTTCAGGTGTTGAAAAAGTTGAGAGGAGAAAGATTTTCAACTGGATGTGTGAAAAAAGTTTCAGGTGTTGAAAAAGTTGAGAGGAGAAAGATTTTCAACTGGATGTGTGAAAAAAGTTTCAGGTGTTGAAAAAGTTGAGAGGAGAAAGATTTTCAACTGGATGTGTGAAAAAAGTTTCAGGTGTTGAAAAAGTTGAGAGGAGAAAGATTTTCAACTGGATGTGTGAAAAAAGTTTCAGGTGTTGAAAAAGTTGAGAGGAGAAAGATTTTCAACTGGATGTGTGAAAAAAGTTTCAGGTGTTGAAAAACTTGAGAGGAGAAAGATTTTCAACTGGATGTGTGAAAAAAGTTTCAGGTGTTGAAAAAGTTGAGAGGAGAAAGATTTTCAACTGGATGTGTGAAAAAAGTTTCAGGTATGAAAAAGTTGAGAGGAGAAAGATTTTAAACTGGATGTATGAAAAAGTTTCAGGTATGAAAAAGTTGAGAGGAGAAAGATTTTCAACTGGATGTGTGAAAAAAGTTTCAGGTGTTGAAAAAGTTGAGAGGAGAAAGATTTTCAACTGGATGTATGAAAAAGTTTCAGGTATGAAAAAGTTGAGAGGAGAAAGATTTTCAACTGGATGTGTGAAAAAAGTTTCAGGTGTTGAAACACTTGAGAGGAGAAAGATTTTCAACTGGATGTGTGAAAAAAGTTTCAGGTGTTGAAAAAGTTGAGAGGAGAAAGATTTTCAACTGGATGTGTGAAAAAAGTTTCAGGTATGAAAAAGTTGAGAGGAGAAAGATTTTAAACTGGATGTATGAAAAAGTTTCAGGTATGAAAAAGTTGAGAGGAGAAAGATTTTCAACTGGATGTGTGAAAAAAGTTTCAGGTGTTGAAACACTTGAGAGGAGAAAGATTTTCAACTGGATGTGTGAAAAAAGTTTCAGGTGTTGAAAAAGTTGAGAGGAGAAAGATTTTCAACTGGATGTGTGAAAAAAGTTTCAGGTGTTGAAAAACTTGAGAGGAGAAAGATTTTCAACTGGATGTGTGAAAAAAGTTTCAGGTGTTGAAAAAGTTGAGAGGAGAAAGATTTTCAACTGGATGTGTGAAAAAAGTTTCAGGTATGAAAAAGTTGAGAGGAGAAAGATTTTAAACTGGATGTATGAAAAAGTTTCAGGTATGAAAAAGTTGAGAGGAGAAAGATTTTCAACTGGATGTGTGAAAAAAGTTTCAGGTGTTGAAAAACTTGAGAGGAGAAAGATTTTCAACTGGATGTATGAAAAAGTTTCAGGTATGAAAAACTTGAGAGGAGAAAGATTTTCAACTGGATGTGTGAAAAAAGTTTCAGGTGTTGAAAAACTTGAGAGGAGAAAGATTTTCAACTGGATGTGTGAAAAAAGTTTCAGGTGTTGAAAAAGTTGAGAGGAGAAAGATTTTCAACTGGATGTGTGAAAAAAGTTTCAGGTATGAAAAAGTTGAGAGGAGAAAGATTTTCAACTGGATGTGTGAAAAAAGTTTCAGGTGTTGAAAAACTTGAGAGGAGAAAGATTTTCAACTGGATGTATGAAAAAGTTTCAGGTATGAAAAAGTTGAGAGGAGAAAGATTTTCAACTGGATGTGTGAAAAAAGTTTCAGGTGTTGAAAAAGTTGAGAGGAGAAAGATTTTCAACTGGATGTGTGAAAAAAGTTTCAGGTGTTGAAAAAGTTGAGAGGAGAAAGATTTTCAACTGGATGTGTGAAAAAAGTTTCAGGTGTTGAAAAAGTTGAGAGGAGAAAGATTTTCAACTGGATGTGTGAAAAAAGTTTCAGGTGTTGAAAAACTTGAGAGGAGAAAGATTTTCAACTGGATGTATGAAAAAGTTTCAGGTATGAAAAAGTTGAGAGGAGAAAGATTTTCAACTGGATGTGTGAAAAAAGTTTCAGGTGTTGAAAAAGTTGAGAGGAGAAAGATTTTCAACTGGATGTATGAAAAAGTTTCAGGTATGAAAAAGTTGAGAGGAGAAAGATTTTCAACTGGATGTGTGAAAAAAGTTTCAGGTGTTGAAAAAGTTGAGAGGAGAAAGATTTTCAACTGGATGTGTGAAAAAAGTTTCAGGTGTTGAAAAACTTGAGAGGAGAAAGATTTTCAACTGGATGTGTAAAAAAAATTCCAGGTGTTGAAAAAGTTGAGAGGAGAAAGATTTTCAACTGGATGTGTGAAAAAAGTTTCAGGTGTTGAAAAACTTGAGAGGAGAAAGATTTTCAACTGGATGTATGAAAAAGTTTCAGGTATGAAAAAGTTGAGAGGAGAAAGATTTTCAACTGGATGTGTGAAAAAAGTTTCAGGTGTTGAAAAAGTTGAGAGGAGAAAGATTTTCAACTGGATGTATGAAAAAGTTTCAGGTATGAAAAAGTTGAGAGGAGAAAGATTTTAAACTGGATGTGTGAAAAAAGTTTCAGGTGTTGAAAAAGTTGAGAGGAGAAAGATTTTCAACTGGATGTGTGAAAAAAGTTTCAGGTGTTGAAAAAGTTGAGAGGAGAAAGATTTTCAACTGGATGTATGAAAAAGTTTCAGGTATGAAAAAGTTGAGAGGAGAAAGATTTTAAACTGGATGTGTGAAAAAAGTTTCAGGTGTTGAAAAAGTTGAGAGGAGAAAGATTTTCAACTGGATGTGTGAAAAAAGTTTCAGGTGTTGAAAAAGTTGAGAGGAGAAAGATTTTCAACTGGATGTGTGAAAAAAGTTTCAGGTGTTGAAAAAGTTGAGAGGAGAAAGATTTTCAACTGGATGTGTGAAAAAAGTTTCAGGTGTTGAAAAACATGAGAGGAGAAAGATTTTCAACTGGATGTATGAAAAAGTTTCAGGTATGAAAAAGTTGAGAGGAGAAAGATTTTCAACTGGATGTGTGAAAAAAGTTTCAGGTGTTGAAAAAGTTGAGAGGAGAAAGATTTTCAACTGGATGTATGAAAAAGTTTCAGGTATGAAAAAGTTGAGAGGAGAAAGATTTTAAACTGGATGTGTGAAAAAAGTTTCAGGTGTTGAAAAAGTTGAGAGGAGAAAGATTTTCAACTGGATGTGTGAAAAAAGTTTCAGGTGTTGAAAAAGTTGAGAGGAGAAAGATTTTCAACTGGATGTGTGAAAAAAGTTTCAGGTGTTGAAAAAGTTGAGAGGAGAAAGATTTTCAACTGGATGTGTGAAAAAAGTTTCAGGTGTTGAAAAAGTTGAGAGGAGAAAGATTTTCAACTGGATGTGTGAAAAAAGTTTCAGGTGTTGAAAAAGTTGAGAGGAGAAAGATTTTCAACTGGATGTGTGAAAAAAGTTTCAGGTGTTGAAAAACTTGAGAGGAGAAAGATTTTCAACTGGATGTGTGAAAAAAGTTTCAGGTGTTGAAAAAGTTGAGAGGAGAAAGATTTTCAACTGGATGTGTGAAAAAAGTTTCAGGTGTTGAAAAAGTTGAGAGGAGAAAGATTTTCAACTGGATGTGTGAAAAAAGTTTCAGGTGTTGAAAAACTTGAGAGGAGAAAGATTTTCAACTGGATGTATGAAAAAGTTTCAGGTATGAAAAAGTTGAGAGGAGAAAGATTTTCAACTGGATGTGTGAAAAAAGTTTCAGGTGTTGAAAAAGTTGAGAGGAGAAAGATTTTCAACTGGATGTATGAAAAAGTTTCAGGTATGAAAAAGTTGAGAGGAGAAAGATTTTAAACTGGATGTGTGAAAAAAGTTTCAGGTGTTGAAAAAGTTGAGAGGAGAAAGATTTTCAACTGGATGTGTGAAAAAAGTTTCAGGTGTTGAAAAAGTTGAGAGGAGAAAGATTTTCAACTGGATGTGTGAAAAAAGTTTCAGGTGTTGAAAAAGTTGAGAGGAGAAAGATTTTCAACTGGATGTGTGAAAAAAGTTTCAGGTATGAAAAAGTTGAGAGGAGAAAGATTTTCAACTGGATGTGTGAAAAAAGTTTCAGGTGTTGAAAAACTTGAGAGGAGAAAGATTTTCAACTGGATGTATGAAAAAGTTTCAGGTATGAAAAAGTTGAGAGGAGAAAGATTTTCAACTGGATGTGTGAAAAAAGTTTCAGGTGTTGAAAAAGTTGAGAGGAGAAAGATTTTCAACTGGATGTGTGAAAAAAGTTTCAGGTGTTGAAAAACTTGAGAGGAGAAAGATTTTCAACTGGATGTGTGAAAAAAGTTTCAGGTGTTGAAAAAGTTGAGAGGAGAAAGATTTTCAACTGGATGTGTGAAAAAAGTTTCAGGTGTTGAAAAAGTTGAGAGGAGAAAGATTTTCAACTGGATGTGTGAAAAAAGTTTCAGGTGTTGAAAAACTTGAGAGGAGAAAGATTTTCAACTGGATGTATGAAAAAGTTTCAGGTATGAAAAAGTTGAGAGGAGAAAGATTTTCAACTGGATGTGTGAAAAAAGTTTCAGGTGTTGAAAAAGTTGAGAGGAGAAAGATTTTCAACTGGATGTATGAAAAAGTTTCAGGTATGAAAAAGTTGAGAGGAGAAAGATTTTAAACTGGATGTGTGAAAAAAGTTTCAGGTGTTGAAAAAGTTGAGAGGAGAAAGATTTTCAACTGGATGTGTGAAAAAAGTTTCAGGTGTTGAAAAAGTTGAGAGGAGAAAGATTTTCAACTGGATGTGTGAAAAAAGTTTCAGGTGTTGAAAAAGTTGAGAGGAGAAAGATTTTCAACTGGATGTGTGAAAAAAGTTTCAGGTGTTGAAAAAGTTGAGAGGAGAAAGATTTTCAACTGGATGTGTGAAAAAAGTTTCAGGTGTTGAAAAAGTTGAGAGGAGAAAGATTTTCAACTGGATGTGTGAAAAAAGTTTCAGGTGTTGAAAAACTTGAGAGGAGAAAGATTTTCAACTGGATGTGTGAAAAAAGTTTCAGGTGTTGAAAAAGTTGAGAGGAGAAAGATTTTCAACTGGATGTGTGAAAAAAGTTTCAGGTATGAAAAAGTTGAGAGGAGAAAGATTTTAAACTGGATGTATGAAAAAGTTTCAGGTATGAAAAAGTTGAGAGGAGAAAGATTTTCAACTGGATGTGTGAAAAAAGTTTCAGGTGTTGAAAAAGTTGAGAGGAGAAAGATTTTCAACTGGATGTATGAAAAAGTTTCAGGTATGAAAAAGTTGAGAGGAGAAAGATTTTCAACTGGATGTGTGAAAAAAGTTTCAGGTGTTGAAACACTTGAGAGGAGAAAGATTTTCAACTGGATGTGTGAAAAAAGTTTCAGGTGTTGAAAAAGTTGAGAGGAGAAAGATTTTCAACTGGATGTGTGAAAAAAGTTTCAGGTATGAAAAAGTTGAGAGGAGAAAGATTTTAAACTGGATGTATGAAAAAGTTTCAGGTATGAAAAAGTTGAGAGGAGAAAGATTTTCAACTGGATGTGTGAAAAAAGTTTCAGGTGTTGAAACACTTGAGAGGAGAAAGATTTTCAACTGGATGTGTGAAAAAAGTTTCAGGTGTTGAAAAAGTTGAGAGGAGAAAGATTTTCAACTGGATGTGTGAAAAAAGTTTCAGGTGTTGAAAAACTTGAGAGGAGAAAGATTTTCAACTGGATGTGTGAAAAAAGTTTCAGGTGTTGAAAAAGTTGAGAGGAGAAAGATTTTCAACTGGATGTGTGAAAAAAGTTTCAGGTATGAAAAAGTTGAGAGGAGAAAGATTTTAAACTGGATGTATGAAAAAGTTTCAGGTATGAAAAAGTTGAGAGGAGAAAGATTTTCAACTGGATGTGTGAAAAAAGTTTCAGGTGTTGAAAAACTTGAGAGGAGAAAGATTTTCAACTGGATGTATGAAAAAGTTTCAGGTATGAAAAACTTGAGAGGAGAAAGATTTTCAACTGGATGTGTGAAAAAAGTTTCAGGTGTTGAAAAACTTGAGAGGAGAAAGATTTTCAACTGGATGTGTGAAAAAAGTTTCAGGTGTTGAAAAAGTTGAGAGGAGAAAGATTTTCAACTGGATGTGTGAAAAAAGTTTCAGGTATGAAAAAGTTGAGAGGAGAAAGATTTTCAACTGGATGTGTGAAAAAAGTTTCAGGTGTTGAAAAACTTGAGAGGAGAAAGATTTTCAACTGGATGTATGAAAAAGTTTCAGGTATGAAAAAGTTGAGAGGAGAAAGATTTTCAACTGGATGTGTGAAAAAAGTTTCAGGTGTTGAAAAAGTTGAGAGGAGAAAGATTTTCAACTGGATGTGTGAAAAAAGTTTCAGGTGTTGAAAAAGTTGAGAGGAGAAAGATTTTCAACTGGATGTGTGAAAAAAGTTTCAGGTGTTGAAAAAGTTGAGAGGAGAAAGATTTTCAACTGGATGTGTGAAAAAAGTTTCAGGTGTTGAAAAACTTGAGAGGAGAAAGATTTTCAACTGGATGTATGAAAAAGTTTCAGGTATGAAAAAGTTGAGAGGAGAAAGATTTTCAACTGGATGTGTGAAAAAAGTTTCAGGTGTTGAAAAAGTTGAGAGGAGAAAGATTTTCAACTGGATGTATGAAAAAGTTTCAGGTATGAAAAAGTTGAGAGGAGAAAGATTTTAAACTGGATGTGTGAAAAAAGTTTCAGGTGTTGAAAAAGTTGAGAGGAGAAAGATTTTCAACTGGATGTGTGAAAAAAGTTTCAGGTGTTGAAAAAGTTGAGAGGAGAAAGATTTTCAACTGGATGTATGAAAAAGTTTCAGGTATGAAAAAGTTGAGAGGAGAAAGATTTTCAACTGGATGTGTGAAAAAAGTTTCAGGTGTTGAAAAGTTGAGAGGAGAAAGATTTTCAACTGGATGTGTGAAAAAAGTTTCAGGTGTTGAAAAAGTTGAGAGGAGAAAGATTTTCAACTGGATGTGTGAAAAAAGTTTCAGGTGTTGAAAAAGTTGAGAGGAGAAAGATTTTCAACTGGATGTGTGAAAAAAGTTTCAGGTGTTGAAAAACTTGAGAGGAGAAAGATTTTCAACTGGATGTATGAAAAAGTTTCAGGTATGAAAAAGTTGAGAGGAGAAAGATTTTCAACTGGATGTGTGAAAAAAGTTTCAGGTGTTGAAAAAGTTGAGAGGAGAAAGATTTTCAACTGGATGTGTGAAAAAAGTTTCAGGTATGAAAAAGTTGAGAGGAGAAAGATTTTCAACTGGATGTGTGAAAAAAGTTTCAGGTGTTGAAAAAGTTGAGAGGAGAAAGATTTTCAACTGGATGTATGAAAAAGTTTCAGGTATGAAAAAGTTGAGAGGAGAAAGATTTTCAACTGGATGTGTGAAAAAAGTTTCAGGTGTTGAAAAAGTTGAGAGGAGAAAGATTTTCAACTGGATGTGTGAAAAAAGTTTCAGGTGTTGAAAAACTTGAGAGGAGAAAGATTTTCAACTGGATGTGTGAAAAAAGTTTCAGGTGTTGAAAAAGTTGAGAGGAGAAAGATTTTCAACTGGATGTGTGAAAAAAGTTTCAGGTGTTGAAAAACTTGAGAGGAGAAAGATTTTCAACTGGATGTATGAAAAAGTTTCAGGTATGAAAAAGTTGAGAGGAGAAAGATTTTCAACTGGATGTGTGAAAAAAGTTTCAGGTGTTGAAAAAGTTGAGAGGAGAAAGATTTTCAACTGGATGTATGAAAAAGTTTCAGGTATGAAAAAGTTGAGAGGAGAAAGATTTTAAACTGGATGTGTGAAAAAAGTTTCAGGTGTTGAAAAAGTTGAGAGGAGAAAGATTTTCAACTGGATGTGTGAAAAAAGTTTCAGGTGTTGAAAAAGTTGAGAGGAGAAAGATTTTCAACTGGATGTATGAAAAAGTTTCAGGTATGAAAAAGTTGAGAGGAGAAAGATTTTAAACTGGATGTGTGAAAAAAGTTTCAGGTGTTGAAAAAGTTGAGAGGAGAAAGATTTTCAACTGGATGTGTGAAAAAAGTTTCAGGTGTTGAAAAAGTTGAGAGGAGAAAGATTTTCAACTGGATGTGTGAAAAAAGTTTCAGGTGTTGAAAAAGTTGAGAGGAGAAAGATTTTCAACTGGATGTGTGAAAAAAGTTTCAGGTGTTGAAAAACATGAGAGGAGAAAGATTTTCAACTGGATGTATGAAAAAGTTTCAGGTATGAAAAAGTTGAGAGGAGAAAGATTTTCAACTGGATGTGTGAAAAAAGTTTCAGGTGTTGAAAAAGTTGAGAGGAGAAAGATTTTCAACTGGATGTATGAAAAAGTTTCAGGTATGAAAAAGTTGAGAGGAGAAAGATTTTAAACTGGATGTGTGAAAAAAGTTTCAGGTGTTGAAAAAGTTGAGAGGAGAAAGATTTTCAACTGGATGTGTGAAAAAAGTTTCAGGTGTTGAAAAAGTTGAGAGGAGAAAGATTTTCAACTGGATGTGTGAAAAAAGTTTCAGGTGTTGAAAAAGTTGAGAGGAGAAAGATTTTCAACTGGATGTGTGAAAAAAGTTTCAGGTGTTGAAAAAGTTGAGAGGAGAAAGATTTTCAACTGGATGTGTGAAAAAAGTTTCAGGTGTTGAAAAAGTTGAGAGGAGAAAGATTTTCAACTGGATGTGTGAAAAAAGTTTCAGGTGTTGAAAAACTTGAGAGGAGAAAGATTTTCAACTGGATGTGTGAAAAAAGTTTCAGGTGTTGAAAAACTTGAGAGGAGAAAGATTTTCAACTGGATGTGTGAAAAAAGTTTCAGGTATGAAAAAGTTGAGAGGAGAAAGATTTTAAACTGGATGTATGAAAAAGTTTCAGGTATGAAAAAGTTGAGAGGAGAAAGATTTTCAACTGGATGTGTGAAAAAAGTTTCAGGTGTTGAAAAACTTGAGAGGAGAAAGATTTTCAACTGGATGTATGAAAAAGTTTCAGGTATGAAAAAGTTGAGAGGAGAAAGATTTTCAACTGGATGTGTGAAAAAAGTTTCAGGTGTTGAAACACTTGAGAGGAGAAAGATTTTCAACTGGATGTGTGAAAAAAGTTTCAGGTGTTGAAAAAGTTGAGAGGAGAAAGATTTTCAACTGGATGTGTGAAAAAAGTTTCAGGTGTTGAAAAACTTGAGAGGAGAAAGATTTTCAACTGGATGCGTGAAAAAAGTTTCAGGTGTTGAAAAAGTTGAGAGGAGAAAGATTTTCAACTGGATGTGTGAAAAAAGTTTTAGGTGTTGAAAAACTTGAGAGGAGAAAGATTTTCAACTGGATGTGTGAAAAAAGTTTCAGGTGTTGAAAAAGTTGAGAGGAGAAAGATTTTCAACTGGATGTGTGAAAAAAGTTTCAGGTATGAAAAAGTTGAGAGGAGAAAGATTTTAAACTGGATGTATGAAAAAGTTTCAGGTATGAAAAAGTTGAGAGGAGAAAGATTTTCAACTGGATGTGTGAAAAAAGTTTCAGGTGTTGAAAAAGTTGAGAGGAGAAAGATTTTCAACTGGATGTGTGAAAAAAGTTTCAGGTGTTGAAAAACTTGAGAGGAGAAAGATTTTCAACTGGATGTATGAAAAAGTTTCAGGTATGAAAAAGTTGAGAGGAGAAAGATTTTCAACTGGATGTGTGAAAAAAGTTTCAGGTGTTGAAAAAGTTGAGAGGAGAAAGATTTTCAACTGGATGTGTGAAAAAAGTTTCAGGTGTTGAAAAAGTTGAGAGGAGAAAGATTTTCAACTGGATGTGTGAAAAAAGTTTCAGGTGTTGAAAAAGTTGAGAGGAGAAAGATTTTCAACTGGATGTGTGAAAAAAGTTTCAGGTGTTGAAAAAGTTGAGAGGAGAAAGATTTTCAACTGGATGTGTGAAAAAAGTTTCAGGTGTTGAAAAAGTTGAGAGGAGAAAGATTTTCAACTGGATGTGTGAAAAAAGTTTCAGGTGTTGAAAAACTTGAGAGGAGAAAGATTTTCAACTGGATGTGTGAAAAAAGTTTCAGGTGTTGAAAAAGTTGAGAGGAGAAAGATTTTCAACTGGATGTGTGAAAAAAGTTTCAGGTATGAAAAAGTTGAGAGGAGAAAGATTTTCAACTGGATGTGTGAAAAAAGTTTCAGGTGTTGAAAAACTTGAGAGGAGAAAGATTTTCAACTGGATGTATGAAAAAGTTTCAGGTATGAAAAAGTTGAGAGGAGAAAGATTTTCAACTGGATGTGTAGTAAAAAGTTTCAGGTGTTGAAACACTTGAGAGGAGAAAGATTTTCAACTGGATGTGTGAAAAAAGTTTCAGGTGTTGAAAAAGTTGAGAGGAGAAAGATTTTCAACTGGATGTGTGAAAAAAGTTTCAGGTGTTGAAAAACTTGAGAGGAGAAAGATTTTCAACTGGATGTGTGAAAAAAGTTTCAGGTGTTGAAAAACTTGAGAGGAGAAAGATTTTCAACTGGATGTGTGAAAAAAGTTTCAGGTGTTGAAAAACTTGAGAGGAGAAAGATTTTCAACTGGATGTGTGAAAAAAGTTTCAGGTGTTGAAAAAGTTGAGAGGAGAAAGATTTTCAACTGGATGTGTGAAAAAAGTTTCAGGTATGAAAAAGTTGAGAGGAGAAAGATTTTAAACTGGATGTATGAAAAAGTTTCAGGTATGAAAAAGTTGAGAGGAGAAAGATTTTCAACTGGATGTGTGAAAAAAGTTTCAGGTATGAAAAAGTTGAGAGGAGAAAGATTTTCAACTGGATGTATGAAAAAGTTTCAGGTATGAAAAAGTTGAGAGGAGAAAGATTTTCAACTGGATGTGTGAAAAAAGTTTCAGGTGTTGAAACACTTGAGAGGAGAAAGATTTTCAACTGGATGTGTGAAAAAAGTTTCAGGTGTTGAAAAAGTTGAGAGGAGAAAGATTTTCAACTGGATGTGTGAAAAAAGTTTCAGGTGTTGAAAAACTTGAGAGGAGAAAGATTTTCAACTGGATGTGTGAAAAAAGTTTCAGGTGTTGAAAAAGTTGAGAGGAGAAAGATTTTCAACTGGATGTATGAAAAAGTTTCAGGTATGAAAAAGTAGAGAGGAGAAAGATTTTAAACTGGATGTGTGAAAAAAGTTTCAGGTGTTGAAAAAGTTGAGAGGAGAAAGATTTTCAACTGGATGTGTGAAAAAAGTTTCAGGTGTTGAAAAAGTTGAGAGGAGAAAGATTTTCAACTGGATGTGTGAAAAAAGTTTCAGGTGTTGAAAAAGTTGAGAGGAGAAAGATTTTCAACTGGATGTGTGAAAAAAGTTTCAGGTGTTGAAAAACTTGAGAGGAGAAAGATTTTCAACTGGATGTGTGAAAAAGTTTCAGGTATGAAAAAGTTGAGAGGAGAAAGATTTTAAACTGGATGTATGAAAAAGTTTCAGGTATGAAAAAGTTGAGAGGAGAAAGATTTTCAACTGGATGTGTGAAAAAAGTTTCAGGTGTTGAAAAACTTGAGAGGAGAAAGATTTTCAACTGGATGTATGAAAAAGTTTCAGGTATGAAAAAGTTGAGAGGAGAAAGATTTTCAACTGGATGTGTGAAAAAAGTTTCAGGTGTTGAAAAACTTGAGGGGAGAAAGATTTTCAACTGGATGTGTGAAAAAAGTTTCAGGTGTTGAAAAAGTTGAGAGGAGAAAGATTTTCAACTGGATGTGTGAAAAAGGTTTCAGGTGTTGAAAAACTTGAGAGGAGAAAGATTTTCAACTGGATGTGTGAAAAAAGTTTCAGGTGTTGAAAAAGTTGAGAGGAGAAAGATTTTCAACTGGATGTGTGAAAAAAGTTTCAGGTGTTGAAAAAGTTGAGAGGAGAAAGATTTTCAACTGGATGTGTGAAAAAAGTTTCAGGTGTTGAAAAAGTTGAGAGGAGAAAGATTTTCAACTGGATGTGTGAAAAGGTTTCAGGTATGAAAAAGTTGAGAGGAGAAAGATTTTCAACTGGATGTGTGAAAAAAGTTTCAGGTGTTGAAAAAGTTGAGAGGAGAAAGATTTTCAACTGGATGTATGAAAAAAGTTTCAGGTGTTGAAAAAGTTGAGAGGAGAAAGATTTTCAACTGGATGTGTGAAAAAAGTTTCAGGTGTTGAAAAAGTTGAGAGGAGAAAGATTTTCAACTGGATGTGTGAAAAAAGTTTCAGGTATGAAAAAGTTGAGAGGAGAAAGATTTTAAACTGGATGTATGAAAAAGTTTCAGGTATGAAAAAGTTGAGAGGAGAAAGATTTTCAACTGGATGTGTGAAAAAAGTTTCAGGTATGAAAAAGTTGAGAGGAGAAAGATTTTCAACTGGATGTATGAAAAAGTTTCAGGTATGAAAAAGTTGAGAGGAGAAAGATTTTCAACTGGATGTGTGAAAAAAGTTTCAGGTGTTGAAACACTTGAGAGGAGAAAGATTTTCAACTGGATGTGTGAAAAAAGTTTCAGGTGTTGAAAAAGTTGAGAGGAGAAAGATTTTCAACTGGATGTGTGAAAAAAGTTTCAGGTGTTGAAAAACTTGAGAGGAGAAAGATTTTCAACTGGATGTGTGAAAAAAGTTTCAGGTGTTGAAAAAGTTGAGAGGAGAAAGATTTTCAACTGGATGTATGAAAAAGTTTCAGGTATGAAAAAGTAGAGAGGAGAAAGATTTTAAACTGGATGTGTGAAAAAAGTTTCAGGTGTTGAAAAAGTTGAGAGGAGAAAGATTTTCAACTGGATGTGTGAAAAAAGTTTCAGGTGTTGAAAAAGTTGAGAGGAGAAAGATTTTCAACTGGATGTGTGAAAAAAGTTTCAGGTGTTGAAAAAGTTGAGAGGAGAAAGATTTTCAACTGGATGTGTGAAAAAAGTTTCAGGTGTTGAAAAAGTTGAGAGGAGAAAGATTTTCAACTGGATGTGTGAAAAAAGTTTCAGGTGTTGAAAAACTTGAGAGGAGAAAGATTTTCAACTGGATGTGTGAAAAAGTTTCAGGTATGAAAAAGTTGAGAGGAGAAAGATTTTAAACTGGATGTATGAAAAAGTTTCAGGTGTTGAAAAAGTTGAGAGGAGAAAGATTTTCAACTGGATGTGTGAAAAAAGTTTCAGGTGTTGAAAAACTTGAGAGGAGAAAGATTTTCAACTGGATGTATGAAAAAGTTTCAGGTATGAAAAAGTTGAGAGGAGAAAGATTTTCAATTGGATGTGTGAAAAAAGTTTCAGGTGTTGAAACACTTGAGAGGAGAAAGATTTTCAACTGGATGTGTGAAAAAAGTTTCAGGTGTTGAAAAAGTTGAGAGGAGAAAGATTTTCAACTGGATGTGTGAAAAAAGTTTCAGGTGTTGAAAAACTTGAGGGGAGAAAGATTTTCAACTGGATGTGTGAAAAAAGTTTCAGGTGTTGAAAAAGTTGAGAGGAGAAAGATTTTCAACTGGATGTGTGAAAAAGGTTTCAGGTGTTGAAAAACTTGAGAGGAGAAAGATTTTCAACTGGATGTGTGAAAAAAGTTTCAGGTGTTGAAAAAGTTGAGAGGAGAAAGATTTTCAACTGGATGTGTGAAAAAAGTTTCAGGTGTTGAAAAAGTTGAGAGGAGAAAGATTTTCAACTGGATGTGTGAAAAAAGTTTCAGGTGTTGAAAAAGTTGAGAGGAGAAAGATTTTCAACTGGATGTGTGAAAAGGTTTCAGGTATGAAAAAGTTGAGAGGAGAAAGATTTTCAACTGGATGTGTGAAAAAAGTTTCAGGTGTTGAAAAAGTTGAGAGGAGAAAGATTTTCAACTGGATGTATGAAAAAAGTTTCAGGTGTTGAAAAAGTTGAGAGGAGAAAGATTTTCAACTGGATGTGTGAAAAAAGTTTCAGGTGTTGAAAAAGTTGAGAGGAGAAAGATTTTCAACTGGATGTGTGAAAAGGTTTCAGGTGTTGAAAAAGTTGAGAGGAGAAAGATTTTCAACTGGATGTGTGAAAAAAGTTTCAGGTGTTGAAAAAGTTGAGAGGAGAAAGATTTTCAACTGGATGTGTGAAAAAAGTTTCCGGTGTTGAAAAAGTTGAGAGGAGAAAGATTTTCAACTGGATGTGTGAAAAGGTTTCAGGTGTTGAAAAAGTTGAGAGGAGAAAGATTTTCAACTGGATGTGTGAAAAAAGTTTCAGGTGTTGAAAAAGTTGAGAGGAGAAAGATTTTCAACTGGATGTGTGAAAAAAGTTTCAGGTGTTGAAAAAGTTGAGAGGAGAAAGATTTTCAACTGGATGTGTGAAAAGGTTTCAGGTATTAAAAAGTTGAGAGGAGAAAGATTTTCAACTGGATGTGTGAAAAAAGTTTCAGGTGTTGAAAAAGTTGAGAGGAGAAAGATTTTCAACTGGATGTGTGAAAAAAGTTTCAGGTGTTGAAAAAGTTGAGAGGAGAAAGATTTTCAACTGGATGTGTGAAAAGGTTTCAGGTGTTGAAAAAGTTGAGAGGAGAAAGATTTTCAACTGGATGTGTGAAAAAAGTTTCAGGTGTTGAAAAAGTTGAGAGGAGAAAGATTTTCAACTGGATGTGTGAAAAGGTTTCAGGTGTTGAAAAAGTTGAGAGGAGAAAGATTTTCAACTGGATGTATGAAAAAGTTTCAGGTATGAAAAAGTTGAGAGGAGAAAGATTTTCAACTGGATGTGTGAAAAAAGTTTCAGGTGTTGAAAAAGTTGAGAGGAGAAAGATTTTCAACTGGATGTGTGAAAAAAGTTTCAGGTATGAAAAACTTGAGAGGAGAAAGATTTTCAACTGGATGTATGAAAAAGTTTCAGGTATGAAAAAGTTGAGAGGAGAAAGATTTTCAACTGGATGTGTGAAAAAAGTTTCAGGTGTTGAAAAACTTGAGAGGAGAAAGATTTTCAACTGGATGTATGAAAAAAGTTTCAGGTGTTGAAAAAGTTGAGAGGAGAAAGATTTTCAACTGGATGAGTGAAAAAAGTTTCAGGTGTTGAAAAACTTGAGAGGAGAAAGATTTTCAACTGGATGTGTGAAAAGGTTTCAGGTATGAAAAAGTTGAGAGGAGAAAGATTTTCAACTGGATGTGTGAAAAAAGTTTCAGGTGTTGAAAAAGTTGAGAGGAGAAAGATTTTCAACTGGATGTGTGAAAAGGTTTCAGGTATGAAAAAGTTGAGAGGAGAAAGATTTTCAACTGGATGTGTGAAAAAAGTTTCAGGTGTTGAAAAAGTTGAGAGGAGAAAGATTTTCAACTGGATGTGTGAAAAAAGTTTCAGGTATGAAAAAGTTGAGAGGAGAAAGATTTTCAACTGGATGTGTGAAAAGGTTTCAGGTATGAAAAAGTTGAGAGGAGAAAGATTTTCAACTGGATGTGTGAAAAAAGTTTCAGGTGTTGAAAAAGTTGAGAGGAGAAAGATTTTCAACTGGATGTGTGAAAAAAGTTTCAGGTATGAAAAAGTTGAGAGGAGAAAGATTTTCAACTGGATGTGTGAAAAAAGTTTCAGGTGTTGAAAAACTTGAGAGGAGAAAGATTTTCAACTGGATGTGTGAAAAAAGTTTCAGGTGTTGAAAAAGTTGAGAGGAGAAAGATTTTCAACTGGATGTGTGAAAAGGTTTCAGGTATGAAAAAGTTGAGAGGAGAAAGATTTTCAACTGGATGTGTGAAAAAAGTTTCAGGTGTTGAAAAACTTGAGGGGAGAAAGATTTTCAACTGGATGTGTGAAAAAAGTTTCAGGTGTTGAAAAAGTTGAGAGGAGAAAGATTTTCAACTGGATGTGTGAAAAAAGTTTCAGGTGTTGAAAAAGTTGAGAGGAGAAAGATTTTCAACTGGATGTGTGAAAAGGTTTCAGGTGTTGAAAAAATTGAGAGGAGAAAGATTTTCAACTGGATGTGTGAAAAGGTTTCAGGTATGAAAAAGTTGAGAGGAGAAAGATTTTAAACTGGATGTGTGAAAAAAGTTTCAGGTGTTGAAAAAGTTGAGAGGAGAAAGATTTTCAACTGGATGTGTGAAAAAAGTTTCAGGTGTTGAAAAACTTGAGGGGAGAAAGATTTTCAACTGGATGTGTGAAAAAAGTTTCAGGTGTTGAAAAAGTTGAGAGGAGAAAGATTTTCAACTGGATGTGTGAAAAGGTTTCAGGTATGAAAAAGTTGAGAGGAGAAAGATTTTCAACTGGATGTGTGAAAAAAGTTTCAGGTGTTGAAAAAGTTGAGAGGAGAAAGATTTTCAACTGGATGTGTGAAAAAAGTTTCAGGTGTTGAAAAAGTTGAGAGGAGAAAGATTTTCAACTGGATGTGTGAAAAAAGTTTCAGGTGTTGAAAAAGTTGTGGAAGCAAAAAGTAAATGGTTGGTGTCTACTGGGATCTTAGTTACACGACGAGGTTATTTCTTCGCTGAAAATGCGTTGAAACTTGATCATTTCGCTGATTATACTCGGACTTCAATGGCACCATTAAATCTTGATTTAACGATTAATGTGAAAATGATAGACGTGTTGCGACAATAAAATATAATGCAGCTCACAATCACTGGATCTCTTCTTGGGCCTTTTTTGTTTTCCTTTTTTTTTTTTTAATAAACTTTAAACATGGCATATTGCCATTGGAACATAGGAGACTACTGTGAATTAGGGTCCATACCTATGGGGGCATCCGAAATGGGGAGTTGTGCAGATTTTTGTTGACTTTCTGCATGTTGGTATAATGTGGGATACAGGAAGCAGATAGAAAATTCCAAAAAGCAAAATTATTAAGAGTTGAAAGTCTTCTCGGATCTGTGAAAGCTGATTGTTGGGAAGTATTTAGATTGAGAAGACACTAGTTCATCAGAGCACATTCTATTGAAGTGCTTATGAGACGGGGATTTAGGACATTTAAAAAAAATTTTTTAAAGTTCTTTCTAAAAGGGATAGATTAGCGACTGATGCATCAACCAAAATGTGACAAAAATATGTACAGTGCAAATGGTGGCTTTGTAATATAGCATATTGGCTGATTTGAGAAGTTTTCTAGCCTGGTAGAGAGAGCCATCTCCCATGCAGCAGCTTTGGCATTGTCTTCTATATATTTGTTTCACTTTATGTTAACTTTGTAGTTTAAATGTTGAAGTCTGGGGTATGGTGCTATGGCAGTCTGTGGTTGTTTTAGTAGTATTAAATATTAGCACCCATTTATGTCCTCTGTTCCATTATAATTGGAGGCCATCTTCAGCCATTGCCTTGAATATGTGTGCATTCCTTTTGTCCGGATGTCAACAATAGAACGTGGTCTGATTATCTAATATCGCCATTTCAAACACAACTGTATCAACATTATTGATAGATACAAGGAATAATAAAGATCGACCCCCCCCTCAGGCACACCCACATTAATGTCATGTTTAGATGTATGGCCATCGAGGACAATCTTGGCTAAAAAGGATCTGAGTATATTAAATATTCATCCATTCATATCTAATTTTCATGAAGACTTTCATACCAAACCTTGTTAAAGGCTTTGGATATGCAGTACTGCACTAGTTTCACCTGCCTTGTCCAGTTTATGGCATGTGCATCCAGAGATGATCACCAGGATATTCTCAGTAAAACAGACTTCAATCCATACTGTTGGTTAGAAAGGTTGATTTATGATTCAGAGACTTTGGTGAAGAGTGGAAAGAGACTAATAGGTTAATAATTTTGCGGGTCAGTTCTTTCACTACAATTCTTGAACACTGGTATCACCTGATACGACAACAAAATTTAGCAAGGCATTTGTTATAGTTTGATGCAGATACAAGGCCCAGCTCAGCAGAACATTTCTTTATTAACAGGGATCAGATCAGGTCCACATCCTTTAAAGGTGCCAAAGTTTTTTATGACATTCTGAACATGGGAAGGGATGATGATTAAGTCATCAAGTGTAGCTTTTGTCCACAGCAGGTAATTTGGGTGTAAGTGGTTTGCGAAGTCTAAGGTGGAGTTCAAGGTTGTTCAGCTTTGTTGGTTGTTTTACAAGCATCATACTGGTTATTCACTATTGTGCTCCCTTGTTTTCGGCCGATACCGGAAAACAGGAAGCATTTCAAAATCAAATAGGTAAGGGTGGGTCAGTACTAACACATTCACCGTCTAACGTTTTATTTGGTTCATTTATTTTTTATTACTGTTATTTTTCTTTATTTTGGGGTGTTTTTAAGGCTCTCATTATCCCCGCCCATCATCCGCATATATCATACACATCACAATTTCATCCGCATATATCATACACATCACAATTTCCATTTTGTCATT
Source organism: Euprymna scolopes (assembly GCF_053919585.1). Classification (NCBI taxonomy): domain Eukaryota; kingdom Metazoa; phylum Mollusca; class Cephalopoda; order Sepiida; family Sepiolidae; genus Euprymna; species Euprymna scolopes. The sequence continues at coordinate 18,997,271 of NC_136520.1, forward strand.
ATTTCATTGTAAATATAAAGTCAAAAAAAAAAAAAAAAAAAAAAAAAATTGTACATATTGTCATCTGGGGCTTTAAGTAGATCCAACTCCTAGAGTGAATGCGGTATTGTGGTGATTGCAACTAGTGATAGGGAATAGACAAGTGGACGACCCCCGACACCCATCTTCCCCCCCACACCCTTTCTGGCCTCATGCCACATTTAAAAAGAATTAGTTAACCCTAAAATTCTGTAAAATTTGTGATTTTTCTTCTTAAATAAATATTTAAATATTTAAACTTTCTTGGCCTTCGGGGCAAGATCAAAGTGTAGTATCTGTTCTGGCAGATACTGCAAGCAAAAACCAGATGTGGGGGCAACCCCACATGCCTGACCTTTAACCAGCTCCCATTTCCCACTTCTCGGGAGCTGGTCCCCTTTTTCCCTTCCCCCTCCCTTCACTCCTCACAATAAAAAATTGGCCTTGTGCCTAATTTGCTCAGTGGGGGAGCAAATAAATACCATCTGTTCCGGCAGATACTGCAAGCTATGACTAGCTATGACTAGCAAAGACCAGATGTGGGGGCAACCCCACATGCCTGACCTTTAACCAGCTCCCATTTCCCACCTCTCGGGAGCTGGTCCCCTTTTTCCCTTCCCCCTCCCTTCACTCCTCACATTAAAAATCGCCCTTGTGCCTAATTTGCTCGGTGGGGGAGCAAATAAATACCATCTGTTCTTCAGATGCTGCACTTCTATTTCTTGTTCTCTTTCGGTGGAGGATAAATCCTTCACGACTGAGACAATTTTTATTTTTGTACCTTTTCTCCACGTTAAAAAACGACCCTGGTGTCTAACTCTGTCCCGTGGGGAGGCATAGTAAATAGGCACTATTATAAACTTTCCAGAAATTGCAAGTTTCTAGTTTCTGCAACTCAATGCATTTTCTGATTATCTCAATATACCTACTCTTAGCTGAGTTTATTAATTTTCAATGCTATTTTTGTCTAGTTGTATTTGATTTATGGCAGTTTCATCGGTGGCAGTGAATCATTGGGCGTGAATATGACTTGCTATAAAATTTTTGTATGGAGAGGAGGAGACATGTGTTTCTATGTGTTGGGGATGCACCCTTACTGCTTGGAATAATGAACTATTCCATGATGTAATTACCGGTTAACAAAGACTGGTTTACTAAGTCAGTCAAAGGCACATGCAGAAAGTATGGTCGTCACCACTAGTCCAACAGTGAGCCAATTACCTTTTCATGTATTTTCATTACTACATATTTAACTTTTACTGTGTCTTCTTTGTCAATTATTCAAATACTAACACCACAACACTATGCCTGTTTGTAGTTATCTCATTTGTGTTCTACTTAATGCAACATCTCTGATGTCTATTCATAGTATCACCACTTTGAGTAACAGATTTTCAGCTGGGGTTGAAAGCCGAGCATGATATTAACGATTAATCACAAGGTGATCAGCATTTCTGAGTCACTTATATACATTTGTCACATAATCCGTGAACAGTGTAGTCAAAATAGATCAAGAAATGATGCTTACTGATCCTCAGTGTGGAAGGCGGTTCAGGAAAGTGACGGTTTGCGAAAGAGAATGCCCTATAGAGAAATTATGCATGCAGACATCAGCTGTATCTGTTCTGTATAGTTCAAGAAATCAAGTCAACTACCGTGATAGACATTTAAATCACCAATTACATATATTTGACTTTTCAGATCCAAAGAGAGCACTGCATCAACACTATCAGAGACATAGTTGTTCAGGATTCAGTCCTGGCCCAAAAGAAGAATGATAGAGGAAATATAAGTAACTAACTCAGTGTTGCAAACTTATTGTACAACACGTGTAGGCCTGATCATTTGATTCTAGACTGTATTCTCTAGTCATCTGGGAGGATGTTACGAATATAGACTCAGTCTGTACAAAAGTTTATCTGAGTGAATACACTATAATGCAAGATATCAAGCCATGTCAAAGCAATTAGAGGAGTGCTAGGATATTCAGTTTAATCAAGGGTAGTTTTAAACCTTCAGATATTTCTGAATGTGAGCCTCAAGGGAGGAGGTGATTGCTTGCGTTTAGGTGGACGTCTGGTTTCAGTTTATTTCAGATGGAATGGGTTGGGTGAAGTTGGTGTTCATTTGATGCCAGTACAAGTAGACTATTAACTGAGTTTTCTTCTATGGGTTTCGGGCTCCGGGAAAGCAAAGATAAATGTAGGATTCCTTTAACATGCGCGACGTAATACTACAGGGTGGAACGATAAAATTATCGCTTTAGAAAACAACAGCATAGCTTTATTTAAAAGAAAAAAAAAGTCACGTGACTTGATTTTGTAATAGAACTGACATCTATTCACTGTATCCGCCTTCAGCTACAATCATCGCTTGATATGGGCCTGGAACTGGGAGCATGCCTTTTCCACAAGTGCCAACGGGAGCTCAGCTCAGCAAATACTTGGGGGATGGTGCCAATTGTGCTGGCTTTGGTGTTGTAGGAGGTCATGTTGATGTTCTCGACATATGACCAAACAAAGTAGTCCAACAGGTTCAGGTTGGGAGAGAAGGGTACAAAGCCGTAGCACTTCTTCTGAGGCCGAGCCTTTGTACTTGTGAGCCAGCACAGTCCTGCTGTCACAACCAGTCTGCCAGCAGCTACTGATTGCACCAGGAGACCAATGCATCGGGTTTTTTCAGCACATCCATGTACACTTTGGTGTTGACTTTCAAGCTGACTTCGAAGATGTGAGGTGGCATGATGTGGCCCTCACTTGAAAACACACCAAAGACTATAACCGTGGCCAGAAAGTTTGTCGAGCTGTGCCCTTAAGTGTTGAACCATCCGGATTTCCATTTTGAGGGTGCTGGCAATGGTCATGTCATTATAACTTGGATCGGTAGAGAGCAAAAGTTGTACAGCAGCATATCTCCAATCTTGCTTGTTGAAAATTCTGTCACTTTCACGCATGATAGAAGGCTCCTATTGTTCTTGGAATTTTTACACAACTGGCCAACTAGTAGATGATCTGAAAAAAAAAAAAAAGCCGGTTTTCTTCAAACAGAAATTGAAGTCATGCTATCTTTTCTTGGGTGACAATTTTATTGTTCCACCCTGTACAGCACCTCAGTATAATACAGCTGTTGGTGGAGCAGCTACTGCTGACACTACGTTCTAGTGTTACGGTTCATGTACTACCAATTGGAAACAGCCAAACTGTCAAACCTGTACAAGAGTAACTCGGTTTTGTAAAACTAAGTGATGGAAAAATTTGTTCCCAAGTTGCCCAGATAAAGAAATAGAGAGGTACAGAACGAGATTCATTGTCTGAGTTAGGAAACAAATGTAGCACTGGGTGTTTTTGAGCCTCCTGTGAATTATCTCCGTACTTGGCTAACAAAGGAGAACTGCAAAGCTGGGCTATCGACAAGAACCTATGTACTACTTAAGCAATTGTAGGTTTGCAAACTGTATATTTTGTTAATCTCCAGCTCTAAAAAGTTTATCGACCAGTGATTTAGTGCCAAAATATTTGAAATCAGTAAACAGGTTTTGCATCCGTTTTCTTTCTCCTAGATAGATGATCCGACTATATCTATAGATCCATCTCACCTGGAGAGGTAATTCCACATCTGGGTATTATGTCAGTTGTTTCTAAATCCCCCACTTGCACATAGTTTTGAGTCTCCTCTAGAAAAATTGAAGATAATTTCCACTTAATTAAATTCCCCACTTGCACATAGTTTTGAGTCCCCTCTAGAAAAATTGAAGATAATTTCCACTTAATTAAATTCCAGGAAAGGTAGGAGAAACACTTAAAGATCTTAAAAAATCGACGCATTTCTTTACAGAAAGATTTATACGTTTCCACACTGTCGGCCAAGTCAGTTGGAACTGGGATGGGGGGGGGTATCAATTCAATCTTCATAGATTTAATTAATTTGGTGATATTTATAACATTTAAAAAATAAATTTTTTGCTACAATTATATGCTTGTCTTTGAAAAAGAAATAAAAAGCTGTTTGAAAAAAAAAAAATGAATAAAGATGAATTCCATGAGAAAAAAAAAATACTTAAAAAAAAAAAAAATACTTAAAAAAAAAAAAAATACTTAAAAAAAAAAAAATACTTAAAAAAAAATGCTTTAAAAAAAAATACTTTAAAAAAAAATACTTTAAAAAAAAATACTTAAAAAAAAAAATACTTAAAAAAAAAAAAATACTTACATCGATCGTAACTGTGCAGCATAACAAATAAAAATAACATCACAAACATCGATCGTAACTGTGCAGCATAACAAATAAAAATAACATCACAAACATCGATCGTAACTGTGCAGCATAACAAATAAAAATAACATGACAAACATCGATCGTAACTGTGCAGCATAACAAATAAAAATAACATGACAAACATCGATCGTAACTGTGCAGCATAACAAATAAAAATAACATCACAAACATCGATCGTAACTGTGCAGCATAACAAATAAAAATAACATCACAAACATCGATCGTAACTGTGCAGCATAACAAATAAAAATAACATCACAAACATCGATCGTAACTGTGCAGCATAACAAATAAAAATAACATCACAAACATCGATCGTAACTGTGCAGCATAACAAATAAAAATAACATCACAAACATCGATCGTAACTGTGCAGCATAACAAATAAAAATAACATCACAAACATCGATCGTAACTGTGCAGCATAACAAATAAAAATAACATGACAAACATCGATCGTAACTGTGCAGCATAACAAATAAAAATAACATCACAAACATCGATCGTAACTGTGCAGCATAACAAATAAAAATAACATCACAAACATCGATCGTAACTGTGCAGCATAACAAATAAAAATAACATCACAAACATCGATCGTAACTGTGCAGCATAACAAATAAAAATAACATCACAAACATCGATCGTAACTGTGCAGCATAACAAATAAAAATAACATCACAAACATCGATCGTAACTGTGCAGCATAACAAATAAAAATAACATGACAAACATCGATCGTAACTGTGCAGCATAACAAATAAAAATAACATCACAAACAGGTTTCAAATTGTACCGGTCTCACGTTTTCACCATTTTACCTTCTATAAGTTAAGAATATTCATGATTTGAACTGTTTTTTTTTCTTTTTACTTTGCCAGCTATAACATCCGTTATGGACGCTATGAATCCGAAGAGTCAGAGATCCGCAATGCTGCAGCTGCAGCTGATATTCATGAACGGATTTTATCATTTCCAAATGGCTATGACACGCTGGTCGGTGAACGAGGTCTGAAGCTGAGTGGGGGAGAGAAACAGAGAGTGGCAATTGCACGGACTTTACTCAAAGCCCCAGCCATTGTATTACTGGATGAGGCAACATCAGCTCTCGATACAAAAACAGAGCGGAACATTCAGGCCTCCTTAGCTAAGGTCTGCGAGAATCGCACAACTATCATTGTGGCACACAGACTTTCTACGATAATTCACGCACATCAAATCTTGGTCTTAAAAGAGGGAGAAATTATCGAACGTGGAACGTAAGTATTGTTTCAAATTCTTTTTTTAAATTTAAACAATTTAAATTTATGCTCAAAATAAGACAGAAAAATGATTTTAACTAAAAAATATATGCACACACGTAAGTAGATCTTTATATAATGTTGTGCCTCTAAGATCTTTATGGGCATCACGTACAAAAAGTTTATGTTCATCGAATGATTGTTGCTTCTTCCGGTTATGTGTGATGCAGCTTTGAGCTTTGAGAATGCCACATTATGCAAAAATGCTTTCTTTCGTAAACAAAAAAGATTTTTGTTTTTCATAAATCACAACTTTATGTTCACAATTTTTTAGATGAAGATTAATAATTTGGATTTGAATGTTATTCTAACAACTCATAAGAACTTGTGGTGTAACAGATAAAGTGTTAACGTAATAATCACTTCTAAGCGACATCTTCTAGAGTTTGAAGGTTCAATTCTCAGTACGAGCAATACTGAGAATACAATTACGAAATAAGACTTTTACTTGGTCATGGCTGATGGAATGAGAGCAAGCTACCCTGTGAATTAAATAGCTTTTGTTAGAAATTCTGTACATATACCCAAGTTTGACAAGATACACCTGAAAGAGTTTGGAGGTTACATCAGCTGAAACGTTCTGAAAATAAGATTGTAGATGAAAACAGTAGTTTGAAGAGGTAAATTCATTCAAATCACAACCTGTCAAAACAAACCTAGCTTTGAATTTAAAAAATATTCAAAAACATTCTATTTTTTATATTTGTATAACCTACTTTTCATAAATCATGTATTATCAGTTTCTTTACCACCCTATAGATAATTTTGTTGCACTTATCCTTGACCGAAAAATTCATGTAAAATAACCAAAGCAGCATCCTACTGTTTGATAATAGCATCTTTATTTCATCATCAGACAAAAGAATAGATGACCATTGTCCATTTCAAATCTACTATGAAATTACCGAGTGACCACCTATCAATCTTCCACCATTAGCTTACTCTTACACAACCAAAATCTTAGCTAAACTTTTAAAGCTATATGCAAAGATTTGCTTGACCCCCAGCTTATTTCTTTTTTCATTATTCCTTAGCCTCTGGAAAATGTAGTTTTTGATCAGATTTACTTGTAAAAACATTTACTCTAAAAACCAGAAGATAAAGAAACCAAAAACCTAATAATAAACAATACAAAACAAGTGATTTGTGCCACAAGCATTGAAGAACTGAAGTTGTTTTTTCTCTATATGTGTTTGACTGGGGAAGGGTTGAGGGAACCATTTCAAATAGACAAATGTGATCAGTGCCAAGTGAAGAATTCAACAGAATCGCAAAGAAATACCAATTGTATGAAGAACTCTATTGTTGATAACATGCAGTTCTTTTATTAAAATTAAATTGATGTTGAACATGTACGTTTACTTAATTACATCACCATGATAAATAAAGTGAAACACAATACATAAAATTATTGCATTTTCTTGTGGATAATATTTAAGAAGTACATGGTGTAAAGAGCTGACATTTAGATATAGCATTCTACAATATGTATTGATTAGACATGCAAAATTCCAGATCTTTTAATAGTTTTTGTGATATATGATTTTTTAAATTAGTATGTATTTATGACATTTGGTACTTTATTTCCGCCACCGAACTTGAACATATCAGCATTTTCATCGACTTATAATGAAGTAAGTTGCAGCTGGAATTGTTAAAAAAAATAGGTATAATAATCATTATGTATAGAATTATATTGAATGTTCATATTTATTCTCATTTAATTCAGTTTTATTTGATACTTTAAAAATTGTCCATTAATGCAATTTCGCTCTTATAAATGATGCAATGTTTACTTTTCACACCTCAAAAATGAAGGGCGAAATTGAATTAGAAATAATTGTACTTTTACTTCCTATTATCTTTATACAAAGAGTGATGAAACCATCTTTTGTGACATTTTTACTCGTTACTTTTTTGTGAGTTGGTTTCAAAGTTACCATTTTGTAATTTACACTGCTGATTCTGCTTCATTAGCATCAGTGAAAAGTAAATGTAGAATCTAATTCTAAAAATGTTTTCTATGCCAATTTTTTAAAATTAATATTTAAATCATGGGTCTAGGAAAGTAGACATATACACAAGTTTTTAGCATTTAAATGGGATGAAAATCTTGTTTCGATTGATAACCTGAATTGTTCAACAATGATAAGGATTCCACTAAAGTCAGAAATACTAGGATTAGATTGGACAGCTTTTGACAGAAATAACCTCAAATTTATAGGTATATTGATATGGTTGATGTTCTGTGACTTGCTTCTTTGGTGATTTCTTCAAATGGACTCAGGAACTGGATATTTTTTCAAACAAGTCCCTATTGGTAAGTTGTTAAGCTAGGCATCTTAACAGCACACAGTACAAGAGCTTTTCATTGTTTTTAATTTATTTTCAGCATATAATATGCTGAATTCTACCATGTGATTACATCTTTGTTTTTCCAAATTAAACTGATGTTGTATTTCAGAAATTTAGAAAGCGTTTAAAGTGAGAAACTGTATTTCTGTTAAATGATGTAATGGTTATCTTCAGAGCCTGAGTTACAATGTATGATAGTTATTCTAAATCACATTCTCTGACATTAGCAACCATATTTGCTCCTGAATCCTGCAAGACTAAGAAAATTTTATTGATGGTTTTATACTCATCCAGAACATTGTGCAATTCTTCACTTATTATTGCACGTGTGTGTGCACCAGGGAATGGAACCACTAAGCACAGCTCTGCACTGTACAAAGTCATTCGAAAATCAATGACCTGCCAAACTCAGAAAGGGAGCATTATCTGTTGTAGCTGTCCAGATGTCTGTAGTTCATGAAATGCTGTTAATTTCAGCAAGAAACAGTTGAATTTTTGTTTTACTTTTGTAAATATATTGAAAATTATTTATGTTTTATTCAGTTTTCACCCCAAACAAGGCACAGTGCCACTTTGAAGTAGGGGGCTACTATTAGGGAAATAAATTGCAAGGGTATTATGAGGGGAGATGAGCAGCAAGATGTCTGTTCAGATTACACTTGAACTTCTGCATATCAGTACAGTTGGGAAAGCAGAATCCAGGAAGGAGTTCCAAAGTCTAGCAGTTCTGGGGAAGAAACTATTGGAGTAGAAGGCTTTCTTACATCTAGGGATCTCTACTGTGAAGGGGTGGGATTTAGCTGCTTGTCGGGTTTGTCAGGAGTATTCACATCGAGGGAGTACAAGTGCTTGTAGTTCATCAGAGCATTCACCATTAAAGTACTTGTAAAACAGGCAAAGGGATGCAACATTTTGTTGATGGGACAGAGGCTAAAGCCTAGATAACAGTTCAGTACCTATCAGGTTGGCTACTCTCTTTTAAACCCTGTCAAGCAGCAGATACACCAGCCCAAATGTGACAACAGTACTCCATACATGGGCGAATGGTGGCCATATTGAGGTACAGGATCCTTTCAGGCGTAAGTAGTTTTCTAGCACGGTGGAGAGAGCCCACCTTCTCCACAGCAGCCTTGGCAATGCTCTCAATGTATCTATTCCAGCAGTAAAGTACGTTTTTGATGGAATGCTGTAATTTGAACAAAGTTTTGCAACAAGCCTATTAAATCCAATGTAGGATGTTACAGAATATGGTTTAATATCAACATCATTTCTTTTATCAGATAATGGATTCTTGTGACCTGTGATCTTTCTTCTTGACCAATATTGATTCTATAGTAGTTTGGGGTTTCGTTAGAGGCTCATAGTTGCTGCCACTTGTTCCTGGAATGTCTGTCCCTGAATATTCATTGTACTTTGCTTATTTGCAACTTTTGCTTCTTTTAAACAAACTTTTCTATGATGGTTTAACATGTTATTGTAAACATTTTTGTCGATTTGGATGTGATGGTTTGACATAACTTGCAAAAATAATAAAATAGGAAAGATCATTTTAAAGTTAAGTACAAACTATGGCTAATAGGTATTTATTTTATGGATCACTTATAGAATATAAATATAAGTTAAGCATGCTTTAGCAGTAGAAATCTATAGATGTTTAGAATTCTTTGGTTCTTAAAAATCTATAGATTTCTAAAGTTTAGGACGCTAAACTCCTCTCCCAATGTACGTGCAAAGTATGTGATTTTATATCAGCTTCGGGAAAAGAGCAATTGCTTAGTGGTCCTGTTTGAACAGGAGAGATGATGTAACTTACAAGAATACAGTATTGATATACATTAGGATATACAGGGTTTAAGTAGAGTTTAGGAGTATTAAAAATTTTGGAATAATGTTTATAATGCAAAAAAGACACAGTCATCATGGAGGCAAAGTAACTAGTCCTTTTAACTCTAAATTCAGAAAAGAATTTGTGCCAGTTTATTTTAGTATCATACATAAGTAACCATATATGTATAGACGTTATGTTTAGGCATACACTTAAGGAATAACAATTTATGATTTCCAAGGAGAGAAGAAATATCAGTAATTAAGAGCAGATAACAAGTTTAGTTGAATATGCAATAACTTTACACCAGGTTTATTTACGCCTTTGCAAGGTTGCTAAGATAATATGATAGCATACTTTCTTCTTTCTGCCGTTTTCTATCCAGAATTCAAATACAGAAGCAAGATATTACGTATCATACTTAAAATAAAAAATCTTGCGCATTCTGGAGTGATTACCCAAACTGAAAAGTTACGTTTTTCAAAGTAGTTAATGGAAAAGGGGGTAGGTAAAAACGCATGCAATGGGAGCATCTAGATTTACAACTGGTTGATTTAAGAGAGGAATAAAATATATGGTTAAAATATTGTTCGATTAAGAAAAGGATGAAATGTTGAAGTACAATTCAAAGTGATATTAGGAATTAAGATAAAATTTGATGCACGAACTCTGAATATTTTCAGTCAATACAGGGGAAATTATGCATCTATTCAGTATAGTATGAAGTTGCGATATAACTATGATTAAAGTACATTTCAATGCAGGTATAACTGGAAGTAAGGTATAAGCTATCGAAGATCCAGTACAATTGATTTGATATAAAATAACAATATGGACATATAGTATATACGAAATTGTAAATATTAAGTATATTACTTAAATAAAGTTCTTCTGCCCTTTAACGTTTAAAGATAAATTCTTGTTTCATTAAATTCAGAAATGTATTTTTCGCAATCATTATTAGCAGCTTTTTTTCTTTTTTTTATATAAATTAATTGAAAAATCCTCTACTCAGTTGTTAATCATATTATTTGGATTCATCAGAATACTGCCCTCATCTTGAGTGTGATTTTCACTTTTCTGTCGATATAACCTCCAACCTTCTTCAGGTGTATCTTGTTGAACTCTGAAATGTTTCTGTTGAACTCAGGAATTTGGACGGAATTTCGAGTGGAACTTTTTATTTACTTCACGGGGGTAGCATGCTCTTGTTTCATCAGCCATGACAAGATAGAGGTCTTAAGTAATTGTCCAATGAAAAAAGGCCATAGTAATACTCCGAAGAATCCAAATAATACAAATAACCAATCCTCATCTCAAAAAGATCGCAGGAAACATCATAGTTGTTTATATACATTAGGATTCAAAAGATGGAGTTAGGGTATTGGTTAGCACAGGACTTTTGCAGTGACAAGTCAGTTGGAAAATAGAAAATTAATCTGTCATGATTTTTCCCGTTTTCTTTTTTTTGGGGGGGGGGAAGCTAAATTCGATTGCAGACAAAAGAAAACAGAAAAATAAGACAAAAACAATAAAAAATAAAAAGACAGCATGTTTGTAATGCTTAAGAATTAAATGCTGTTTCTATGGTAACACCATCTGCTGTCATTGATTTGGAAGTTAACATACAGATACTTCTTGGCAATTTCCTATTCTCTGCCACTATGTGATAGGTCCAGTGATTAATGACGTAATTAGTCAGCAAGGTTGTCATGACCTGGCCAGTAGGAAGAGTCAATTTATGCTTACAGTTGTTTGATATTTTCAAAAATTGCTGTTAGCAATTTGTGGTTGGATGTTTCAAAGCAAGGCATGTCATTGCTGATGGTGACCTTTGATACCTGTAAGAGTTTGCCATGTTGTCTATTTAAATATTTTGCTTGCCATGCTGATTCCAAAGAAATGTCACAAGCCGAGATGCATTTAAAAAATTATGTATCATGATTTCTCAATTCTAGTTGGTTTTGGTTAAGGACTGATTTACTAAACATCTCTCTTAAAACATGGTTTTGAATTTGTTGATGACATTCTCTTTTTATGGCGTTGCACCCATGTTTTTATGCAGACTTGTACCTTTTGATACGACAACAGTTTGGAAAACCAATGTAATCTATCTACTTAATCATTGCTAACTCCTGATCCTTTATGATTTGTTGAATGTGTTTTTGTATGTGGAATGGTACACGTAGGTTGGGAAATAGGTGTAATGTCTTTGATGTGCAGTTTAATTTGTTGGCGGTCATCAAAGAGATTCATGTGTTCTGCTTCGATTGCAAGTGGGAAGTCATCTCACGAATAGTTAATAACATTGATTGTATGTTTCTGGCCAACAAGTTTTTTTTTCTCAGTTTAAAAAAAGGTTTCCTTCACCTATCTCATATATTGTGGCACATCACATACTATCTTTAGTTTGAAGGGTGGTCTGAAACTTTATGGGCTTGTCATTGCCATAGGTCGATATGTTCTGAGATTTTTCTAGTGTGGGATTTGAGGTTAATTTTTCTAAACCTGTTCTGGAAAGAATATTAACTGAGTTGGCCAGTCGCTTCAACAGCAATATCAAGATATGGTACGGTAGCACCTTGTTTCTACCAGTGTCCTTAAACATGTATTCAGTTTCACCATCCAACTCCCTGTCATCTTTAAGATGTGGACTCTCCGGTTGGGTATTCAGCTGTATTTTGCCGAGACTTGTAACTAAGCGGTTGACACTAGTGTAGATGATGGTTGCCTACGTATAGGTTGAGAGCGGCAGATAGAGGCAAAGTGATTCTATTTTGTGTACATGTTGCAGCGATGGTTTTATATTAGACAGCTCTGTTGACCATGTGCCACAATTGTCTTGGTTGATTTCTTTGTGGTTGATTGTGTTTGCTGGGTCCATCAGCTGTTGTGACTCTGATATCATGAGCTATAATGTTCTGTGGAACTGCAGTAGTTGTTTAGGGTTAAGTTGGGGTTGATAAGTGCCTTTTTATTGAATTTTGTTAAATTTGCAACTTGCAGTAATTTGTGATTTAATCTGCTAGTTGATATTAGTATTACACATGGCGTCAAATTGCTTTAATTTATGATTTAAGTCATTAGTAACATCTGTCCTTTGTTTTGATCATTGGAACAAATATTTGATATTCAAAAATTTCCAGTTGGTTGAAAACTTAATTGCAACCAATAAGTTTGCTGAAGTTTCGTCTGCACATGGTTTTTTAATTGTCAAGTGGTTGCATGTGTATTATACTGTAGAAGTCCTCATCACCATACAACATAAATAATGCTGCTCAGTGCAAGTCATCTTCCTTTTAATGAGTTATGAAATGGGTTTGAAATCGATTTATTCACTTTCTCTAAGGTACAACTGTTCGTATGGTGACCATTTTAGTAGTCTGCATGTGTATCTCTGGAGGTGATGCTTATGAGTAATTTGAATAAAAATTTTGTCTTAATATTTAAAAAAAAATTTAATATTTAAAAAAATTTTTTTTTAATATTTAAAAAAAATTATCACTCATCAATTGTATTTATTATTGCAGTCTTTGCATGTAAGGATGCTTTGCTTTTGATGTTCACCGATAAAGCAAGCTGTTTTCTGGTTCCTTGGTGAAAATCTTTCAGAACTGGTTATCACCCTTTGATTTAGCTTAAACTGTACCTTACAAACAAATATGATTATGGAAATTTGGTAGATGTCATTAATTACATTTTCTTGATAACTGAAAAGAATTTTCAATTTAACTAAAACTTTGAGCAACACAAAGAATAAATCTAAAAGAAAATGAACTAGATTGTAAAAAAAAAAAAATAGGAAACAAAGAAGGCTGTGTGAAAAAAAGGAAATGAAGAGGATGTGAAAAAAAAGGAAATGAAGAGGTTGTGTAAAAAAGAAATGAAGAGGTTGTGTAAAAAAGAAATGAAGAGGTTGTGTAAAAAGGAAATGAAGAGGATGTGTAAAACAGAAAAGAAGAGGATGTGTAAAAAAAGAAATGAAGAGGTTGTGTAAAAAAGAAATGAAGAGGTTGTGTAAAAAGGAAAAGAAGAGGATGTGAAAAAAAGAAATGAAGAGGATGTGAAAAAAGGAAATGAAGAGGATGTGAAAAAAAGGAAATGAAGAGGATGTGTAAAAAAGAAATGAAGAGGATGTGAAAAAAAGGAAATGAAGAGGTTGTGTAAAAAAGAAATGAAGAGGTTGTGTAAAAAAGAAATGAAGAGGATGTGAAAAAACAGGAAAAGAGGATGTGTAAAAAATGAAATGAAGAGGTTGTGTAAAAAAGAAAAGAAGAGGTTGTGTAAAAAAGAAAAGAAGAGGTTGTGTAAAAAAGAAAAGAAGAGAATGTGTAAAAAAGAAAAGAAGAGGATGTGTAAAAAAGAAAAGAGGATGTGTAAAAAAGAAAAGAGGATGTGTAAAAAAGAAAAGAAGAGGATGTGTAAAAAACGAAATGAAGAGGTTGTGTAAAAAAGAAATTAAGAGGATGTGTAAAAAAAGAAATGAAGAGGTTGTGTAAAAAGGAAAAGAAGAGGATGTGAAAAAAAGAAATGAAGAGGATGTGAAAAAAGGAAATGAAGAGGATGTGTAAAAAAGAAATTAAGAGGATGTGTAAAAAAGAAATGAAGAGGATGTGTAAAAAAGAAATCAAGAGGATGTGTAAAAAAGAAATGAAGAGGATGTGTAAAAAAGAAATGAAGAGGATGTGTAAAAAAGAAATGAAGAGGATGTGTAAAAAAAAATGAAGAGGATGTGTAAAAAAGAAATGAAGAGGATGTGAAAAAAAGGAAATGAAGAGGTTGTGTAAAAAAGAAATGAAGAGGATGTGAAAAAAAGGAAAAGAAGAGGTTGTGTAAAAAAGAAATGAAGAGGATGTGAAAAAAGGAAATGAAGAGGATGTGAAAAAAGGAAATGAAGAGGATGTGAAAAAAGGAAATGAAGAGGATGTGAAAAAAAGGAAATGAAGAGGATGTGTAAAAAAGAAATGAAGAGGTTGTGTAAAAAGGAAATGAAGAGGTTGTGTAAAAAGGAAATGAAGAGGATGTGTAAAAAAGAAATGAAGAGGATGTGAAAAAAAGGAAATGAAGAGGTTGTGTAAAAAAGAAATAAAGAGGATGTGTAAAAAGGAAATGAAGAGGATATGTGTAAAAAAGAAATGAAGAGGATGTGTAAAAAAAGAAATGAAGAGGTTGTGTAAAAAGGAAATGAAGAGGATGTGTAAAAAGGAAATGAAGAGGATGTGTAAAAAGGAAATGAAGAGGATGTGTAAAAAGGAAATGAAGAGGATATGTGTAAAAAGGAAATGAAGAGGTTGTGTAAAAAGGAAATGAAGAGGATATGTGTAAAAAGGAAATGAAGAGGTTGTGTAAAAAGGAAATGAAGAGGATATGTGTAAAAAGGAAATGAAGAGGATATGTGTAAAAAGGAAATGAAGAGGATGTGTAAAAAGGAAATGAAGAGGATGTGTAAAAAGGAAATGAAGAGGATGTGTAAAAAGGAAATGAAGAGGATGTGTAAAAAGGAAATGAAGAGGATGTGTAAAAAGGAAATGAAGAGGATGTGTAAAAAGGAAATGAAGAGGATGTGTAAAAAGGAAATGAAGAGGATGTGTAAAAAGGAAATGAAGAGGTTGTGTAAAAAAAATGAAGAGGATATGTGTAAAAAGGAAATGAAGAGGATATGTGTAAAAAGGAAATGAAGAGGATATGTGTAAAAAGGAAATGAAGAGGATGTGTAAAAAGGAAATGAAGAGGATGTGTAAAAAGGAAATGACGAGGATATGTGTAAAAAGGAAATGAAGAGGTTGTGTAAAAAGGAAATGAAGAGGATATGTGTAAAAAGGAAATGAAGAGGTTGTGTAAAAAGGAAATGAAGAGGATATGTGTAAAAAGGAAATGAAGAGGATGTGTAAAACAGAAAAGAAGAGGATGTGTAAAAAAAGAAATGAAGAGGTTGTGTAAAAAAGAAATGAAGAGGTTGTGTAAAAAGGAAAAGAAGAGGATGTGAAAAAAAGAAATGAAGAGGATGTGTAAAAAGGAAATGAAGAGGATATGTGAAAAAAAGGAAATGAAGAGGATGTGTAAAAAAGAAATGAAGAGGATGTGAAAAAAAGGAAATGAAGAGGTTGTGTAAAAAAGAAATGAAGAGGATGTGAAAAAAAAGGAAAAGAGGATGTGAAAAAAAAGGAAAAGAAGAGGATGTGTAAAAAATGAAATGAAGAGTTTGTGTAAAAAAGAAAAGAAGAGGTGTAAAAAAGAAAAGAAGAGAATGTGTAAAAAAGAAAAGAAGAGGATGTGAAAAAAAGGAAAAGAAGAGGTTGTGTAAAAAAGAAATGAAGAGGATGTGAAAAAAGGAAATGAAGAGGATGTGAAAAAAGGAAATGAAGAGGATGTGAAAAAAGGAAATGAAGAGGATGTGTAAAAAGGAAATGAAGAGGATGTGTAAAAAGGAAATGAAGAGGATATGTGTAAAAAGGAAATGAAGAGGTTGTGTAAAAAGGAAATGAAGAGGATATGTGTAAAAAGGAAATGAAGAGGTTGTGTAAAAAGGAAATGAAGAGGATATGTGTAAAAAGGAAATGAAGAGGATATGTGTAAAAAGGAAATGAAGAGGATGTGTAAAAAGGAAATGAAGAGGATGTGTAAAAAGGAAATGAAGAGGATGTGTAAAAAGGAAATGAAGAGGATGTGTAAAAAGGAAATGAAGAGGTTGTGTAAAAAAAATGAAGAGGATATGTGTAAAAAGGAAATGAAGAGGATATGTGTAAAAAGGAAATGAAGAGGATGTGTAAAAAGGAAATGAAGAGGTTGTGTAAAAAGGAAATGAAGAGGTTGTGTAACAAGGAAATGAAGAGGTTGTGTAAAAAGGAAACGAAGAGGTTGTGTAAAAAGGAAACGAAGAGGAGGTGTAAAAAGGAAACGAAGAGGATATGTGTAAAAAGGAAATGAAGAGGTTGTGTAAAAAGGAAATGAAGAGGATGTGTAAAAAGGAAATGAAGAGGATATGTGTAAAAAGGAAATGAAGAGGTTGTGTAAAAAGGAAATGAAGAGGTTGTGTAAAAAGGAAATGAAGAGGATATGTGTAAAAAGGAAATGAAGAGGATATGTGTAAAAAGGAAATGAAGAGGATGTGTAAAAAGGAAATGAAGAGGATGTGTAAAAAGGAAATGAAGAGGATGTGTAAAAAGGAAATGAAGAGGATGTGTAAAAAGGAAATGAAGAGGATATGTGTAAAAAGGAAATGAAGAGGATATGTGTAAAAAGGAAATGAAGAGGATATGTGTAAAAAGGAAATGAAGAGGATGTGTAAAAAGGAAATGAAGAGGTTGTGTAAAAAGGAAATGAATAGGATGTGTAAAAAGGAAATGAAGAGGTTGTGTAAAAAGGAAATGAAGAGGTTGTGTAACAAGGAAATGAAGAGGTTGTGTAAAAAGGAAACGAAGAGGTTGTGTAAAAAGGAAACGAAGAGGTTGTGTAAAAAGGAAACGAAGAGGTTGTGTAAAAAGGAAACGAAGAGGTTGTGTAAAAAGGAAACGAAGAGGTTGTGTAAAAAGGAAACGAAGAGGATGTGTAAAAAGGAAACGAAGAGGATGTGTAAAAAGGAAATGAAGAGGATATGTGTAAAAAGGAAATGAAGAGGATATGTGTAAAAAGGAAATGAAGAGGTTGTGTAAAAAGGAAATGAAGAGGATGTGTAAAAAGGAAATGAAGAGGTTGTGTAAAAAGGAAATGAAGAGGATATGTGTAAAAAGGAAATGAAGAGGTTGTGTAAAAAGGAAATGAAGAGGATGTGTAAAAAGGAAATGAAGAGGATGTGTAAAAAGGAAATGAAGAGGTTGTGTAAAAAAAAATGAAGAGGATATATGTAAAAAGGAAATGAAGAGGATATGTGTAAAAAGGAAATGAAGAGGATATGTGTAAAAAGGAAATGAAGAGGATATGTGTAAAAAGGAAATGAAGAGGTTGTGTAAAAAGGAAATGAAGAGGATATGTGTAAAAAGGAAATGAAGAGGATATGTGTAAAAAGGAAATGAAGAGGTTGTGTAAAAAGGAAATGAAGAGGTTGTGTAAAAAAGAAATGAAGAGGTTGTGTAAAAAAGAAATGAAGAGGTTGTGTAAAAAAGAAATGAAGAGGATATGTGTAAAAAGGAAATGAAGAGGATATGTGTAAAAAGGAAATGAAGAGGATATGTGTAAAAAGGAAATGAAGAGGATATGTGTAAAAAGGAAATGAAGAGGTTGTGTAAAAAAGAAATGAAGAGGATATGTGTAAAAAGGAAATGAAGAGGTTGTGTAAAAAGGAAATGAAGAGGATATGTGTAAAAAGGAAATGAAGAGGATATGTGTAAAAAGGAAATGAAGAGGATATGTGTAAAAAGGAAATGAAGAGGTTGTGTAAAAAGGAAATGAAGAGGATGTGTAAAAAAGAAATGAAGAGGATGTGTAAAAATGAAATGAAGAGGTTGTGTAAAAAATGAAATGAAGAGGCTGTGTAAAAAAAAAAAGGAAATGAAGAGGTTGTGTAAAAAAAAGGAAAAAGGAAATGAAGAGGTTGTGTAAAAAAAAAAATGTTGTGTAAAATCCAATTGCAATTAAATAATAAATATTAAGCAAATCACAAATAATTTTTAAAAATCATAACCACTTAACTTTTTTTTTTGAAAGGATATTTACAATAAGGATCATTTTTCCCCGTTTTTTTTTTTTTTATGATATTGAATTAATTTTAAAAGAAAACATTAATGTATTATTTTGGTAAAATTAATGAGTTATTATTCAAAATCTAGAAATTACATCATTGTGGTAAAGCGAAAAGAAAATCCTCCCAGGCACCATCTTTTTTTTTTTTTTTTTCTAATAGTTATAATATAGTATCTGTATTGTGATGACCACATATTCTCAGGGATTACCAAAACCTTGGGGGGGAGTGAGACAGATGTAAAGAAGTGTTTTGTTGTCACAAGACAATCCTTCCAGGCATTATCTGCTTCTTTTTCATTTAGAAAATTTACTTGGTGTTACTCAGAATTTCTAATAACAATTATACCGTAGCAAATGTGTTTAAATATAGCCTTGCCCGAGAGAAAGACTTTGTTTTATACTCAACAAAATCTAAGAGCCAAAATAAGAATAGTACATTATCATATATGTTAAGGAGTATAAGTTAGTCAATCCAAAGTGCTCAATATCCTGGGCAGAGCAAGTATGTTTAAAGGCTGTGTCGTCTGGGGAAAAGCAATGTCACTGTATTTTGTTGTACAATTTTATACAAGAAAATCGGTACTCGTGCATCTTTTGACCCAGATTGTTGTGATGTTGGCTTACACTCAACTGACAACTTACTAGAATCGTCACAACAAAATCAGCAAAATAAATACCGGGAAAAAAAACATAACATAAAAAAGTTGGGTTTTATTTATTTTTTCCTAGTGTTTTAACTTTGATCAGCGATCAGCTTGTTTCGGCGGTTCTTGTCAGCTTGTTTTGGCCAAGCCAACGTCATGAAAACCCAGATCAAACGATGCACAAGTACCAAAAAATTTGTACAGCATTCTTGAAGGTCGTAATAATACAATATTATATTCAGTAAATTGTAATAAAAGTGCTCAATATCTTTGATAGAGCAAGTATAATTAAAAGGCTGCGTTGCTTAGAGAGTGCAACATTAATATGTTTTGTTATATTATTTATATTCAACATAATCTACTCAGATTTGCCTGGGATAAAGCGTGATGTATAGTCAGCAAAAAATGATATCCTAAGAATAGCAGGTGTATTGAAACGCAACTTCATTTTTCTTTTTTATATGGCCTGGCCAAAGCAGGATAGCCCTGCTAATATATATATATATATATATATATATATATATATATATATTCAGTAAAAAAACAGTGCCAGAACACGAGTGGATGTGAAGCAGAAGAACCCCACCCAATCCCCCTAAACCTTTCCACCATCTCGAGGACAAAGCATGCAGAATGAAATAAATCGAAGAGGTCAACTTTTGCAGGAAAACCAGGCCATGTGTTGACGGGGCTTGGAGAAATTAGTCAGGTTTGCAGACCTCCTGTTAAGATATGGTAAACTAATTATCTTACCTACAGCACCTTAAGACGGCTCACGGTGGCAAATTAGATGTCACAGTGTGGCCAAGTCAATTTAATGGAAATGACTGCAACGGCAAAGATATATCTAATGAGACATATGTCTGTGGAAATGAACATGGCAGTTTGTGGAATTTCAAACATAGCAAAATAAAGGGCAGACCACCAAAACGAAAACAATGCTTGGTGATAAGCAGAGATATATATTCATGATATATCAAACCACCTATGGACTTTCCCATACAGCAAAATATAGGACGAACCTATAAAGAAATATACCAAAGTTTTGGTTGAGACATGTACAAAAAATGTGCTCCTGCTTGAAACACATGGTATACAAAAGGGCAGGTCAACCAAAAGATATTGAACGCTAAGAGAAATGATTTAGTAAAAAGGATAGAGATTATCCCTTGGAATATAATATAATGGTTTTTCCGATGATAAATTAAAATAATGGTTTTGATTATCGGTAATTATCGGGAGTATTCTGAGAAAACTTCACTAAGATCACTCCCAGACTTATACACTAAAGTTCTGTAAATTTTAAAGAAAATCTGTTTAGCCATTTCGGAGTCTATAAGGAACAAACACGCACACGCACACACACACACACACACACACACACACACACACACACACAGAAAAGCCTAAAATATTTACGTATGTGCAAAATTTTGGAAACTGAAAGCTGAAAATCGGGTGAATGATTTCATCAACCAAGCAAGCTGATCTGCAATTTTTTTATAATATATATTATACACTTATATATTATGTATTTATATATTACTAGCGGAGGGCGCCTGGCCTTGCCTGGTTTTTAAAATAATAAAAAATAATGCAGGACTTAGGTGCCTTCAGCCATAAACGAAACCAAAAGCAAAATTTTGTAAACAACAAAAACAAAAAAAAAATGGCTGTGTGCTAAGTGCAAACTCGTATAACCTAAGTTAGTAAACGAATGTGTTATCAGTAGAACTACAAGGACACAGATGTTATCACATAGCAAATTTAGCTTTTTAAAACAAAAGAACATAACTACAGTTTGTACATGTGCGGTTTGCAAACAGCGTCGAAAGCAAGGCTTTTATCTGATCCCCTTTCAAACAAAAGACATTTCTACATGAAATTGTTCACAAATTTTTTCCCAATTTTTTTTCTATATTATGTGTCCAAGGGACCGCTCTTTCTAATGGTACCATGTTTGTGAAGCTTCGATGCGGATGACAAGTTTTTAGTAGACATCCAAACACATGTATATACACACTCACTCTTACACAGACAACTGATATATATATATATATATATATATTTAGTATATGAGATGACTTCAATAAGTTTCCACACTTTTCTTGTATAGGCATTTTACATTGTCGTAGACTCTTACAAATTCTGTATATTATTGTTATACATTTTATGAAATGACTAACCAATTTTCATGATTTCAGGTTTAAATGAACAGTTACAGCAGGTATTGGAATACACCCTACTAAAGTCTGATTGTCACAACTGTTGAATTTCAAAAAAGCAATCTGGATGTGAGAACAATTTAGAAGAACGATATGCAATAAAATTGTTTTAAACTTGGAAAAAATGCCAGAGAAATGTATGACATGCTTCAGACTGCCTTTGGAACATTTTGTATGAATGAAGCATCAGTTTTTGAGTGGCATAAGAGATTCAAGGAAGGCAGGGAGTCTGTAGGATATGATGATAGATGTCAGAACACTAGGACCATTGTCTGTCTATAGAGACGATAAGTGCTCAGTGTGGGAACTGTACACACAATTATTTGCAAGAAACTGAAGATGCGGAAAATTTGTGCATAATTTGTCTGTGTGTGTATGTATATATATATATATATATATATAAAATTTTATATATTATATATCACACCCATCGTGGTGTCCTTCTCCATCCCCAAAAACATTGTTTTTTTTTTTTTTTTTTTTTTTTTGATTACATATAAACTGCCTTAAAGAATCGCCACAAAAAGAAAAAAGAAATGTGTGTGTATTATGATAATGATTTCAGATTGGTGAATAACTTTTCTATATAAATTTAACAAACTAAGCCCCCACTTCCTGGCCATTTATGCAAGCATCAGCCACAGCCAACTCAAAACAGTTAGTATTGTTTGTAATTGAAACAAGACAATTTTATTCTGAACAGTTGTAATTAATTCTCTTACAGTTCTTTTCTTTACGTTTTTCTGGATGTCCGTCAAACATGTCTATTGCTTACCAAGGTTTACTTGAATTTACAATTGTAATTGATATTTTCTATTGACTTTTTTAAGTATTTTTATGTACGCAACAAGATGATTTGAGGAATTCGACAACCACCACTTAATCAACATGTTTGTAATGTTTGGTTTACATGATGGCATGTGTTGGATGACTTTTAGAAATTGATTTCAAATTTTTCATGTTATATTTATTCTTTTCTCTTCCTTCCATCTTTGCTTTAGTCTTCCCCTGCTGATACGCTAACAAAAATAATGCAGTGATTAATCCCAAGCCAGATATATTTTCTATATCAAGCGACTTCTCTTCTCTCAGTTAAATATTGCTTACTCCCAGCAAGTATGATCTGCATGCAACTCTGCTACCAAATAAACATGTAGCATTGCACACGTTTCCTTGCTGTTCATAACCCGACGAGTGCAAACCACTGTCTGGTGTTTCTAGTGCAGTTAATGATGTCCTCCAAGGCTTATGACCTCCATAGCCATTCATTGGTTATCTATGACCTGCTGGAGGTATAATCCAGAATGTTTTTTTTTTTTTTTTTTTTTTTTTTTCTCGGTGACATCAATAGCATTGCTCTCAGAAGTGGCATCAAAATGATCAATGCCTCCACCAGATCTGAAGATGGTCAAACCAATGGATTGCCTTTCAAGGTCAACAAATGCAATCACCTTCCAATCAATTCTTTACCCAACATGTCACTTGATTTTAAACCTGGTTTGAGATGATACAGGTCAAGTACTTCCTCCTTTATTCTTATTGCCTAATACATTCGGGCACATGTTGTGCTCTTTTTTTTATCTACGGTTCCTTTGCCATTTTCCTCCCAATGTACATATCTCTGGTGCAATGAATTCTCAAATATGACATGCATGCTTCATCCACCTATCTCGTTTGGGATATCTTGCCTCGATTGTGTTCAGAGGCTGCAGATATAGTTGGTTCACACAAAATCCTACAAACGATTAGACTCTTAATCTGTACTTGTTCAGTTCAGGATGCTGGGCCATAGTCAAGATGGACATCAACAGTTTAAGATGGTACTGGATGTGTTATGGCCATTGATCTTTGGGTTGTTACTCCTGTACATAATCTGATCCTCTTTCCTAACTTTATATGGCTCAAGCTCTGTACTAATCTAATGCCAAGATGTGGAATTAATTAAACAGTGATTCAGTGAAACTTCCTTGTTGGATCATTACATTGTTCAAATTTTTTTTTTTTTTTTAATTATCAAATTTTTTTGTTTACAGACATGAAGAATTACTGGAGAAGAACTCCCACTATTTTACCATGTGGCAGCAACAACAGACGAGCAACAGTGAACGCGGTAACAATAATGACGCAGGTGATGATGATGATGATGATGAACTTATTGATATCACAGGAAGCATCAATACTTAATGGGCCTTTTCTTTTATTAACTGGTCATTTCACTTCTCAATATAAACTTCATTTCATACATTTTCATATGCATGCACACACACACACATATATATATATATATATATATATAAAAACAAACATATGGGGCTGTCCATATGTGTCATCAAAGATGATTACTAAACTACATATGAAAATAAAAAAAATAGTCACACTTTTATTGATGACTAGTAAGGCTACCCAGCGTGAGCTGGGGTTTTAATTTTTATAAAGTATGTAAAAAAAAAAATAATAATATTGTAATTTTAAATGTTTTAAGTTCATTCTAAGAAAACTTTGAATAGAAATAATTATGCATAGATGAGTTTGAACTCATAATTTCTGCCTCTAAGTACAGCATGTTTTGAGTCCCCAAATTTATTCTTTCTCTCACAATCGAACATTAGTTCAAATCAAAACAGCTGACATTTTTTTTATTTTTCCCATTCTCTCTTTACTTTCTCTTTTATCCAAGGGTAATTGAGAAAGTGAAAAGGACAAATCTATACTTTCTTTCCATCTTTTTCACTGGTGAATCTTTAAAATTTGTCTTAATATTTTTTCTGGTGTCCATGCGGAAAGTAGGAGTACATCTGCATTCAGGAGTGAAAAATCACCCCTCTTTTATTCATAACTAAATACAAAAAAATTAATTCATCAAAATTAAACATAAATATTGATTGAAAATAAAAATTGTTTTAAACAATGTAGACCAAACTAAATAATGAAACGCTGAAGTATGTAACTTTTATTTACAAAGCTATTTAACTTAGAGGGGAAAATTGACTTTGCTTTACATATAAGATAACAATAACAAAGAATAGAGGAATACTGTTACCACATTGTTGCAAGTGTTGCTCAGAGCACATTTTCCTGCCTTGACAGAGTATAAAACAGACATCGAAATCTAGTGGGAGTTCTCTTCTTCTTTCCAATCCCTTTTCTCACAGAAGAGAGACTGCTAGTCTTTCTCTACCTCATCGTAATTTTCATGGTAGCTGCGCAACTGAGCTCCAGTCTATGGATTCCTCACCACTATAAAAGATTCACAACTCCTCTTACTACAACCACTATAAATAATTTTCCTTTCTGCTGTGTACCTAAAACTAAATATAACTTCCATGAACTAAGTTTCTTTTCAAGAATTATCTCTGAACACAATACCACAGGGCTGCTTCGCAACTGACTATAACATAGTCATTTTCAACTTTAATGTTAACAAATTCTTGTTGAGCTGTCCTCATAATAATCTAATTCGGACCAGTCTCTACCATTGTTGCCAATCTTCACGTTGGTGTTTCACTTTCCTCTTTAACACTTATCCTTGAGTGGCCTTTTGACCTTGATAAGTGGGGACTTGATAACAAAAACAATGTTTCTTCTTCTAAGATTGATTCAACATGTTTAGTTCTATTCGAAATAACCTTGAATATTCTATTCTATGGTTAACTTTTTCAGTCCACGTTTGTAAATTGACGAGCAAACTGTGATAATAAACATAAGCCTTTAGCATCTCTCACAGCTAATCATCTCCAATCTATTAGATTAATGTTTGGTTACTGGTGACCATGGTTGTGCAAATCCTCTGTAAGTTCACATGCAAGGAAATTTCCTAGATTATTAATCTGGGGTGCTTTAAAAAACCTGTGTGTTTATCCACACAACAAGTTCAACAATCTACACAATGTACAAAATTTGTACTGAATAAATGTTTTTTCTACTAGAGTCGATGAATTATACAATGCTGTATAAAAAAAAGTCGATGAATTATACAATGCGTATAAAAAAAGTCGAATTATGCAATGCTGTATAAAAAGTTGATGAATCATACAATGCTGTATAAAAAAAAGTCGAATTATACAATGCTGTATAAAATGTCGATGAATTATAACAATGCTGTATGGAATCTGAATGTCTGGAATTGATTCTAAAACATAACGAAACATAAATGTTTATTGTTTAGAAAACAGAAACGTTTACTTACGTTATGTTTTGGTGATTTTCCTTTTTTTAAATATATAATGAAACAAAAATATGGATTAAAGAAACAAATGTGTAACAAATAAAAGTTACTTTGCAACCAACCACCTATATTTTGTGTTTAAGAGTATTTAAAAATCAAAATCTTCAGAAAAAAAAAAAAAAATGTCTGGCAGACATTTGGTATTTGGTGTCTCCGGAGTTTGATACATTTTTTTATTTTTAAATTTCTCTTTTGAATTAAGTAAAAAAGTAAAATTTAAAACATTCAAAACAATTATTTGTTTATTTCTTGAAAATTGAGTTAACAGGGAAATAAACGTCTTTAGCAATTCTGGAAATTATTTTGAAAAATAAGATAAAAGCCATCTTTTATGTAAATGTAATAAAAAAACATTTTCGACACACACAAAGAAAATGATCACTGTAGCTAATTTTCTTTTTTTTGTTTTACCCCTTTTTTCTGTTAACTATTCTGGTAAATTGCCTATATTTCATATGTAGTTGTTTGTGATGACATCTATGGCCAGCCTCATGTGTATGTATGTATGTATGTATGTATGTATGTATGTATGATATATACACACACACACACACACGTGGATAAACCAATTTGTATTAAATCTGACAATGGTGAGAAAATAAGTGAGTAAATGCACAAAATGAAATCAAAGTAAATTAATAAAAGAATTTTAAAAATTGACGGACTGGTGTGACAGGTTTTGTGAAATCAAATGAGTTTAAAATCATTTGATTAATAATGGATGAAATAACAAGCAATCCCATGTTTTTTTTTTTTTGTTGTTGCTTTCGTCTCTTTTTTTTTCACATGTACATATGTATATATGGAAAATGGAAAAAGAACACAAAAATTCTTTATTCATTAACGTTCTGTCTTGATTTCAAGACTTTCTCAAGATAACTGATTTGAAGAAAGATGATCAATATTTGAAAATATGTGGTGCATCTATGATATAAAAAGTTTGAACAGCATCAAATGAAGACAGCAGATCTTCCATAAATCGTTTAATATTATTGGATATTAATAATACGTCAATTCTACTTCACTTTCACGGTATCATCAAACAACACAAGTGTAATTAACTGATATCTAATGTCTGGCATTTTATTCAGATGTTAGAGGCCAGTAAGATGCACTGCAATAAATTAAGCTGTGTACAATTATTTGCTCACACTCATAAGCAACATGTTCAAAAACATTTTGCTTTTATTTGGTTTGAATCTATTTGAAAAAAAAATGATAAACGTTTGTATCAAAAGGTTTTCAAAAATTGCAGGCTTATACAATTTGATGGCTCCTTTTCGGCGTGCTTCGTTTTGAAACTTGCCATCAAGTGAACACTCCATGAAAACGAAACTACAGCATAATTCAGGTCCTTACATGTGAAACTTGTGCGTTTTGTTTTAATGTAATGTTTAAGTTCTCCAAGGCTTCTCTGTTGCTTGTAGTGAAACTCTTTGGCCTTCAATACATGCTACTGAATGAGTTGTTCACCAGTCTGAGGGTGTTTGACAGCAACCAACTTCTCTTGCATCCTCTCTAAATTGTGCTTCTAGAAAGATGGATGTATCTGTTTTTCATCTTGCATGAAGATATTTGAAGATACTATTCTTCTTTCAAAGAAACTTTGTTTGGGGGCATTGTGTATATATAATATATATATATATATATATAAAACTTTTTTTTTTAATTAATACATGATAACCATTAATACAGGGTGACCCATAAAAACGGGCCCCAGCTCTAATTAGGTCCCATTTCTTACTATTTTGTCCGAATGAAATGAAACTTTGGTCACAACTAGTTTATTATATTCAAAACATCACATCAAAACATTAGGTCTTTGGCCTTTTTTTCTTTTTTTCTCCGTTCTACAGCATGTTCTAGATGGCCTCTTTTGTTTTTTTTTTTTTGGGGTCACCCTGTGTGTGTATATATATATATATATATATATATATTAATGGTCAGATTTCAAAGGTTAAAGCTAAATGGATGTTAAGTTTTTTAACCCCCCCCCCCCAGAGTATATATTAATTAAAAAAACGTCAGATACTAATAGCCATATTTTTACCTGTCAAAAATCAAATGCTTTATTAAGCATTTCAACAAACCTAAACAACCATAAACAATTCAAGTATTTTGAAAAATGAATAAAAACATGGTTACTAGAATCTTTGATATTTATTTTATATATATATATATATATATATATATATGTGTGTGTGTGTGTACGGCATAATCACGTTGACACACCAGTTCTCATCAGATCACTGAAGTTAAGCAACGTTGAGCCTGGTTAGTACCAGATGGGTGACCATTTGGGAATTCTAGGTGCTGTATGTGTTCTCTGCTTATCTCAGCATTTGTTTCTAGTCGTCTTGTACACTTTACTTGCCACTGGTATTTAACAATGTCGACCCAGGAGAGGTGTGGTTGGAGATTGCGCACCTCTGCCACAATAAATTTCATGCGCAGGCACCCCATTCGTGGGTATCCATAGTCTGTTAAAAACTGAAGGAGCCCCCTATATATATGTGTGTGTATTTTAAAATACAAACAATATGAAAATAAACATAAAAATAGGATACCAAACAAGATTTTACACACCCAGAGGATTAACAATGCTGTATAACAATGTGTAATTTGAATCATCTTAACATTTAGTCACGTTTCATGAGATATTCAGTGTTCAGAAGTTTATTATTACTTTCATGAGAAACAGCAGTAATGTGTCAAGATGAGCCACATTCATTATTTATGTAGAAAGAAAATAATTTGGATTAAATCCAAAATGTTTTGGGTTTAAGAACTAAAAACTGCACAAAACACAAACAAATCACACTGCTGTGTTTAGCGGATATTTCATCTTGATTTATCAAAAAACTTCCTCAAAATGAGATTGAAATAGTATTTCAGTTATGACAAAAACTTGTGAAAATGTCCTATCCCCCCAGGCTTTTAATCTTAGTAAATTAGATTTTATTAAAAAAAGTCAAAGCAAAATTAAACAAGTTACTCATTTGAATTTGAAAGGTTTACATTCATCTTAGCAATACACACTATTTGAACTCGTAATCTCTTCTTTTACGAACAGCATTTGAGTCACTGAATTTTGTATTACGGTTGAAGTTTGCTTAAAACCAGAAGAGCTGCTTTCTAACTTTTTTCCCTTTCAAACCCATCGAATAAAATTCAACCAAACACAATAAGAAAAAGAGAAGAAAAGTAAAAAAAAAAAAGGCAAATGAAGACTTTTTCCACCGGTGAATATTTAAATATTTGTCCGTTATAAAATTAGTGTGCAAGATGGAACTATTGTACAGTGAAATGAATCTCAATTTAGTAAGCAATTGCTCACTGCTGATTACACTTATTAGAGCAATTAAAATGGAATTTTTTTCTTTTATTGTTGCAAGCATAACTAAAACTAAACATGTTTTTTGGGGTATCCATAATATCGAACATGGTTTCTATTGTCATGGCCATCACTCATTTATTTCGATTGAAATAATCTAAAATGAAGTGTTAGAAAAGTTTAAAAAAGATAAAATATTCACAAAAAATCCTTAAAAAATATAATCAAGGTAAACAAGTATCAATATAGAAAGTATTATGGTAGAATATCTATTCGATTTTTGTTTTTATAATCAGAAGACTTCTTCAGAAATGAAGTTTTTTTTCACATTTTTAATAAAAGAATATAATTTTCAAGTTTTCTTGAAATTTGATAACATCTTTTTGACAACATTTTGTAGAAGTTGTTCTGAAAATAAAAAACGAAAATAGAGTAACTATAATTCTAAATACATATACTGATATTTCTAGAGTAATACCAATATATATATATATATATATATATATATATATAGCTACTCTATTTTCGTTTTTCAATAATAAAATTACAATTTGAGCATTAAAAAACAATCAATTATTTCATTAAATTGATATTACTCTAGAAATATCAGAATAGGTATTTTTTCATTCATCTACACTTTCTCAGATTTTGCTTAAACTTTCCTAATATATATATATATATATATATATAAACTTAGATCAGCCTACACTAATTAATGTGTTTCTGTGCCAAGCATGCATTATTTAGGGTTAGCTCAACAATAAGTTAATGGATTTAATGTTTATATAAATTTAATTCATGAAGCTCTACTTTATATTGAACACTTTTGATAAAATATTGGTTTCTGTTCATTTAAGCAACATATTTGAACTTAAGTAATGTGTGTGTGTGTGTGTGTGTGTGTAACCGACATACAGACATATTATATACATAAATATATATCACATCCCATGTACGACCTGTGCTTTTTCCACTTATTTAGTGTCACCTTTCCCCTGCTCAGGTGTCAAATGCTTTCTGATATTGTGCAATTTCACTCTCTAGTTATGATTTAGAGTGAGCATTTGGTGGCTGAACTAGGAAAAGCTGAACTTATATGAATAGAAGAGAGTACTTATGTGTGTGTGTGTGTGTATATATATATATATATATATATATATAATGTAGTCCTACCAATTTCGATGTATGAGGTTCACACAGATGAATTGTTCATAGTGATAAAGGCTTGGAACAACTGCTGATCTCGGTGCAATTGAATTACGTTTTGTATCAGCTTTCCTTTTTCCTAGATGAATGTCTTAATGACGACTGATGGTGCATCTATTCCAGTGGGTTAAATGCGCCCCCAAATACCAACCATGAAATTTCTACATCCTGACACTGTACAGTATATGGCATAATGACGTTGACACACACCAGTTCTCATTAGATCATCGAAGTTAAGCAATGATGAGCCTGGCCAGTACCAGATGGGTAACTATTTGGGAATCGTAGGTGCTGTAAATGTATATATGATCAAAAATGTCTGTGTAACCCATGCCAGATGTTTAATAAAGTGAATTCCTTCTTGGGAAGAAAAAAGGTGGAATTGAGAGTACAACATGCTACTTTTTAAAAAAGAAACTTTTTTTTATCCTATCTCATATTGCAAATTTTTAGAACCACTTCCACCCACCCCACTGAAAC
Organism: Euprymna scolopes; assembly: GCF_053919585.1. Taxonomy (NCBI): domain Eukaryota; kingdom Metazoa; phylum Mollusca; class Cephalopoda; order Sepiida; family Sepiolidae; genus Euprymna; species Euprymna scolopes. The sequence goes on from NC_136520.1 coordinate 19,027,838, forward strand.
TTTGTTTTTTGTTGTTGTTGTTGTTGTTTTAAAGATTGTCAAATATTCAAAGAAATAACAAAAAATAAAGTTTAATTTCAGAAAAATGTTTTCTATTTTATATTTACTTTTGTGTTCCTAATCAGGATAACAAGTACTTCAAGTCAGGATGGAATATACCTGACAAGGATGAGTAAAATTAATATGCCAGGCAGAATAGTTTTGCAGCATTTTTATGTTCTTAGTGAAGATTAGAATAAAGATATGATGATGTATTAGTGAAGATTATAATAAAGATATGATGATGTATTAGTGAAGATTATAATAAAGATATGATGATGTATTAGTGAAGATTATAATAGAGATATGATGATGTATTAGTGAAGATTATAATAGAGATATGATGATGTATTAGTGAAGATTATAATAAAGATATGATGATGTATTAGTGAAGATTATAATAAAGATATGATGATGTATTAGTGAAGATTAGAATAAAGATATGATGATGTATTAGTGAAGATTAGAATAAAGATATGATGATGTATTAGTGAAGATTAGAATAAAGATATGATGATGTATTAGTGAAGATTATAATAAAGATATGATGATGTATTAGTGAAGACTAGAATAAAGATATGATGATGCCTGGAATCCTTATTTTAATTTTGATTCTAGAAAATTACAAAGTAATTCAGATAACAGATTAAAATTACTGAAATGCATTCCAGTTGTGTGATCATATCAAAACTGGTTAATGAAAATGAACTTTTAAATAAGTCCTGTAAAGAACTGTTTACATTTACTTGACCGACTTCTTTAACGAAATGCTGATGAGTTTAGTAATTGTAAATCTGATGAATAAAAATTGTATTGCTGCATCAAGAGATTAATAATAGAATGTCTAACGCTCAACCGACTGAGCTATCATGACCAGCATAAGAAGTAATTGAAAATGAAACTTTATAAGCAAACTCATCAGTGATTCGCATAGAAATTCTGCACGCTCATCTAGTTTCAGTCGCAATGTTATGAACCAGCATTGCATTCTGGTCTAATTTTATCAGCATTAGTTTATTACTAAATTAGTGACTGGAAATTACATAAGAAAATGTAATGAATGGTTTTTAATGCAAATGCTGTTTCTTAATATTAAAATGAATGTTGATTCTGATATCAACAAAAGCAACGAATAAATTTATAAAATGAAACAACTATTAATGATTAAGGTCATTTGTGAAATCTATATATCTAGAAAAGTGAAATTGTCTCGGTGTGTGTACATTTCCCTACCAAACTACTCTGTCAATTTTCAGTCTAGACTCGAGATTTGACATAAGGAGTATTGAGGTTTGAGAAAATCTTTTTAATTGGTTTTCGGCCAGAAATTTGGCTGTCAAGGGGTCAAAGTTCATTTATTTGACTTTTCAGAACTCACAAAACTTCTGTCATTTTTGGGTCTAAACATTTGAAATTTTAGATGTAGGTTACTTGGACACGGATCAAACTTTTTTTTTATTTGATTTGAGTCCAAAACAAATGTTAAGGGGTGTAAGTTAAAAAATTTGACCTCTGCGGTCTCTATCAAATTACTTAGCCAATTTTTGGTCTAAACATTTGAAGTTTTACATAAAGTGTATTCAGACATCGGGGAAAGCTTTTTAATCGGTTTCTGGCCGAAAATTTGGCTGCCAAGGGATCAAAGTTCAAAAGATTTGACCTTTGCGATCTCTAGCAAACTATTCAGTCAGTTTTGGGTCTAAACATTTGAAATTTTACATAAAGGATATTCAGACGTGTTATACTTTTAGGAGTCTTATTAATAGTGAGAGTCTTATTAAGAGAGTTTTAGTGAGAGTTTTATTAAGAGGGATGTTGTTGTAAGATTGTTATTGTAAGAGAGATTGTTCATTTATAACGATTTATATATATTAAAAATGTTCATTCTTAGATGTGCTGAAGAAATATGGAAACTCTTAGAGTGAGGAGACAGTGTTGAGACATTGTGTAGACAGTCTTCAGACAGTCTTAGTGTAGATATGAGATGTAGAGTTCACATTGTAGATATGAGATGTGTATGTAAAGACATTTTATAACACAGATATATAGACATATAATAACAATTTTCACTTTACCTTTCGGTAGAATCACAACACAAAGACGACGTTTTATAAAAACACATGATGGGTTTATTTCTTCTCACGACCGGCCGTGGTTTTCTCGTCAAGAATTCAAAGCTTTACATATTAAGTTTCAAAGTGACCGTCTCGCTTCTAGACGTTCGAATTCCAAAAACTGGACTGTCGTCTGTCGACCTCAGATTCTCTCTCCGTCTGACCCCCCTGCTTCTGTCTGCTTAACTCTAAAGTTTTTCTATCTATATCTTAGAACTTCCCATTTTTCCATGACGTCATACACATGTTAAAACATGTGCCTTCTTTCACGTGTTCTGGACATGCGTGTCCAAAACTTTTCCTTTTTTTACAAAAGGAATTTTAACCTATACTCAGTAACCTATATTTCCAATATGTTAAAAACATGTTTATTAAATTATCTTGTAGCTGCATTCTTTCAATTGAATTTTCATAACAAAATTGACAGTGCACATTCTTTTCTTTAAACTATTTTATCTCTAAGCTGTTTTACATTCCATTTTCTAATTCTCACACGTAATCTATTTCTAAACCTAAATTACGAGGTTCGAATTTCGTCTATGCTATATCATCTTCATTTTACCTAAATCTCTCTATTTTTATACTTACATGAAAAGGGGACAGCCCTTATCATGTAACACATTCAGCAAGCTTTTTAATCAGTTTTGAGGCGAAAATTTCACTGCAAAATGGTCAAAGTTTAAAGAGTTGAACTTTGCAGACTCTACTAAACTCCTCTGCCAATTTTGGGTCTAAACACTTGAAATTTTAGATGTAGGTTACATCGACATAGTCAAACCTTTTAGTATATACATATATATATATATACAGATAAAGTTATGAACAGTACATAGGGCCCGAGCAAAGCTGGGCGGAGCAGCTAGTATATCTATTAAAGTGAAATTGTCTGTGTGTGTGTTCGTGTACATTTCCCTACCCAAATTACTCTGTCAATTTCCGGTCTACAGACTCGAGATTTGACATAAGGTGTATTGAGTTTTGGGAAAATCTTTTTGATCGGTTTTCAGCCAGAAATTTGGTTGTCAAGGGGTCAAATGTCAACTATTTTATCTTTGAAAACTCTACCAAACTCCTTCACCAACTTTTGGTCTAAACATTTGAAATTTTACATAAAGGGTATTCAGAGATAGGGGAAGTTTTTTAATTGGTTTGGGTCGAAAATGTGAACTGTAAAGGGACCAAAGTTTAAAAGATTTGACCTTTGCGGTTACTAGCAAACTACTCAACCAATTTTTGGTCTAAACATTTGAAATTTTACATAATGGGTATTCAGACATGTGGCAAGCATTTTAATCAGTTTGGGGGCAAAAATTTGGTTACCAAAAGATCAAAGTTTAAAGAGTTGACCTTTGCAGACTCTACCAAACTCCTCCGGCAATTTTGGATCTAAACACTTGAACTGCAAACTCCCTGAGAGGGGACATATAGATGCTAAGCAAATAGGTGTGAAACAGTTTACTAAAGGAATAGACAAGTTAACTCTCAAATATTGACTAATAAGAAAAATAAATTTGACTCTTAAGAGTTTATGGTAAATCTGAGAATAGTGTTTATAACTTGCGTTTCTGTGATCTTATATTGTAAATGAACAACTTCTAATAAAAAATCCATTGCGTTTCTTTAATTTTTCTTTGTCAAGGAAAGAGTTTTAGAACCTGAAATTTGACTCAAAATCTTTCTCTACCGAATCTGATATTTTAAAAAGTTCCAATTTTTTCTGATTAATCGTCTCAATAACAATATATACACATATGCATATAATAAAATTTTCCTTAAAAATGTCACCCAACATGACTTTTATATTTGTTAGACTAACAAAATCATAAAGAACTATCTGTCAACACCAGGCCCAGGCTTATTTTATCAGTGATCCTGTCACAGGGATCATGTTTATCTGTCATACTTATAGTTTGTGTTAAATACTTATAATGTTGATCAGTATTAATTAAAACAAGCAAATATTTGTAGACATGTTTGAGAACTTTTTTCATTATGTATTTAGAACATAATCCCAAATCCTGTCATCGATTATCCAAACACCCTGTGTTTATATATCTATATAATTATAAAACTCAAATAACCTTGTAACGAGTGATGTAACCCACTTCCCAGTTTACGACATCCGGTTGCGCACGTGTGCATAAACATTAACCCATAACAACGTAAGCAAATAAACACAAATCGCTTCTTTTGCAGATTTTAACCTGCGCACTGAAATATTAACGTTATTATTTCGAGATTATTATTTAACATGGGAAGAGTGGGGGTGTTTTGCAACTATTCTTTATTACAACTATACTGTCGCTATTTTCTTACAACTAAACAACTTTAACCCGTTGACAAACATAAGAACAATTGTAGTAAAGCCAAGACTACTACTACTACTACTCCCTATCCATCCCTTTTCCATCCTTCCTTCTTTTTTTATTTTTGTTTACATTTCTAGATACAAAATAGTTGTGAAAACGGTGAATTTGTTAACACATTGACTAATCTGTTTCAATATTAGTTTTATTTTATTTAGGTTTTATTTTTTTGCTTCAGGTTTTATTAATTTTTTTTTTTTTTTTTTTTTTTTTAGATTTTAAGTTTCTATAACTTGGTTGAAGGATTCCAATATGAGTTTTTCATTCTTATATTTCTCATTGGTAGGTTCATGTGCATTTTTGCTGCTAAATGACTTTTGTCGGCGTTCGATTTGTAGGAAAATCATGTTTAATTTTCAATTTTGAGCGATTATTCAGAAAAATAGGTAACTTTCCATGAATAGGGAGGATTTTTTTTCCATGTTTGAGTGATCCGTTCGTGATTTTTCATTTTAATATACTTTCATAGAAATGTTTCTGTTATGTCAAAAAAAAACTATTTTCTTTACGTCACAAGTGTCACGCTCATACATGAATTCCATAGCTAATACAACATACTGACCCAACGGGTCATGGGTAGTCTAGTGTGTATGTATATATATATATATATATATATATATGTCTTCCACATACAGTACTGTTTCACTGTTTCACAGCTCATCAGTGCGGTTAGACAGGCAACTGCCTCAAGCCAGGACCGAAACACGACCACCCAAATGACAGTCAAGAATTCTCACCATTGCGCTATATGGCTGCTGCTGTGAGGGTAATGAATTAACAATGTTTTGACATCGTCCAAATGTCCCCGCTCAATTTGTTTACACAAAGAGTGTCGCTTAATACACTAATGGCAGTTTGTATATCACTTCCCAATATATATATATATATATATATATATATATATATATATGTAGAGAAATGGAAATATTGTTGGATATTTGGCGGATGACCTCAAGTAATAGAGGCAGTCGAGGGGTTGCACACACACACTGATTAATCTCATTTGAGGAATGCGGGACTTTTCACCATGGAATGCATAATTTGACCAGAAATATGTGAGAGGATATCAATCAAAGGATTTGACACAATAGGCAATGGGGAATATTATTCATTCCAGAGAGAATGAATGTTTATATAAATCGACACAACAGTAAGTAAGGAATCTGTCACAGCAAACATTCACACCACCCTCATGCGTCTTACCCTGATGTCAAACACCCATATTAACTGTAAATCCAAAACTTGTCAGTGTGAAATAAAAACAAAATATTATTTTATAGATCAGCTGTGTTGTGTTTGACTTGCTGTCAGCGTATATGTTGTAGACCAATGACAAAAGTAGATTTTACAATTATATAAATTGAAAAGCACATTTGAACGACCAACTGCAGCGAATATATAAAAATATTTAAAGACTGCAAAAAACAAAGACTTGGTGTAGTGGTTATAGCGCCCCCCCCTCCCCACAATAATAATTGCATTCAAAATACACATGGGGAAACCGTCTTACATCATCATATTGGATTTGAAAAAGATTGTAGACATATTTCGAAGATTTTGTATTTTTGTTCTAGATTTAAAACAAGAAGCTAAACGAAATTCGAGAAAAAATTATTTCTAAAATATAATAAAATATCAACTTAAAATCTAATTAGATTCATAATTGAAAAATCTTAAAACATAAGTTATGAAGCTAACATTACTTACAATAAACATTGTTACAACATATTTTAGTATTGTAAGTAAATATCTTCATTCTCATTAAAGAGATGTACCATTTTATTTCATAATCCACTTAACAGATAAATGACACAAAATATAAATTTTATCTTTTATCTTGGTTTATAACTAGTTTTCATGATTTACACATGTTAATTATTCAATAAAAAAAATCCAAATATATGGAATTATCTCCCCTGAAACAATTAAATACAGATAACTAGATTTAAAGATACGATTTATTTAAACATTAATGCTATGTATCTCTTATCCCATCCAAACACATTTTAAATTCTGCCACTAGTCAATGTGAAATCAGTTAATATTAATAAAAAAAAACATAGTTATTAATAATTAGAATTCTTCCCTATAAAACCTAACCCCTACAAGAGAAATCACATTCGATGTATTGCTAATACAATTGCTATATATGTATATATATATATATATATATATATATATAAAGTAGTAGTAGTATGAAGCATAATTATAGCAAGTAAACTACATAGAAAAATTTAATTCCAGAAGTAAATCATCAGACTACATTTACGGATTTACATTCAAGGACCATTTTAATAGTTAAGCAGTTGATTTTATTTATTTTCTTTAAACAAATTTTCCTCCCATTGTTTACATTTTTTCTGCTCATTCTTTTGCCACACACTCCATAGTATGTCAGAAGGATGAACTGTAGTTTCTTAACTGTTACCATGGTTAACTTTTGTCTTAATACAATAGATTGGAAATTTATATTATTAGAACTATAGAAGCTTTTATTTTTACACCACAACTGGATTTTCCTCCTGGACGCTGTTAAAGTTGAAAGAAATTATATCGACAACTAGATAGGATTGGTAAAATTAATTATTTAAACAGAAAAGTTTTCCAACAATTTTATCCCCCCACCTTACGACAATTAAAATCAAAATATAATGTTACTAAACTTTTTGCCCTGAATTTTATTCTAATTTTTATCAAAATACATTGTATGATTTGGATTCTAAAAGATGTCTAAAATTTGAGGTCTAAACTTAAGGATTTCAGGAAAAAAATGAAATTGGGGGAATCTTGCGTAATTGATGTGTATTGACTGAATCATTCGATGCAATTCTGTTTTTAATTTTCAAATGCTATGTCTATGTCATGTTCCCTAAAAACAGCTTAAAAATATTTTAAAAAAACTCAAATTCACAGAATAAGTTTTCTAACATTGTTAAAATTAAAAAATAATCAGGGGTATTTAAATTTTCACCAGAGGCTTCCATCCGATTTTGTAAATACTGTTCCGATATAATTCCAATCACAGACACACTGTCATATATCAAAGCCTCCATCTTTGTTTTCCAGTCAATAATCCGCAACAAACAAGGTAGATAAGAACGTAAAACGAGTTTATATTTAAGAAAAACAAAAAAGTATAACAGTATAATGTTTTGGCCGTTTTGAGATGAGGATTGATAATTTGGATTATTTAAACTAATATTCTCTTATTCGGCTTTCATGCTGGAATTGTCTGCAATGACCCATAGCTAATGGATAAAGTGCTAAAATAATAATCAGTTCTAAGTGACAGTCTTCTAGAGATTGAAGGTTCAATCCTCGTTGTTGGTGATACTAAAAATACAATTACAAATTATTTAATCTAGTCATCGTTGAATGAGAGCAAGCTATTCACGTGGAAGAAATAAAGGAGCTTGACAGAAAGATTGCCAAGTTCAACAAGATGTACCTGAAGGAGGTCAAAGGTTACATCAGTTGTGAGAATAGTATTGAAGATGAGAATAGTAATTTGAATAATGCAAATAGTTTGTGTTTGAGTACGTCTTATTATTGTGTGAGATACTGAACTTCTCTACTACGTCAGATGGTTTTTAGTTTTTATCTTGCCAATCGGCCATTTTTTTTTTTTTTTTCCCCAATTCATTCCAAACAAAGCATATTGCCACTGGACCTAATTAAAAGCACTATTTATAGAGGTATCTTAAGTGGGGAGTTGTGCAGTTAGATATTTGTTCACATTACATTTAAATTTCGGCATGTTAGAAGTCAAAGACAGGGAAGAAATTCCAAAAGCAAGCAGTTTAAGCAAAGAAGCTGTTAAAATAGAAAGTTTTCTGGGATTTTAGAGATTTTACATGTCAAGTTCATGGATAGTTACAGATTGAGCAGGAAGAAATAGAGCAATTCCATTTGAGTACTTGTAAAACAAGCATTAAGATGCAATATGGAGAGTAGAAAACGCATTGTGGATGCGTTATCGGCAGCTCCCATTACTCTCGCTTGTCCTTATTTGTCCCTCAGTCCTCATTTTTTAATGAGTGATTTTTCTGACAAAGGGAGAAGAAAAAGCTGTTTTCTATTGGCAGTATTTTGCGTGAACAGTTGGCAGAGATGACGGAAATTTTCTGTTTCTATGTCTATCCTTGTAGCCATGTCACTAGTAAGGGTGCTGGAGGTAAACGTTTTATCTGGGCTGACGTTATCTGCCTGATAGTCAGGGACCTGAACCTTGGATTAACCACTAAAAAATATTAATTTCTTTTTCTCTCTTAGTTTCCCCTCTCTGTCCTGCTCTAAGCAAATCTGACGACCTAGTCCACAAATTCCAAAATTCGATCATGACAAGTTTCAAGAAAAAATACACGATTAAACCCGGTTCTCCAACTTCCAACGTAGCCCCCTACTACCATGTCTCCTTCTCCAACATCAGGGGTCTACGTTCTAACCTTCCAGAGGTTGAAACCCAATTACAAGAGACTAAACCTTAAGCGAAACTGGCATTAGACAGGCTATTTCCCTAGAAAAGTTCGCAATTAAAGGATACTCTAACTTAACTTCTAAGTCTGACCCCCAAGATCGCTATGGGCATGGATTATGTGCCTATATTTAAGATGGCTTTCTATGTGGTAGGGACATGAACAGAGAAGATCCTAACTTACCCTATATGTGCTTCCGGGTTGCATTAGCTCACACTACTGCATTTATATTTACTCTCTATCGCCCCCACAACAGCGGAGTTACTATCTTTCAAAGCATATCTGAGAAAATTGACCAAGTCCTTTCTACTTATCCTTCAGCTAACATTCACGTATGTGGAGACTTCAATCTTCACCATGTGGAATGGTTAACTCACTCAAACAAGACCGATGATGAGGGGAGGTTCTGTCATGAGTTCTCCATTGCTTATGACCTCACTCAGATTGTTCAGGAACCCACCCATGTGCCCGACAATGACGGCCAGTATGCGAGTCTACTAGACCTTTTTCTCACAACTTGCCCTGAACTATGTTCAGTTTCTGTTCTGTCTCCTCTTGGATCTTCCGACCACTCTGTTGTATCAATTAAGATAAAAATGAAATGTAATAAGTCCCCAGACGTACCTCTCCATCGTACAGTATATCGATACACTAAGGCTGACTGGGATAGCTTCCATACATTTATATCGGATCTACCTCTGCATTCCATGTTTAAAAAGGATATGTCCTCTATAGTATCAGACCTGACGGAATGGTTAATTGTAGGTATAGACCGTTTCATACCCTCGAAAAAGTTCCAGCAAAAATGTAACAGCCAGCCATGGTTCTCTCCAGAATATGCTGCTGCCATTGCGCACAGAAATCATTTTTTCCACTGCTTCCAACGTAATAGATGTATGGAAACTAAAGCCGCTTTCAGGACTGCCAGCAACCATTGTAAGAAAGTAATAAAGAACGCAAGAGAGTTGTATGCTCAATCCATCAAGTCCAAAGTAGCTGAGCAGCGGCTTGGTTCCCACCAGTTTTGGCAAATAGCAAACAGAATCCTGAACAGAGCATGTGCTCATCCCAACTATCATCAATGGACCTGAGGTAATCTCGTCAGCATCAGACAAAGCCAAACACTTTGTTAAGAACTTTGCAGCTATTCTACCCCTTGTGACCAAGACTGCCAACCCCCAATATTTCCTCCTGTATCAGAAAACACGCTATGTGATATACAAATATCTGTACGTGATGTTGCCAAGCTAATCAAAAACCTTGATTCCAGTAAAGCAACTGGCCCTGACGGTATTCCAATTATAGTACTCAAAAAACTTCAACTAGAACTAGCGCCCATACTTACAAAACTGTTTAAACGTTGTCTTAAGGAGAATAGTTTCCCATCTCCCTGGAAAATTTCATCAGTATGCCCTGTATTTAAGAATTCAGGTGATTGCTCATCCCCCTCTCAGTACAGGCCAATAAGTCTCCTGTGCGTCATGAGTAAGTTGCTGGAATTTGTGTTAAATACAGAAGTAATCAACCATCTCAACAAAAATAACCTTTTTAGTGACATGCAATATGGTTTCCGTTCTGCTAGATCTACAGCAGATGTGCTTACAGTTATATCTCATAGGATTAGCAAATCTCTCGACGGAGGCAACCTTTCTAGGGCAATTGCTCTTGACATATCTAAGGCCTTTGATAAAACTTTACTTCACAAGATCTCTTGCTATGGTACAGCTGGAAATGTCTTCTCAATTGTTAAATCATTTCTTTCTGATAGGTTCATAAGAGTAGTAGTTGAGGGGCAAAAATCAGAAGCTCACAGTATAAATGCTAGAGTCTCTTTTCCTGATCTACATTAATAATCTTCCAAATCACATCCTTACATCATTTGTAGACATTTATGCTGATGACACTACCATTTATGGTAGCACATCTAAAACAGTAAACGACCAAGTTCTCTCCGATTCTCTCTCCTCTAATCTTGAGCACGTAGTACAATGGGGAAAGGAGTGGCTGGTTACTTTTAATGCATCTAAAACCAAGCTTCTCTCTTTACATCATCAACATTCTGATCCACATTGGGAATCAGTTGAAATGAATGGCTCTCTTCTTCAGGAGGCCTCAAGTTTTGACAAGCTTCTGGGCTTGACCATTACTCCTGATCTTAAATGCAACACGTACATCAAATCTGTTGCCAAGGCCACTGGAAAAATGGTTGGATCTTTCTATCGATCCAGTAGATATCTCACTGCTGATGTAATTCTCTATCTATATAAGAGCCAGGTACGCCCAAGGATGGAATACTGTTGCCACATTTGGGCAAGAGCTGCTAGAAAGGACTTGTCCTGCCTTGATAAAGTTCAAAATAGACTTCGTAGCCTCGTAAGGGATGTCCTTTTCTCTTCCTTGCAACCTCTTTCTCACAGAAGAGATGTTGCTAGTTTGTCTCTGATGTATCGTTATTTTCATGGAAAGTGTTCGACTGAGCTTTAGTCTATGGTCCCCCCTCGCCAAACTTTCACAAGAAACACTCGTCTAGCTGAAAACACTATCAATAATTTCCCCCACTCTTTATCTGTGCCTTAACCTAAACGTAGATTCCATGAGCAAAGCTTCTTTCTTAGAACTGCACGCCTGTGGAATTATCTTCCGTTTTCCTGCTTTCCGGCTGACTACAATATGTTGTCTTCAAGTCCAACATGAACAAGTTTCTGATGAGCTGTTCCACTTAAGTTGACAAATTTACCGAACTTCCATTACTATCGATTACTATATTTTCCTTTTGACTACTGTACACTCTTTAACCCTTATCCTCGAGTGGCCTCTTGGCCTTGATAATGTGGTGATGCCTGTGTAAAAAAAAAAAAACAAAAAAAAAATGGGCAACTGGCGGCTTTACAGAAATATAAGTTATTGGCAGGTGAGAGAAGTATTTTAGTCTGTTAGAGTGAGATCTCCTTTGCAGCAGACTTGGCTGTATCTTCTATGTATTTGTTTTACTTTATGTTAATTGGTCATTTAATCTTTAACTCGACTATTCAAGAGATCTTCAAAAATTAAATACAAGAAAAAAGTCAAGTTTTAACAAAAGATACAAGATATTTTCGATGTCCTTTTTTTTGACAGCATAAAATCAGCAGTAAATCAGATCATTTATTAACTTCTCAGTTGTCGTAGGCGAGTTAGCATTTGCATAATGGCATGGGACAAGATTAACTTTCATCTTCTCATTTATAAAGATGCTCGAAAAGAAAATGAACAATTCGGAATTATTAATGAGTTCAACGTTGGAAAAATCGATTCAAGCAATTCTTGAATAAAACATTTCAGATTTCAACTTTTTTCATATTATTTGCGTTATTGTCATGTTCTTCTTGTTTTGAGTATTTTTCATTTACGTTTCACTCAATATGACTTGCAAATTTCTTCATTCTCTTGTTGAACTGGAATTTTTTAACCTTTTATTTGATCCAGGGGGGTAGCATGCTTCAATTACATCAGTCATGGATAGAAGTACGAAGTAATACACGATTGTATTTTTCGTATCGCCACACTGAGGCTTGAACCTTTAACCTCCAGAAGAGTGTAATTTACAACTGAATTTTACCAAATACTGGGTGGAACGATAAAATTATCACCTTAAAGAAAACAACACTACAGCTTTATTTTAAAACTTTTATTGAAAAAATCAATTGAGATAACTTAATTATGTAGTAGAGCTCTGGCATCTATTCAATGTAGCCGCCTTCAGCCTCAATCACCGCCTCAATACAGGTCTGGAACTGGGAGCATGCCTTTTCCACAAGTGCTGGCAGGGTCTCAGCGAATACTTGGCAAATGGCAGCGATCAGGCTGGCTTTGGTGCCGACTTTCAAGCCGACTTTGAAGATGTGAGATGGCATGATGTGGCCCTCACTTGAAACCTCACCAAAGACCATAACCGTGGCTGGAAACTTCATTGAATTGCGCCCTGAAGTGTTGAACCGTCAGGATTTGCATTTTGAGGGTGCTGTTGGAGTGGTAGAAAGCATGAGTTGTACAGTGTCACATCTCTGATCTTACTTGTTGAACATCATGTCACTTCCAGACATGATAGCAGGCTCCTACCGCTCTTGGGATTTGTACACAATTGGCTAACTAGTTGATGCTCTGCAACAAAAAAAGAAAACTGATTTTCATCAAATGGAAATGGAATCATATCGTCTTTTCTAGGACAACAATCTTATCCTGCCACTCTGTAATTTATCCACTATGCCACAGATCCTTGCAGACAAAACTAACATGAATTTTGGAAACTTACAACTGATCACTTTTTTTTTCTTCATTTAAAACACTATTTTATGTTTGAGTATATGGTTAAGTGTTAGTTTTACTAATTTAGAACTGTTGTAAAGCTTCACCGCTCACTCATTTTGCGACCAAATTTCAACAGTTTTTTTTTTTTACAGTTCATACATCACCTTCTCAGCTATATTTTGAAATAAAAATTTTCAATTTTCATCTATTAAAACAAAAGTTATAATAAAATTACTGGTGTTCAAAATCTTCAGGATAAGTAAGGAACGTGAGAGATGGTTTCTTCTGATTGGCTGTTGGTTACCATAGCAACTTTTTCAACATTGACGTTTTAGAGATGATTTCTGCTGATTGCCTGTTGTTTACCTAGCAATTTTTTCGTCATCGACACGTTCATAAATCATAGCAGGAATGTCCCTCGCCGGCCATCTTATTTGGGTTATAGAGAGAAAGTTAACAAAAGTGATGTGCAAGGGCTGATAATCTTTTGCTTCGTACATCGCCCGTTAATTCTGTTTCTTTCTATTTTGCCATGCTAGGGTTGATAATCTTTGGCTTACAGCGTCACCCGTTAATTCTGTTTCTTTCTTTTTTTGTCCCTTCTTTCTGTTTATTTACTTAATTACGTCTTTTATTTGATTTTTTATTTAGTCAATTTAAGAAGTTGGTAATAATTTTTTTATGGATTGTTGGCAATGCATATGAAATTGAACACAAAAAAGAAAATGATATTTCAAAGCAAAGCCTGGAGAAATCATGGATTACATAGAAAAATGCGAGCATGAAAAGTAATATGGTTAAGATTAAACTTAGAAAAGTAAAAGAATTAGTTGTTAAAACTAGAAAAGAAAAAGACAAGATATTCTAGTAAAAAATGTAATAAATTTTAACGTAAAATATTGTGGTATTAAGAATTTTATTTTTAAAATTCAATTAAACATTATATATAAATTCTTAATGCTGCAATATTTTAAGTTAAAATTTATTACATTTTTTTACTAAAATATCTTGTCTTTTTCTTTTCCAGTTTTAATAACTAATCCTTTTTACTTTTCTAAGTTTAATCTTAACCATATATAAATTTAATTAGAGATTTGTTCTTGTTTTGTTTTGTTTTTTTTGTAAATTTTCAAAATTATTACATAAATCTCCGGGTAATTTTCGAGTATATTTTTTCTCAAATGTTTTCCTTGTAATGTATTGCAAATTGAAAGACAACAAAAGGTTTATTTTGATTTTAAACAAAACAAAATTGTATCAGTTTGTCGTTATTATACAAAATTGTATCAGTTTGTCGTTATTATACAACAAGCTACTTGAAAGTTTTCATAAACAGTTAAAAATAGTCGACGATTGGTAGGTAAAATGAGAAAATAATGTAAGAACAAAATATTAACCCCCCCCCATTGTTACGAACGAATCTCTAAATAATAATGTTACTATTTAGAAAACCATTGTTAACATGGAGAGTTGGGCTCCGTTAACTCTTATGTGCCTTCCTTTTATGAATGTTTAAATTTTATTTTAATTATAATAATTTGGCAGGTTATTAAATTGATTTGCTTTGCTGTAAAAAAACAAACAAAACAAAAACGAGATACAAATAATTACAACTAGCACATGTAATATATTGATGTTGGTATTGATGGTGTAAATAGAAATGCTCTGATATTATTGTAACTCTTGTTAAAACTGCAAAAGTATTTATCTAAGCTAGCAAGGAGGCCCAGTTTAGCCAAGTTGTTAAGTACACTTAAATATATTTTAATTCTTGCAGATTTCGTATATATTATTATAGAGTTAATGTTCTATCGATTTTTATATATTATAAAGTTTGCGCTTTCAAAAATACAAAAATATATCCATATGACTTGGGTGCATTAGCTTGAGTTCCTTCAGCTATAATCGAAACCGAAACCAAATTTTATAAAGAATTCTTGATAAAATTATTTATTTAAAAACAAACTGGATCACTGAAGTTCTATCAACTATAATCGAAATCGAACCCAAAATTTATGAAGGATTCTTGGTAAAATTATTTATGAGAAAATAAATGACTTGAGTGTCATCAGCTATAATCAAAACCAAAACTTATGAAGAATTCTTGGAAAAATTATTTATTATAAGAAATGAGAATCCATAATTAAATAATAGTCACTCGGATGTAATCGTGACACACAAAATAAATAACATAGGGCTCGGTCATTTGCATGCCATACATATGCAAGCGCTCTGTTGCAGTTTGTTGTTCAGTAGAAGAAAACAATTATTAATGTAAAAGAAAACATGGATAATTTTTTGAATGAAACCAGAAAATTGACGTTGCACCCATTTTGGATGAGTACAACATGCACATTTGGCTCATGGTCTGTGCAGAGAGCGCACACAGATACACTTTCATATCTTCATTTGGCTCATGTTTTCACACGTGTTTGCAGAGAATGTTGCACTCAAGTGCATGCATTTTAAAACTGCACCTAAGTGTTATACAGCTGAACACTTCCAGTGTTAAACAGGACTAGTGTCTGTCATTGTTAACACACATGAATAGCCCCCATTATGTACAGTCCAGAGTTTCACTTGGATGCATGCATTCTATTACAGTGAAGATAAATGTGTCTGGTAGTTGAGTTGCGACTGCTAACACATCATTTTGACCATCGATTTAACTTATAGATGAAATAACAGATCAACTGTTTAAGAATTTTTAATATATTTTTTGCCATTGTTCACAAATTGTGTCAAATTTGCAGGAAATTGTTTTTATTTATTTTTGATATAGTGTTCATTGGAACACTATATCAAAAATGCATCGCATCGAAACTGATAAAAGCCTCAAACTATAAGAATTTCAGGAAAATCTGTTGTTAAAGAATCGTCAGCTAAATTACCCCCCCCCCGGAAAATGAATCTACATTTTTAGTCGATTACATGTGAATACACTGAAAAAAAGATGCAAACCGTTGACTGTGATACTATAAACTTCCTAGCACCCACACAATAACTCAAGTCTGGCAGGAGATGATGAGACAGTGAGATAAGTGGATAATGATGAGGATGACGTTAACAAATCTATTGTTTTTGCAGGCGGGATGGTGTCTGACAATTGGTTGTTAGTTTATGATCATTTGAAAAATGGATGCTTTTTTAATTCTGCTGATTAACTAGGGGTTGTTGAGAGGAAGACATTTAAGCTTTCCCGTTAGAGTAAATATATGTGGAGTACTGAAATGAAACTGCCAAGTTATGTGGTTATGTGGAGGACTGAGCAAATAAAGGGTCAATGAGAATTTGATTTGCGGAGATTGATGAGAAAGTCAAAGAGTCAACAACTTGGTATCGAATAAAGATGATTGTTATTAGGGCCGACACGACCAGAGAACGATCAACAATGTTTGGGGTTCTTAGTCAGAATGATAACTCATCCACATCACTTAGTACGACTTAATTATACCAGCACTTACATTACCTCTGAGGCGATCAAGCTGCAGATAATGTCTTGGTTGTCGTGAATTATAAAATCAGTTAGCATGCGATTAGCAATAAACTAACCCTTTCTCAAAGATCCAAAAGGTAAAGCCTTAGAGAGTGAACCTCCTAGAACAGCACAGAACTATACTCCAGCCGACATAGAAATGGACCTCGAGCTATAAAGCACAGACTTTATGTAATTGATTGTTTTGGATGTATCCATGACTTGCTGCCACACGGTCGCATATATGTTGTTTATGTGAAAGGGATTATTGGAAACTTATGTAATATCTTGCACCTCCTACCCCTCCTAACTGCCCCCCCACCCGCCCCCTCATCTCTTGCCAGATCAGGCTGTAAAACAATCCGTTTAATTTGCACATTTTTTTAGTTGTCCTGAACACCTGTTGCACTTGCACTGGTAAGGGACTGAAATGCACATTTCCACAACAAAACATCTGAAGCAATTAGTCTGTGATGCATCCATTGTCCATTTCTTAAAACGGTTTCTAGCTCAAATGTAATCGAAAAGAAAAGAATTAAAAGAAAAAAATGTCTTTTCACTTACAATTTAGAAATAGATTGCAACTTGTTGAAATCAAGTGGGTTCCTCTAAAGACAGAAACATGGCAACACAAATTCCTCATAATTTGAAAATGAAACAAAACTATTCGTTATATTAATATCAAAACAATCATTGAATTAAAAAACAACAAACAAAAGCCAATTAATCAAATGTTCTCTTTAAAAGCTAATATGCAAATTATGATGCGTATATCACACATACAGAAGCACTATATACAAACGACGGTTTCGTCTATTGTGTAAAGGTGAATGAAATCAGACGTTTTTACATTTTACCGCTAGTGCAAGAAATGGGCCCAACTTTCACGTGTAATTTTATTTTTATATTTTTTATTTTTTTTACATGGGGATCACCACTTATCAAGGCCCATAGGCCATTCGGGGATAAGGGTTGTGTGCAATAATCAATGGGATAATATCGTAGTAATAGTTGGTGTTGGAGATTTGATAAAGCGTCTTACTTAAGGAGACGATTAATCAGGAATTTGTTTATGTTGGACTTGAAGATGTCCAAGTTGCAGTCAGGTGGGAAACAGGCAAACGGAAGAGAATTCCACAGGCGTGCACTTCTCAGAAAAAAGCTATGTTCATGGAATCTACGTTTTGATTTAGGCACAGATAAAGAGTGGGGGAAATTACTGGCAGTGGTTTTAGCTAGACGGGTGTTTATTATGAAGGATTGGCGAGGGGGGACCAGAGATTGGAGCTCGGACGAGCACTTGCCATGGAAATAAAGATAAAACAAAGACAGGCTCGCAACGTCTTTCTGTGGGAGAGAGGTTGCAGGGAAGAGAAGAGAGCATCCCCACTAAGCCACAAAGTCTATTTTGTACTTTGTCAAGGCAGGTTAGGCTGTTTTTTGAAGCTCCAGCCCAGATGTGGCAGCAGTACTCCATCTTTGGACGTACTTGGCTTTTATAGAGATAGAGAATTGCATCAGTAGTGAGGGGAAGTGGTCGGCCCTATGCCAGTTTCACTTAGAAAGAGTAAGTCCGGTTTCGTCTCCTTTAATTGGGTTTCAACCTCTGGAAAGTTGGAACGTAGACCCCTGATGTTGGAGAAGGAGACATGGTAGTAGGGGTCTACGTTGGAAGATGGAGTTCTAGGTTTATTTGTGTTTTTTTTTTTTGAGATATTTCATGTTGAGTTTTTGGGGTTTGTGGAACAGGTCGACAGACTTGATTAGAGTAGGACAGAGAGGGAAAGTAAGAGAGATAGAGAGGAAATTTCTTTTTGTAACACATGATAAGGTAAAGCCGTAACAATTACCCACTAGTATGGCATCGAGAGGCCCCACCAGAAATTTTTGCATGGTCCAGAATCCATTCACCAAATGGCAATACAGCAGCCCCAGTACTTTACACCTCCTTAGTGGTTAATCAAGGTTCGGGTCCCTGACTATCAGTAACGTCAGCCCAGATGAAACGTTTACCTCCAGCACCCTTACTAGTGACATGGCCACAAGGATAGACATAGAAACAGAAAAATTTCTGACATTTCAGGCTACTGTTCACGAAGTAATACCGACCTGGAAAGCAGCTTTTTCTTCACCCTTTGTCAGAAAAATCACTCATTGAAAATGAGGACTGAGGGACAAAAAAGGAGAAGTGAGAGTTACTGGAGCTGCCGATAACACAACCACAGTGTATTATCTACTCTCCATTAAAAATAAATAAATAAATAAAAATAAATAAATAAATAGAGAAAAATAAAAAAAAATGTAAGGACTTATTAATATCTACTTAATATAAGTCCGTTACTCCGTTCTCAGTTTAGGAGAATATTTGAAAATAATCTTCCCTTACATAGTTATGCGTAAATATATATTTTTCTTTTTGGCTTTATCTAACTTTGATAGAGAATGATTTGAGCATTCGAGCTTTACCTTTATACGATACAGTAATGGAACTTTCAATTTGTGAGGTCGGGTTTTTTTTTTTTGTATTAATTTACTTTGGAAGAACCCGTGTAAAAGCTGGTTAAGAGTAGAGCAATTTGGCTTTGGTACTAAGTTTAGACTGATTAAGAAATAATGCATACTGCTGAGAAAAAGCATTTCCCAGTGTTTAGTTAATAGTGCAGAATATAATTTGGAGAAAAAAAATAGCAAAAGAAAGATAAGTGCAGTTGAAATGCTCAGAAATTTAGTCAAACCTGGGGGAAAAATAAATAATTGAATAGAAAATAATGTCTGCAATGCATAAGTTTTTGCGATATCAAGACAAGTGGATTTCCAAATTATACATAGAAAATGGCGTAACTTAGCATTGAAAACTTTGACCACGCAGGCTCGAGTTCATATCGAGGAAGAGGGAAGAGCTAGTCGTCCTAACTGGTTTATGCCGGGTTACTTAAGGGGTAGTATTGAGGGGTAGAGGGTTACATCTTGGGTTCTGTATTTTTATTTATTATATTTTTAATTCAACAATGCTTTTGAAATTAATTTTTCGAACAATTTTGCAGCATTTTTATGTCTATCTGAAAATTAAAATCAACATACAATGCTGCTAAACTTTATATCTACAATCCTTATTCCATTTTGATAGAAATCCGTTACAACACTTCGATTCTAGAAAATGTCTAAAATTTATGGTTTAATCTTAGTCTTAAGAAGTATTTAAGGTAATTTTGTTTAGTTATGTATTTTTTCTTTTTTTTTTACAATTTTGTTAAGTTATAAATTTTTTTAACAATTCTGTTTGATTATGATCTTTTTTAACAATTTTGTTTGATTATGATTTTTTTAAACAATTTTGTTTAGTTATGATTTTTTTAACAATTTTGTTTGATTATGATTATTTTAACAATTTTGTTTAATTATGATTTTTTTTTAACAATTTTGTTTGATTATGATTATTTTAACAATTTTGTTTAATTATGCTTTTTTAAACAATTTTGTTTGATTATGATTTTTTAAGAATTTGTTTAATTATGATTTTTTTTTAACAATTTTGTTCGATTATGATTTTTTTAACAATTTTGTTTGATTATGAATTTTTTTAACAATTTTGTTTGATCATGAAATTTTTTAATAATTTTGTTTAATTATGAATTTTTTTTAAACAATTTTGTTTAATTATGAATTTTTTTTAAACAATTTTGTTTAATTATGAATTTTTATTTACAATTTTGTTTGATTATGATTTCTTTTTACAATTTTGTTTAATTATGAATTCTTGTTTTTATAATTTTGTTTAATTATGATTTTTTTAACAATTTTGTTTGATTATGAAATTTTTTAACAATGTTGTTCTATTATGCTTTTTTTTTTAAATTTTGTTTAATTATGAATTTTTTTAACAATTTTGTTTGATCATGAAATTTTTTAACAATTTTGTTTGATTATCAATTTTTTTTAACAATTTTGTTTGATTATGATTTTTTTATTTACAATTTTGTTTAATTCTGCTTTTTTAACAATTTTGTTTAATTATGAATTTTTTTTAACAATTTTTTTAAATTATGATTTTTTTTTAACAATTTTGTTTAATTATGATTTTTTTTTTACAATTTTGTTTGATTATGATTTTTTTAACAATTTTGTTTAATTATGAATTTTTTTTTACAATTTTGTTTAATTATGAATTTTTTTAACAATTTTGTTTGATTATGAATTTTTTAACAATTTTGTTTAATTATGATTTTTTTTATTTACAATTTTGTTTTATTATGCTTTTTTTACAACTTTGTTTAATTATGATTTTTTTTAACAATTTTGTTTAATTATGCTTTTTTTTAACAATTTTGTTTAATCATGAATTTTTTTAACAATTTTGTTTGATTATGATTTCTTTAACAATTTTGTTTGATTATGAATTTTTTTAACAATTTTGTTTAATTATTCTTTTTTTAACAATTTTGTTTAATTATGGACTTTTTTAACAATTTTGTTTGATCATGTTTTTTTTTAACAATTTTATATGATTATCAATTTTTTTTAACAATATTGTTTGATTATGAATTTTTTTTATTTACAATTTTGTTTAATTATGCTTTTTTTTAACAATTTTGTCTAATTATGAATTTTTTAAAACAATTTTGTTTAATTATGAATTTTTTTAAAGAATTTTGTTTGATTATGATTTTTTTTACAATTTTGTTTAATTATGAATTCTTGTTTTAACAATTTTGTTTAATGATGAATTTTTTTAACAATTTTGTTTGATTATGATTTTTTAACAATTTTGTTTAATTATGCTTTTTTTAACAATTTTGTTTAATTATGAATTTTTTTAACAATTTTGTTTAATTATGAATTTTTTTAAAGAATTTTGTTTGATTATGATTTTTTTTACAATTTTGTTTAATTATGAATTCTTGTTTTAACAATTTTGTTTGATTATGAATTTTTTTAACAATTTTGTTTGATTATGATTTTTTTTATTTACAATTTTGTTTAATTATGAATTTTTTAACAATTTTGTTTAATTATGAATTTTTTTAACAATTTTGTTTAATTATGATTTTTTTAACAATTTTTTTTAATTATTAATTTATTTTAACAATTTTGTTTGATTATGATTTTTTTTAACAATTTTGTTTGATTATGCTTTTTTTTAACAATTTTGTTTAATAATGAATTTTTTACAATTTTGTTTGATTATGCTTTTTTTAACAATTTTGTTTAATTATGAATTGTTAAACAATTTTGTTTGATTATGCTTTTTTAAACAATTTTGTTTAATTATGATTTTTTTAACAATTTTGTTTGATTATGATTATTTTAACAATTTTGTTTGATTATGATTTTTTTTTAACAATTTTGTTCGATTATGATTTTTTTTAACAATTTTGTTTGATTATGCTTTTTTTAACAATTTTGTTTGATTATGATTATTTTTACAATTTTGTTTGATTATGATTTTTTAAGAATTTTGTTTGATTATGATTTTTTTAACAATTTTGTTTGATTATGATTTTTTTAACAATTTTGTTTAATTATGATTTTTTTTAACAATTTTGTTTGATTATGATTTTTTAACAATTGTGTTTGATTATGATTTTTTGAACAATTTTGTTTGATTATGATTTGTTTAACAATTTTGTTTAATTATGATTTTTTTAACAATTTTGTTTGATTATGATTTTTTTAACAATATTGTTTAATTATGAATTTTTTTTAACAATTTTGTTTAATTATGTTTGTTTAACAATTTTGTTTGATTATGATTGTTTTAACAATTTGTTTTAGTTATGAATTTTTTAAAAATTTTGTTTGATTATGATTTTTTTTATTTACAATTTTGTTTAATTATGAATTTTTTAACATTTTGTTTGATTATGCCTTTTTTAACAATTTGATTTAATTATTAATTGTTTAACAATTTTTTTTATGCTTTTTTAAACAATTTTGTTTAATTATGAATTTTTTTTAACAATTTTGTTTAATTATAAAATTGTTTAAAGATTTTGTTTAATTATGATTTTTTATGTACAATTTTGTTTAATTATGATGTTTTTAATAATTTTGTTTAATTATGATTTTTTTTATTTACAATTTTGTTGAATTATGAAATTTTTTTAATAATTTTGTTTAATTATGAAATTTTGTAAACAATTTTGTTTAATTATGATTTTTTTATTTACAATTTTGTTTAATTATGATTTTTTTTATTTACAATTTTGTTTAATTATGAATTTTTTTATAATTTTGTTTAATTATGCTTTTTTTAACAATTTTGTTTAATTATGAATTTTTTTTTAACAATTTTGTTTGATTATGATTTTTTTATTTACAATTTTGTTTAATTATGAATGTTTTTGATTTACAATTTTGTTTGATTTTGATTTATTTTATTTACAATTTTGTTTAATTATGCTTTTTTAACAATTTTGTTTAATTATGAATTTTTATTTACAATTTTATTTTATTATGAATTATTTTTAACAGTTTTGTTTTATTATGATTTTTTTATTTACAATTTTGTGTAATTATGCATTTTTTTACAATTTTGTTTAATTATGATTTTTTTTTTACAATGTAGTGTAATTATTCATTTTTTCTTTTTTTTTACAATTTTGTTTAATTATGATTTTTTTTATTTACAATTTTGTTTTATTATGAATGTTTTATTTACAATTTTTTTTTAATTATGCTTTTTTAACAATTTTGTTTGATTATGAATGTTTTTAGAATTTTGTTTGATTATGATTTTTTTAATTTACAATTTTGTTTAATTATGAATTTTTTTTAACAATTTTGTTTGATTATAATTTTTTAATTTACTATTTTGTTTAATTATGCTGTTTTTAACAATTTTGTTTGATTATTAATTTGTTTAACAATTTGTTTAATTATTAATTTTTTTAACAATGTTGTTTGATTATGATTTTGTTTATTTACAACTTTGTTTAATTATGCATTTTCTTTTTTTTACAATTTTGTTGGATTATGATTTTTTATTTACAGTTTTGTTTAATTATGCTTTTTCTAACAATTTTGTTTAATTATTTTTTTTAACAATTTTGTTTTATTATGCATTTTTTTAACAATTTTGTTTGATTATGATTTTTTTATTTACAATTTTGTTTTATTATGCTTTTTACAATTTTGTTTAATTATGAATGTTTTTTTAAACAATTTTGTTTAATTGTGAATTTTTTTTGACAATTTTGTTTGATTATGATTTTGTTTATTTACAATTTTGTTTAATTATGAATTTTTTATTTACAATTTTGTTTAATTATGCATTTTTTCTTTTTTTTACAATTTTGTTTAATTATGATTTTTTTATTTACAATTTTGTTTAATTATGATTTTTTTATTTACAATTTTGTTTGATTATGATTATTTTTTACAATTTTGTTTAATTATGCTTTTTTAACAATTTTGTATAATTATTAATATTTTTAAACAATTTTGTTTAATTGTGAATTTTTTTAACAATTTTGTTTGATTATGATTTTGTTTATTTACAATTTTGTTTAATTATGAATTTTTTTTTAACAATTTTGTTTGATTATGAATTTTTTTAACAATTTTGTTTGATTATGATTTGTTTTATTTACAATTTTGTTTAATTATGAATTTTTTTATTTACAATTTTGTTTAATTATGAATTAAATTTAACGAAAATCTCATGTATCAGATTTGGACAAAAGCTTTTGCCGATTTAAAATTTCATCTTGAAAATGAAAAGCTGTAATGTGTTTTTGAACTTTTGTTTTAACTTGTTTGTTCTCCATAACTTGATTCCATCTGTCAACGAGATTATAAATGACTCGCTTGTAAAATTCTTTAGATTTTGATGTGAAATATGAATCAAACTCATGTTCAATCTCCTCTCGTGATGTTAACCAAATGTAATCTTTGAAAAATGTGATAGTGTGAGCTAGATGAGAAGAATATGCAAGAGTTTCCAATAAACTTTAAAATTCAATAGAGCTGTATCAGGACGAGCATTATCATGGTGGAAGATGATTCCCTTTCTGTTCATCAACATGGATGAATATATTGCCGAAAAATATGAATAATGTTTTAATAATCTGAAAGGAAAAGATATAAATAAAACATGGTGAGATTTTAAATTTATGACAATTTGCATAAAATAAATTATATTGCTTGAAAAAAAAAATTGCATCAACTTGATATTTGAGTTTTCAAATAAGACGTGGTGTCCATATTTTGCCTAGAAACTCTTTAATATGCCCACAGAGAAATTGAAATTTTGGGAATATTTATTAATTGTTATCTAATATTTATATTTTAGAAAAATCGTATTTTTTCGACCAATCAATCAATATATATATATACTATAATAATTATTAAATACCTCCAGACACTAGTGTTTCACCCTTTTGGGAATCATTAGGTGCAGATTAACACCAGTCGATAGATTTGAACCCGGTGACAGAAGCCGCCATCCCTGGCTTCATTAGCAAGGACCTAGTTCATTCGGCTACCATTATCCGCGAGAAATGCTGTTGAATTTTAAACATTTATTTCTTAAATACTTTTTAACGTCTGTCCAACTTTAATTCAAGTTCATAAGAGTAATGGTTGATGGGCAGAAATCAGATGCTCTCAGTATTAATGCTGGAGTCCCTCAGGGGTTCATCCTGGGTCCAACTCTCTTCCTGATCTACATTAATGATCTTCTAAATCACATCCTTACATTATTCATAGACATTTATGCTGATGACACTACTATCTATGGTAGCACATCCAAGACCGTAAACCACCAAGTTCTCTCTGATTCTCTCTCCTCTAATCTTGAGCAAGTAGTACAATGGGGAAAGAGGTGGCTTGTTACTTTTAATGCATCTAAAACCAGGCTTTTATCTTTACATCATCAACGTTATGATCCCCATCAGGCATCAATTGAAATGAATGGCTCTTGTCTTAGGGAGGCCTCATATTTTAAATGTCTATATATGCCTGTAAATTTATATTTTTATGAATATGTATATTTATGTAATTGTATATACGTGTATATGGGTACATGTGTATGTATGTATGTATGTATGTATGTATGTATGTATGTATGTATGTATGTATGTATATGTACATCTACTTCTTACTAGAGATCTATATCTCCATGTATATGTATATATGTAGGTGTGTATATATATATATATATATATATATATATATATATATATATATATATATATATATATATAATATGTATGTATATATGTCAATGTATCTTTTTTTTTTTTTTTCATTTTTCTTAAACTTTTTCTTCTAGGGGATGGGACATCCAACCAGATGTCTGACATTTACCCCTATTTTAGTGAGTCCAACCAAGAGATCTTTTCAGGATTCTAGCCGTCCCTTTCAGTGCAATCGTTTGTATTTCACTTGCACTTGGTTCACCGGGTATGCTTGCTATGTGCTTTTTAAAGTTCTTTTTCATGTATATATATATATGAGTGTGTATATGTGTATAGAAGTTGTGTGTATGTGTGTGTATGTCTGCATATAGATGCATGTCTGCGTATACACTGTTTATATATATGTGTGTGTGTGCCTATGTGTCTGTATATGGATGTGTAGAAATGTACATATGTATGTATGTATGCATATTTACGCGTGTGTTAGGGTATGTATTAACCCTTAACTACCTAAAAACAACTCATTGTCAACTAAAATGAACAAGTCGACTTATAGCGCCTACAAAAATTCTAAATGGAACCTTTTACTTGTCAAACACATATGACACTTACGCAAACCCTTTCTCTCTCTCCCTCTCTCTCTCTCTCTCTCCCTCTCTCATTGAACTTTAACCCCTTAACAGCCAAATTTCTGTTTGAAAACTTATCACATCGATTTTCCCAAATCTCAGTACCCTGTATATCAAATTTTGAGTCTGTAGACTAAAAATTGACAGATTTATTGAGTAGGGAAATGTACACACACACACACACACACACACACACACACACACACACACACACACACACACGTTCAGTTATTGCGTAGGGAAATGTACACACACACACACACACACACACGTTCACTTTTATAGATATACTAGCATTTCAGCCTGGCGTTGCCCGAGTGTTTGGATGTGTATGTTGAGCAAAAATAAGGGGGGGAGTAGGAAGGCAGGCTCGAACCCGTACCGCAAAGAAGGAAAAGAATGGGGAAAAAACCTGACGTTTATGCTGTTACGATCACCATCAAACCGGAAGTGACATTTTTTAAAATTAAGGCTAGACAATCGAAAGGAGAGAATGACTTTCAGAAATATTGACGAAAAAAGCGACGCCCGCCCCTTTAAAAAAGTGCCCAGTTTAAGGTGACGATATTAATGTTTTTAGCCAATTTTTCAATATTTGTCGTCTGAAAGGTGGAACTTCAAAACAATACTAACCTTGAGAAAATCCGTCGCCTCAGTCGAAAGTTTTAGACACACATGCAAACATACATACATACATACATGCATACATACATTTATATATTGGTAACTAAAAATTTTCGACCCAAAGCGATAAAAAAGCTTGCCGTATCTCTGAATACCCTTTATGTAAAATTTCAAATGTTTAGACCAGAAATTCTCTGAGTAATTTGGTAGAGACAACAGAGGTTAATTTTTTTTTAATTTTGACCCCTATTATGATCCCTTAATATTTATTGTTTGGGATCAAATCAAGTTAACTTCGATCCATGTCCAAGGAACCTATATCTAAAATTTCAAGTGTTTAGACCCAAAATTGTCGGAGGAGTTTGGTAGAATTCTCAAAGGTCGAATCGTTAAACTTTGACCCCTTAACAGCCAAATTTCTGGCCGAAAACCGATCGCAAAGATTTTCCCAAATCTCAGTAACCTGTATATCAAATTTCGAGTCTGTCGGCTAAAAATTGACAGATTTATTGAGTAGGGAAATGTACACAGACACACACACAGACACGTACACACAGACACACACACAGACACGTTCACTTTTATAGATATATAGACTAGCATGGCTGCCCGGCGTTGCCCGGGTGTTTGGAGGTGTATGCTGACCCCTTAACATTTATTGTTTTCAGCTCTAATCAAGTTATTAAGTTAGATCCATGTCCAAGGAACCTATATCTAAAATTTCAAGTGTTTAAATCCAAAATTGTCAGAGGAGTTTGGTAGAGTTCTCAAAGGTTAAATCGTTGAACTTTGATCCGTTAATCGACAAATTTCTGGCCGAAAACCGATCCCAAATCTCAGTACCCTGTATGTCAAATTTCGAGTCTGTAAACTAAAAATTGACAGATTTATTGAGTAGGGAAATGTACACAGACAGACACACACACAGACACGTTCACTTTTATAGATATATATGCATAGATAGATAGATAGATAGATAGATAGATAGATAGATAGACTAATAGATTAAACAAAAATATATACGTATACATAAATATATAGGGAAGCAATTTTTTGTTTCCTGTAAACATATTATGCAAATATAAATCATGTAGAATATCTGCATGAATATAATTACACATAATAGTTAACTAAAGATGATTATCCCATAAGAAAACCGAAGCAACTAATAGGGAATTAATTAAATTGAATGTTTAAAAGAATATGCAAATTAGCTAGATCTTTTGCTTTTGAATACATTTCCACAACCCATATATAAGAAAATTATATTTTCTTTGTAAATAAATAGAAAAGAGGGGTTTTAATATGAATATTAATACACACAAAAGAAAAACCAATTTATAGGAGTATAGATAGATAGATAGATAGATAAAATAGTGCTGAAATAATTTAGAGTATCTCATTAAAATTGCATTAACCAACATTGAAGCAGTCTACGAACCAAAAGATCTTCAGACCTATCAGAATTTTTACGAGGACGAATCATAGGTTAAAATTAGTCAAACGCAAAAAAACTTTACTACCTCTTTATTGATCGTACAATTTGTATATGGAAATTATAATTTATCATTCTATTACTAAGTGTAATGATTAAACATAAGGCCTATATTAGCCACATTTTTATTGTTACTGAGTTATTTTACTAAAATAACTGGCACAAATGTTATTTCTAAATGTCTGCTTAAAACGGATAATACTTGCCTCCAAAGACCCCTGCTTGTGTCTGCTTTGCATGAAAACGTTACAAATCCTTATATCCCGAAAACCTCTCCTGATCCCCGTATATCTATATTGTATATTAATGCTGTATTCTTGTAAGTATATCATGTCTTCTGTATCAAATGGGCGAAAAACAATTGCTCTTCTCCCCAGGCTGTAAAATCACATACTTTGCACGTACCTTGCGAGGAGTTTTTAGCTTTCGGTCCTAAACAATAGGAGGCTGACTTTTTAAAAATCGATAAATACTAAACATATATAGAATTCTATTGCTAAGGCATGCATTAGCTTAACTTATATTTATACTCTATAGAATAGATACCTATTAGCCACAGTTTTGTACCCAGACTATAAGTGATCTATATTAACTAGCAAACTACATTTCTTTCACTTAGATGGGAAACGTACTGGCGATTATCTTTACATGAAAACTAACACCTCACCGCATTTCAAAACACACCCTAACCCTTATACTATAATTTTCCAATTAGTCACAAAAAATCCCAAAACCATATTTGATCTTTTTGTTCCTAGTAGAAATTAATTTCAAATCTACAACCCATACGCACACATAACTCCTTTCAAAATGTAACCACATCTTCCAATCTAAACCCTATTCTGAGGAGTGTAACTTCAAAGCAGATACTATTTCTTGGATACTAACTCTATTAATCCTAACTATTCATGCGGAAGCATACAAATACCTGGCCTTGAAACCAGGCGTGGTGAAAACCCTCTCGGTGCTGATGGACCTGTAGATCTGATCAGGTCATCCATCTTGGAGAAGGAAAACTCCGATTTGTAAACCTGAGCCACTAACCTCATACGTCTTGGCACAAAATGGAGGAGGGAGGCCTCCTCAGTCCTGAACAACTACCTTCCAAGAGTTGGTGACTTGATCAAATCACCGGTTTTCAAAATTAAACTGCTTAAGGAGTAGATAGGCTCTGCCTATCACCCAGTTTCCATACTCCTTCTTTGCCTATTAGTCAGGAGCTGAGGAGCGGCTGCAGGGACTCATCAGAGACGCCCATTGCTTAGCTTTGTTTCCTGACTAGGGTAATGAATGCCGTCCCGCACATTTGCCTCATTCCCTTCCCCTACACCTGGGCATCTTGGGAATGCTTGTTTACCATACATGCTAGCATGATTGGACTGGGCCACTCCTGTGGGACAGGTTGTAGGGTACCCGTTTGACAGTTGCTGGTTGCTGTTTCCAACTGACAGTACAGGAGTCCTAACTCTTTGGTAGCGTTTAGAGTGGCTGATATATCATCAGTTGTATAATATTGGATGTTTGCAGTACCATGTCACGCATGGAAAAGAACTCTGCATTCACCTCTGGTGGGCATTCCCGATGCCACATTCCTGTGGAGGAGGAGCCGGATAATGGTCTACTCATGTTGCTATGCACATCCGTTTTGCCTAGCACTTCACCCTAGATCTGACACTATGAAATAAAATGAAATGACAGCTCAATCCAAAAAACGTTCAAACCAGACACACACTCAAACAATTTGCCTCCTTCCTGAGGCTTCATTTACAAATATCCAAGGACTTAGAACTAACTTATATGATGTAGAATCATTGCTCCTAGCAAACTCCCCGGATATATTAGCACTAAGTGAAACTAACTTGTACTCCTCCATCCCATCTAACATCTTTAACATGTCTGGTTATCTTCCACTTTGTCGCATGGATTCTGACAGGCACATGCATGTTCGTAACACCCTCCTCATGTCTAGGGAATCTAAACTAGAATCAGGTGACCAGCCCTTCATGTGCTTTAAACTAACTTTACATATAGTGTCAGCTACCTGTATTTTCTTTATTGCGCTCTATCAACCCAGGACTGTACTATAATCAATCATGTCTTTGACAGCATTGATGTAGCACTCTTCCTTGACACTAGCACCCAAATACATGTATTTAGTGACTTTAACGCCCACCACAGAAATTGCCTTGGCTTCTCTAACTACACTGACACAGCTGTTAGCGTCATCCATAACTTTGCTATATCCCATTCCCTGACACAAACAGTAACATTCCCGACCCATCTCCCAGATTGCCAGGACCAGCAAGTGTCACTTTTGGATCTATTTCTGACAACTGTTCCTGAGGATTGTGTAACAAATGCTCATTGCCCACTCGGGATGCGGATCATGCTGTAATGTTGATAGAATCACTCTAAACTCCCGACCCCAATTGCCCAAAACGAAAACGTATTAACATAAGGCTGACTGGGATGCCATTAGAGATCTTTTCTTTTCCAGCAGAACAGTATGCAAATGAGAATCGTTCCAAGCAGCAATTGATGCAAATGTTCCTTCACGGAAGTTCTTCAGTAAGACCCACTCTCCCCAATTGTTTACTTCTACATGCGCAGCTACCATTGCTCAGAGGCAACATGCATACTGTAGATTTATCCGGCATAAGTCCTGTACAAACAGACCATAGCTAGAAAAAATAGAAGCTAGAAATAATTGCAAAAAATAATTAGCAACAGCTAAGAGTAAATATACTGAAACCACAAGGAAATGCATTGAAGCGCAAAAATTAGGAACTTGTGATTTCTGGAAAATCTACAATAGTGTAATAAATAATGGGCAATCGACAATACCCCCACTATCAAACAATCATGAGGTTGTTTGCATGGCAACTGAGAAAGTTAACATTCTTGCCCGTCAGTTTGCCTCAAACTCTACCTTGGGCCCAGCAAGCCATTCCCTCCTTAATTTTCCTCTGCGGACAGAAACTATGCTAGATGATCTGAAGATCACACCTTCCCAAGTACATGATATCATAAAAAAACCTAGACACCTCCAAAGCATGTGGACCTGATCTCATCCAGACTGTGCTATTAAAAAAATCCTCCACTGAGGACGTTCCTGTTCTCTCTAAACTCTTTAACAAATGCCTTAACGAATCTTGCTTTCCTGGCTGCTGGAAAACTGCTTCTGTGGTACCAGTTTACAAAAACTCTGGTGAAAGAACTAACTCGTTAAATTATCGCCCAATTAGCCTCCTCCCTCTTTTCGCCAAAATATTTGAGTCCTTAATTAATCAAGCTCTAGTCCACCACCTGCTAAACTTCTGTCAGACCACCAATATGGATTTAGGCAAACCCATTCTACTGCAGATATTTTAACTGTAATCTCTGAACATTTATGCCAAGCAGTGGATAAGGCAGGGGAGGGTAGGGTAGTAGCCTTTGATATATCTAAGGCTTTTGACAGGTTATGGCACGATGGTCTTCTGATGAAAATAAAATCCCATGGTATTACTGGACGACTGCTTAGCATAATTAGATCCTTCTTAAATGAGAGAAGAATCCAGGTTGTCCTCGATGGGCGTAGATCCAAAAAATTTTATATAATTGCGGGTGTGCTTCAGGGATTGATTCTTGGACCTTTGTTATTTCTGATATTCATAAATGACTTACCTGATAAAATTGTCTCTGAGATGGGTATATTTTCCGACGACACCACGCTCTATAGCAGGCACGTGGGGAAAACTAATGAGCACATATCTGAAGTAATGGCCAAAATCCGTGGAAGAGACCTTCAGTCTGTAGTGGAATGGGGTCAAAAATGGATGGTAACGTTCAACGCTGCCAAGACCAAGCTCGTTTCCTTTAATAATTACATGAAACCTTACCAACCACCAATAGTTATGGCTAGCAATACTTTTCCTGAGAACACTTCATTCAAGCTCCTTGGCTTAACGTTCACAGGAAACATGAGTTGGAATAGATACATCAAGATCGTTGCTAAGGCTGCTGCAAAGAAAGTGGGCTCTCTCTATCGTGCTAGAAAGTTACTTACACCTGAAAGTATCCTGTACCTCTACAAGGCCACCATTCGCCCATGTATGGAGTATTTTTGTCACATTTGGGCTGGTGCATCTGCTTCTAGTCTCTCGCTCCTGGACACGGTCCAAAAGAGAGTAGCTAACCTAATGAGTCCTGAACTGTCATCTAGACTTCAGCCCCTGTCCCATCGACGAAATATTGCATCCGTCTGCCTGTCTTAAAAGTATTTTAATGGTGGATGCTCTGATGAACTACAAGCCCTTGTACGCCCTTGATGAAAATACCCCCGACAAACCCGACAAGCAGCGAAGTCCCACCCCTATACAGTTGAGATCCCTAGATGTAAGAAAGCCTTTTACCCTAATAGCTTCTTCCCCAGAAGTACAAGACTATGGAATTCTCTTCCAGGTTCTTGCTTCCCCAACTGTACTGACATGCAGAAGTTCAATTGTAATATGAACAGACATCTTCCTGCTAAACTTCCTACATAGTACTCCTGCAACTTAGGTCCCTGATAGTAGCCCCGTACATCAAAGTGGCAACATGCCTTGTTTGGGGGTGAAAATGTAATAAAAAATTTTTTTTAAATTCACAGGACAAAGAGTGCACAAAACCTCATCCAGGTTGCCCCGAGCACTCTGAAAGAACCTTGAGTCTTGTGAAAAGAAATGTTGAAGAGGATCCTTGGTGCAAAGCCTCTGACATTACAACACAAACTGGTGTCTCAGAACAACTGTCAGGTATCTTCACAAGCTAGGATACTATGGTAGAAGCGCAAGAAGGAAACCTTTTTGTTTTGCTATTATCAAGCACAGAATGGTTGGGTTCATGAGATAGTGAAGAAACCAATGTCATTTTCTCTGATAAGTCACGATTTGCATTATTTCCTGACATTGAAAGTATGCAGAATCCCTCAGCAAGAGTTTAACTTAGAAAGACTGCAGCCAACGCTACAACATGGGAGTTACTCGGTCATGGTATCGCGTGTAATTTGAATAGTCACTCAGAACTGGCAGAGTGCAAAAGAAACATCAATTTTGCTAAATATGTTCCAATATTACATCAAAGACTCCTTCTCAAGTGGTAAAATGAACCAAGTTAACTTCCTGTTTATGGGAGATGGATCCTCTTGTCACTCTGCTAGGGTGACACAACATTGTTTGAGCCAAAATGGGATTAATAAACTTCCATGGCCAAATCAGTCCCCGTATATGAACTCAATTGAAAACCTTTGGGGCATATTAGACTGGAATCTTTGCAAACAGAAAACGAATCCATCTTCTAAGTCTGAACTTTTAACATTATTGCGTCAGACATGGCAAGAAATTCCTCAAAATATCTAGTAAGGGTTCTAGCTTTAAAAACAACAAAAGAAATGTCAACCAAGTGTTAGTTATTAAACTTGTGACCATTTATTTTTTACTTTATTCTATATATTTATTGAAATAAACTTTTTATGGGTGTCTGTTTCTTTCTGTCATTTCTGTGTACACGCATATACACACGTACACATACATAAACG
The DNA here is from genome assembly GCF_053919585.1 of Euprymna scolopes. Lineage (NCBI taxonomy): Eukaryota > Metazoa > Mollusca > Cephalopoda > Sepiida > Sepiolidae > Euprymna > Euprymna scolopes. The sequence goes on from NC_136520.1 coordinate 19,062,036, forward strand.
TGTACACGCATGCATACATATATACACACACATCCATAAATATACATACACGAAACTACACAGATACATAAACATATGTAGGGAGAGGGAGAGAGAGAGGGGGGCTGGAGAAGAGAGATACAGGTATACGGGAATATATATTCAGCCATTCAATTATTTTAAAACACTTTATTGATCACAAAAATGATTACAGATATAAACACGTTAAATCCATGATATGCAGAACGAAATTTTAGAACGATAACACTTCTGCAAAAACAAATTTTTAAAAATAATCCAACTTCAAGACTGAAATAGTGTAGCAGAGCGCGGATGCGCATATTGCGTCTTTAGGCAAATACCGAGCCATGAGAGAAATGACGTCACTGTAAGGAGAAAGAAAAAGACTATAAAACAGAAAGAGAGAGAGTACGTTAGAGACGACGATCATGTTAGAGACATGGGTGACATCACAGTCATAACAAGAAGTCACGCATGGCAGGAGAATAAGGAAATAAATAACGTTACAAACAAAAATGTTTTTGTTTTGACTCCTTCAATCAGTCTCCTAACAGTAAGTATTTAACTAGTAGTAGAGCGATTCTTTCTAAATCCATTTTGGTTCTTCCTGAGCACTTCTTCGATCTTTGGTTGGATACGGTTGAGAAGCATGGCATTGTAGATTTTTGCTGCAATTGGAGTGAGTGTTATTCCTCTGTAGTTGCTTGGTATGCTTAGGTCACCCTTCTTGGGGAAGGGAAGTATGCATCCTTCCCTCCATATATTAATCATTTTTTGATTATATACAGAATTGCATAAATTAAGAAGTATGTCATTGAAGCCACCTGTCTTCCATACTTCAGGAGGTATGTTATTTAAGCCTGCAGCTTTTCTTGGTCTTCTTTAGTACATTTAGAAGTTCCTCCATTGTAAAATCACCCTTCTCAATATCGAGTTCCTGTACAACAATCGGCTGAATTGGTTGGTCTGTTACTTCTGGTTTGTTTCCGAGTAGCTTTTCAAAATCTGCTTTCCATTTTGAACATGCATTTTCCGGAGTGTTTGCCTTTAACTTAGCTTTGGCAGGTCGTTTGCGCCCAGATATCTCATTTCCTACTTGCCAAGCCAGATAGGATTGTTTGTTATCTGCTGTATTCTGGATTCGATCTATTTGTTCTTGAACATATTTCTGCTTCCTTAATTTTGTATTCTGTCGAGTAGGGTATTTATGTTGCTTTTTGATTATGTTTTTTTTTTTTTAACTTTTCTTGTTTTAATAATATTTTATCATTTTCCCATGGTACTTTTCGCTTTACCTTGGGTTTCAGAGGTATACACTTCTTTGCTGCTTCTTGGTGCGATCTAACGAAGTTTTCATAGGTGGTATTAGCAGTTGCTTCCTACTCTTGTGCTTGTAAAGCATCAAATCTGTTTCGCAGTTCAAAGATGAATCTCTGTTTGATCTGATTGTCATGTGACAATGTTGTAGAGCTATCTAGATGACTTTTTAGTTTTGTTCGCTCGTAGGCTTAACTTCAACTTAGAGGCTACAATCCTATGATCAGTAGACACACCATAGAAACTGCTATAAGCTTCAATTATGACAGCTATTGATCCACTTCTTATTCATAAAAAGATAGTCCAGTTGTGCCTTGTCTCCATTTGGGGATTGATGGGTTCAGAGCTTACCGGGTCTTTTCTGAAAATGGGTATTCATGCATTGTAGGTTGTTTTCAAGGAGAAAAGTTAATAGATATTCTCCATTTCAGTTTGTTCCATCATGGAAAGAGAACTTATGCTTGTTGTCTTCCCGTCCTATGTGTGCATTCATGTCACGTCCGATAACTAATGAATTATGTTTGGCGATTGAGCGCACTATTGCTGAGAGTTAATCGTAGAAATTCAGGATCTCTTGCTTGTCACTTACGTTGGTAGGGCTGTAGCAACAAATAACAGTAGTAGCAGGATTACCAGTGAAGGTAACAAGAATTATCCTTTGTGTTATCTTCTCAGCACTTTTCAATGATTTCAATGCTCGAGGGCTAAGCAGAAGTCCTACTCCACCAATGGTACTATTTGTCGAATGTTTTCATGCTGACGCTGATACTAGTGTCCAGCTGTTACCAATTTCATGGTACTTTATGTCCATGTCGTTGTGGAAGAGACGGTGCTCTTGAATACACACAATATTGATATCGTGTTCTTTGGATGAAGCAACAAGTTCTGATATTTGAGATGTGGGTTGAGGCAGTCATGATCTTTATAGATTTCTCCAAAGCATTCGACTCTGTACATAGAGGCAAGCATATTAAAAGCATATGGCATTCCAAATGAAGTCATTAATGCTATCATGATGCTATATGAGCACACTCGAGCAATGGTCAGGTCCCCAGATGGGGACACTGAATTTTTCGACATCTGCACTGGGGTTCTACAAGGAGATACTCTTGCCTCTTTGTGGAGAAAGAAGTGGCTTACTGTTAAAGCGGCTGCACGTTTGTGCCTGCAGAGCACAGATTGAGAATCAAGATGCCACCCACAGGCTTTTATGTGGAAAAAAGTCTCGTGGAATCTTGGGGAATCTCGGTGAATCTTGCACCCTGGTTCCATAAAAAATGAGGAAAGGAAAGCGGGAGGACAGACGATTTTTAGTCACTAAAGCGAACGGACGTGTGTAAAAGAAGAGGTAGAAGAAAAGAGTGTGGTGAACGAAACAAGCAACAACTCGGTTGAAAGTAGAGTTGTAACGAACACAAGCTATTCCGGCATGACGTCAGGATTTGACCCCAAGCTAATTCCCCTGTTTGATGGCAGTAGCACTGATCACTCAGTGCAGGAATGGGTGGAAAAAGCAGAATTAATTTGTCAGCTCAATGGGGTGAAGCGTATGGAATGCGTGGTCCCAATGCGCCTCACTGGGGGAGCATATGCAGTATACCAGCAGTTGGCTGATGAGAAGAAAACAGATTTCGCCTGCATCAAGCGCGCCCTTTTTACAACATTTGCATTAAATCCAGTTACTGCATGGAAGGAATTCATGGCCCAAAAATTACATCCCAGGGAAATGGTGGATGTGTATCTGGCTGAACTAAAAAAGCTATCGGTCCTTTTTGGAGGGATGTCAGACAAAGGCTTTGTGTGCGCCTTTGTTGCAGGATTACCTAAGAGTGCGGAAGATCTGCTCCGTGCCTCATCCCAAGTGGACGAGATGGATATATCAGAAGTATTGGCGCGGGCATGAGCAATACTAAAGAAAAGCCCTAACACTATAGACCAAGCGGCAGCTGTACAACCATCACAGGTTGGATTGCAGGACTTGGGCGCAGCTACAACCTGCTATAAGTGTGGAGGACCCAACCATTTGGCCCGTGATTATCTTTCGTCACGTGAACCAACTCGGAAACTTGACGGGCCGCAGTGCTACAAGTGCAAAAAACGCGGACACCTGGCCCGCACTTGTCCGGGAAATGGGCAAGGGGAAGAAGCACCCCAGATCGTCATTGAGCAGGGCGCTACCCACTGTAAGCATACACATTAATGGAAGCGAGCGCCTCGCGCTTGTGGACACTGGGTGCATCCAGACTCTCGTGAGCAAGATATGCTGTGCCACTTGGAAAGCAGAGAGAATTCCGGTAGTAACTGTAGGTGGAGGTTCACTAGCCTCTTGTGGGGTGAGCATTATCTGCGCAAGCATCAACGACGAGCCTGCAGTAGCCGTGTGAGCCCTGGTTGTGGAGGGAGAGCTTCTCGGGTACGACCTACTCCTGGGTATGGACTTGATTACACAACTGGGTGAAATTACTCTGGACAGAACCGGCAAGGTACAGTTCTCCCGATGTGAGGAACACGTTTGTGCTGCCATAACTCTTGACGAGCCTAACTTTCGTGCAGAGTATGATAGAAACACCAATGCATAGACGGCGTCTTGGAAGTGGTCAAACGATCAGCCACCAATATCCTTGCGGAACCGATTATCGGAATATCCCCCACCCATGTAGCTAAGGAAACAGCATGAAGAAGAACTGCAGACGTGGATCGACAATGGGTGGCTTCTTCTATACCCAGAGGATGAGCTTGGCCCCTCGCGAGGGCTGATTCCCTTGATGGGCGTCGTACAAGAGACCAAACAAAAGGTCCGTCTCGTCCTAGACTACCGTGAGCTCAATGAGCATGTCGACCCATATACGGCAAGGACTGATGTGTGTGCACTCAAATTAAGGGAGTGGCGACAGCAGGGATCGAACGTGGCAACTCTGGACCTACGCAGGGCCTATCTGCAAATACGCATTGAGAGGAAATTGTGGCCATTTCAGACTGTGGAAATTGGAGGAACCCGATATAGTCTAACCAGGCTAGGGTTCGGTCTAAATGTGGCCCCAGGCATTATGACAGCAATCATGCATGCTATCCGGCAGCAAGATGAGGCAGTGCAACAGGCAACATCCTCATACATCGATGATATATTCGTTAATGAGAACCTTATGTCAGCGCAATCAGTTAGAATGCACTTTGAGAGCTTTGGACTGACATGTAAGGAACCAGAGCGTCTGTGCGATGGAGCAAAAGTTCTCGGCCTGCATGTGCGCAATAGCAAGGAGGGACTTTGCTGGAGAAGAGGAAGTCACGTCCCCAAGGTCCCATCAAACATCACTTGATGAACAGCGTTTTCGCTTTGTGGAAAGATGGTAGGCCATTTCCCTGTGTGTGGTTGGCTCAGGGTGGCCGTGGCGGCCATAAAAAGACGTGCAACAGCCGTGTCGTCGGGATGGGACGATGCAGTACACGATATCACCCTAAGGAGCATGCTGACAGAGACTGTGTCCAGGGTGACCAGTGATGACCCCGTTCAGGGAAAGTGGTGTGTCAGCGGGAATGAGTTCACGGTCTGGGTGGATGCTAGTTCACTGGCCCTTGGAGTTGCCCTTGCAGTTAATGATTCCATTATTGAAGATGCCTGTTGGCTTTGGCCAGAGAATGATTCGAGGCACATAAACCTGGCCGAACTTGATGCCACATTGAAGGGCATTAACTTGGCGCTTCAATGGCAAGCCAAGGTTCTACATATCATGACTGACTCAGCATGCACTCATCGGTGGATAACCGATGCATTAAGTGGAAGAGCACGGCTGACAACACGAGCATCGAGTGAGATGTTAATTCGAAGATGGCTTGTCACCTTGGTTGACACCATCACAGAGTACGACCTGACCATGGATGTAGTGTTGATCAGGTCTGCACTCAACAGAGCAGATGCTCTGACAAGAGTCCCTCAATGATGGCTTCTGGCTGGTGCTCGGAGAGATTCTGATAATCTGCAAAACACATGTGCAGCAGTTGCGTGTAATGTGGATGCAGCGCACATCATGGACATTCATCGACAGTGTGGACATCCTGGCATCAAGCGGACAATGTACTTTGTCAAGATGATTGATCCAGGAGTAGAAAAAAAAGATATTCGGAGAGTGGTGGAAAGTTGCGAGGCCTGCCAATCCATCGACCCAGCTCCAGCACGATAGAAGAAAGGGGAGTTGGGAGTGAGTGGTAAGTGGCAGAGAGTGGGCATGGACATCACACACTACGGTGGCAACCACTTCCTTACCCTCATCGATTGTGGGCCTACACGTTTCGCGATCTGGAGACTCCTCTGGCGCCAGGACTCTTGCAGCATTATTTGCCAGCTGTCATCCGTGTTCTGTGAAAGAGGTGCGCCCTATGAAGTGCTGATGGACAACGACCCAGCCTTTTGCAGCCATCAGATGAGGCAGTTCTTACAAGAATGGGGTGTGCCGCTGGGGCTTAGATGCACTTATGTGTCTTCTGGCAATGGTATAGCTGAGAGAAGCCATCGCAGCATCAAAACAGCCAGCAAGCAGTGCACCATCGCAGAAGCTGTGTACTGGTATAATCTCATGCCGAAGGATGGCGTCTCTCCAGGGACGGCGCCTGCAAACGCAATCTATCAGTACCGTGTCCGAGAAAAAGGAATCCACCCCGATACAACTGTGGCCACTGAGATAGAACAGAATCGATATGCCAAAGGGGATGCTGTCTGGGTGAAGCCACCAGGAAACCGATGTACTGACAAGTATAAACGGGGCACAGTGACCAATGTGGTGAGTCAGCAGTGTGTCCAGGTTGATGGCATAACCCGTCATGTTAGGGACCTACGGCCAGCGACACATGTACCACCTCCAGTGGACGATGAGAGTGACTCTGACTCTGAGACGGGTGGGCCATCGCTTTGGTTTGCACCATCCCTATCAAGCAGTGACTCTGATATCAGTAGCCTACACGGAGGACGTGTGTAAAAGAAGAGGTAGAAGAAAAGAGTGTGGTGAACGAAACAAATAACGACTCGGTCGAAAGTAGAGTTGTAACGAACACACCCTTTTCTTTTCATTGTCTGTCTTGAGTTTTTTACTTCTCACCTCTGTTGATATACACAACATGCTAGGCTTCACCATAAATGAATCCAGAAACAGACGTCATCAATCAGCACACATAACTGATGCAGATTACGCAGACGATATTGCTTTGTTCGTGAACAACACTGCTGATGCGCAAACACTGTTACGTAAGCTAGAAAAGTCTGCAAATTGATCTCCACATAAATGCAGATAAGACAAAGTTTATGACTTTCAATGTGAAAGGAGAGATCAGGGCTTTGGTTGGATCAACACTGAAAGAAGTTGCTGAGTTTACGTATCTGGCCAGCAACATAGTTTCCACAAAGAGAGATATCAGAATTCGCATCTCAAAAGCATGGACCACATTGGATGGGCTACATTCAGTATCGACTTCGAGACTGGCTGACAAACTGAAAAGGCAGTTCTTTAGAGCAGTGGTAGAGTCTGTCCTTGTTTACGGTGCTACAACCTGGACACTCACCAAAAGATTGGAAAGAAAACTAGACGGCACATACACCCGTATGCTGAGAACAATATTAAATATATCTTGGCAAAATCATCCCACGAAGCAGCAACTTTATGGCAATCTACCTGCCATATCTAATACCATCAGAGAAAGACGCCTACAATTTGCCGGTCATTGTCTGAGGAGCAAGCATGAATTGTTGAGTGATGTATTGCTATAGACTCCACGACATGGACACGCAAGCAGAGGACGACTTAGATTCACATAGATCCAACAAATAGCACACAACGCCAACTGTGAACCTGAAGATCTGAGGCAAGTGATGGAAGACAGGAAACTCTGGAGAGGAAGAGTCACATTGGTCTGGGCAAGGAGCCCGTCATGATGATGATGATGATGATGATGACAAACAAAAAAGAATCGAGTTCTTACTTGTCCTATGTTCCTTGTGACGTTCTCTGCTACAACGTGTTGCGTCTACGTGTATAAACGTGTGTGTAACGGTAGGATAAGATTTACATTACCATGCTATTTTTACATGAACGAAATAGCGGTGAATCGTTTGAGGTTGGTCATGGAATTTTTCTTCTTTGACGAGCACGACACATGTCAGATGGTTTATTATAAACTGTTCAAAAATAGTTATGCAAATTAGACACATAAAGAACTGTTTCAGTTTTTCACCTCTAGAATAATATATATTATTTCAAAATTCTATGCTGTATTATTGATTTAAGTAAGCCTAACCAGTTTTGATGGTGATATAAGAGCGATAAATGAAAAAGTTTCACATTTGAATTAATCGAATATTGATTGAAGTTAAATACTAAAAGAAAAGAAAAAAATCATATTCTAAAAAACGTTAACGTGACTATTTTTACATTTTTTCTCTCTAAACCTAACTTACCCACTCAACATCTCCATGCAGACAACACCCGTTAACTTAATGCTAACACAGTTCCTATCATATCGAACTGACCGCATTTAATAATAGACGTAGGCATAGCAGAAGTAAATAGGCACCGTTTTTATCATCACTAACGAAAACTGTTGTCTGTGGACCCCGATCGAACCAGGCGAGATATTATTTTTCTCACTTTGTTTAGACAACCACTTAGTTAATAGTGAAAATGGAACTCAAAGCGGCGATTAAACCAACTTATACATTATCTGTACCACGACGATTGCCCTGAGGCTTCATTGCTTCTGCGGTCGTTGTCATGCTGAAATGATGATATATGATGATGATTGTCATGCTGAAATGATGATACATTTCTATCTGAAAGACGAAAATATGCAAATTAGCGTAAAATATCGATGTTTCTTATTTTTACAGCTGCTTTGTACGATTAATATCATTTTTATGTAATGACTTAAAATCATTTTTATGTGATGACTTAAAATCATTTTCATGTGATGACTTAAAATAATTTTTATGTGATGACTTAAAAACATTTTTATGTAATGACTTAATATCATTTTTATGTGATGACTTAAAATCATTTTTATGTGATGACTTAAAATAATTTTTATGTGATGACTTAAAAACATTTTTATGTAATGACTTAATATCATTTTTATGTGATGACTTAAAATCATTTTTATGTGATGACTTAAAATCATTTTCATGTGATGACTTAAAAACATTTTTATGTGATGACCTTAAAATATTTTTATGTAATGACTTAAAAACATTTTTATGTAATGACTTAAAAACATTTTTATGTGATGACCTTAAAATATTTTTATGTAATGACTTAAAAATATTTTTATGTGATGACTTAAAATCATTTTCATGTGATGACTTAAAAACATTTTTATGTGATGACCTTAAAATATTTTTATGTAATGACTTAAAAATATTTTTATGTAATGACTTAAAACATTTTTATGTGATGACCTTAAAATATTTTTATGTAATGACTTAAAAATATTTTTATGTGATGACTTAAAAACATTTTTATGTGATGACTTAAAAATATTTTTATGTGATGACTTAAAAACATTTTTATGTGATGACTTAAAAATATTTTTATGTGATGACTTAAAAACATTTTTATGTGATGACTTAAAAATATTTTTATGTAATGACTTAAAAATATTTTTATGTAATGACTTAAAAATATTTTTATGTAATGACTTAAAAATATTTTTATGTAATGACTTAAAAATATTTTTATGTAATGACTTAAAAATATTTTTATGTGATGACTTAAAAACATTTTTATGTGATGACTTAAAATATTTTTATGTAATGACTTAAAAACATTTTTATGTAATGACTTAAAAACATTTTTATGTAATGACTTAAAAATATTTTTATGTAATGACTTAAAAACATTTTTATGTGATGACCTTAAAATATTTTTATGTAATGACTTAAAAATATTTTTATGTGATGACTTAAAAACATTTTTATGTAATGACTTAAAAACATTTTCATGTAATGACTTAAAAACATTTTTATGTGATGACCTTAAAACATTTTTATGTAATGACTTAAAAACATTTTTATGTAATGACTTAAAAACATTTTTATGTGATGACTTAAAAACATTTTTATGTAATGACTTAAAAACATTTTCATGTAATGACTTAAAAACATTTTTATGTGATGACCTTAAAATATTTTTATGTAATGACTTAAAAACATTTTTATGTAATGACTTAAAAACATTTTTATGTGATGACCTTAAAATATTTTTATGTAATGACTTAAAAATATTTTTATGTGATGACTTAAAAACATTTTTATGTGATGACCTTAAAATATTTTTATGTAATGACTTAAAAACATTTTTATGTAATGACTTAAAAACATTTTTATGTGATGACCTTAAAATATTTTTATGTAATGACTTAAAAACATTTTTATGTGATGACTTAAAAACATTTTTATGTAATGACTTAAAAACATTTTCATGTAATGACTTAAAAACATTTTTATGTGATGACCTTAAAATATTTTTATGTAATGACTTAAAAATATTTTTATGTGATGACTTAAAAACATTTTTATGTGATGACCTTAAAATATTTTTATGTGATGACTTAAAAATATTTTTATGTAATGACTTAAAAACATTTTTATGTGATGACTTAAAAACATTTTTATGTAATGACTTAAAAACATTTTCATGTAATGACTTAAAAACATTTTTATGTGATGACCTTAAAATATTTTTATGTAATGACTTAAAAACATTTTTATGTAATGACTTAAAAACATTTTTATGTGATGACTTAAAATATTTTTATGTAATGACTTAAAAATATTTTTATGTGATGACCTTAAAATATTTTTATGTAATGACTTAAAAATATTTTTATGTAATGACTTAAAAACATTTTTATGTGATGACTTAAAAACATTTTTATGTGATGACTTAAAAACATTTTCATGTAATGACTTAAAAACATTTTTATGTGATGACCTTAAAATATTTTTATGTAATGACTTAAAAATATTTTTATGTGATGACTTAAAAACATTTTTATGTGATGACCTTAAAATATTTTTATGTGATGACTTAAAAACATTTTTATGTAATGACTTAAAAACATTTTTATGTGATGACTTAAAAACATTTTTATGTAATGACTTAAAAACATTTTCATGTAATGACTTAAAAACATTTTTATGTGATGACCTTAAAATATTTTTATGTAATGACTTAAAAACATTTTTATGTAATGACTTAAAAACATTTTTATGTGATGACCTTAAAATATTTTTATGTAATGACTTAAAAATATTTTTATGTCTTAAAAACATTTTTATGTAATGACCTCCAAATATATTTATCTAATGACCTTAAAAATTTTTATGTAATGACTTAAAAACATTTTTATGTGATGACTTAAAAACATTTTTATGTAATGACTTAAAAACATTTTTATGTAATGACTTAAAAACATTTTCATGTAATGACTTAAAAACATTTTTATGTGATGACCTTAAAATATTTTTATGTAATGACTTAAAAACATTTTTATGTAATGACTTAAAAACATTTTTATGTAATGACTTAAAAACATTTTTATGTGATGACTTAAAATATTTTTATGTAATGACTTAAAAATATTTTTATGTAATGACTTAAAAACATTTTCATGTAATGACTTAAAAACATTTTTATGTAATGACTTAAAAATATTTTTATGTGATGACTTAAAAACATTTTTATGTAATGACTTAAAAACATTTTCATGTAATGGCTTAAAAACATTTTTATGTAATTACTTAAAAACATTTTTATGTAATGACTTAAAAACATTTTTATGTAATGACTTAAAAACATTTTTATGTAATGACTTAAAAATATTTTTATGTGATGACTTAAAAACATTTTTATGTAATGACTTAAAAACATTTTCATGTAATGACTTAAAAACATTTTTATGTAATGACTTAAAAAATTTTTTATGTGATGACTTAAAAACATTTTCATGTAATGACTTAAAAACATTTTTATGTGATGACCTTAAAATATTTTTATGTAATGACTTAAAAACATTTTTATCTAATGACCTTAAAAATTTTTATGTAATGACTTAAAAACATTTTTATGTAATGACTTAAAAACATTTTCATGTAATGACTTAAAAACATTTTCATGTAATGACTTAAAAACATTTTTATCTAATGACCTTAAAAATTTTTATGTAATGACTTAAAAAAATTTTTATGTAATGACTTAAAAATATTTTTATGTAATGACTTAAAAACATTTTCATGTAATGACTTAAAAACATTTTTATGTAATGACTTAAAAACATTTTTATGTGATGACTTAAAACATTTTTATGTAATGACTTAAAAACATTTTTATGTAATGACTTAAAAACATTTTCATGTAATGACTTAAAAACATTTTTATGTGATGACCTTAAAATATTTTTATGTAATGACTTAAAAATATTTTTATGTAATGACTTAAAAACATTTTTATGTAATGACTTAAAATATTTTTATGTAATGACTTAAAAATATTTTTATGTAATGACTTAAAAATATTTTTATGTAATGACTTAAAAACATTTTTATGTAATGACTTAAAAACATTTTCATGTAATGACTTAAAAACATTTTTATGTGATGACCTTAAAATATTTTTATGTAATGACTTAAAAACATTTTTATGTAATGACTTAAAAACATTTTTATGTGATGACTTAAAATATTTTTATGTAATGACTTAAAAATATTTTTATGTAATGACTTAAAAACATTTTTATGTAATGACCTCCAAATATATTTATCTAATGACCTTAAAAAATTTTATGTAATGACTTAAAAACATTTTTATGTAATGACCTCCAAATATATTTATCTAATGACCTTAAAATTTTTTATGTAATGACCTCCAAATATATTTATCTAATGACCTTAAAAATTTTTATGTAATGACTTAAAAACATTTTCATGTAATGACCTTAAAATATTTTTATGTAATGACTTTGTTGCGAGTCGCATTTCAGTGAAAAGACAAAAGGAACTGGAACAAAGATTTGAAGGAGGACACGAACACGCGTGTGACGGGTATAAAGAGAAGTATATTTATTTTGGGGACAGGAAGAGGAAAGAGGAGTAAAAAGAGATTATAGGGTTACAACATAAAAGGGAGGTAATTATAATTACCAATAGTTCTCAGTTAAGACATCCAACGTGTATGTTGCTGGATTATCTATAATTCTTCCCGGACCAAATAATTAGAATAGATTTTGACGCTGCTACATTTCTTCCTATTAGTCATCCATGTTGCTACTCCTCATCAATATTTACCTATTAGACCGTATCTTAATGAAGCACACATATATAAACTATTCCTAATCTATATTCCCCATTCTTACCTTACTGGATATAAACGTCAATATGCAGATATTTATTTTAGTTATTTGAAGGATTAATAATTGTTTTTTGATGCATTGAATGCGTATGGTTTCCAATGTCATTCAATAATATTATCGATTTAATTGAAAAGCACTAGACTACAATTCCACTACTATAAAACTCCTAGTTCACTGCACCCCTCCTAAAAACTCCTAAAAACTACTAAAAACTACTTAAGCCTTGAGCCCCTGGTGAGGCATAGGCCATCCACAACTACCTGCCAACCTCCATGGTACTGGGCGATTTGCTCCAACTCCCTCCAGGAGTAGCCAGTCAGCTTAGCGGCCTCCAGGTTTCTTCTCCAGGTGTTTTTTGGTCGGCCTCTTTTCCTCTTTCCCTGAGGGTTCCAAGTCAGGGCCTGGCATGTGATATTCGTTTGTTGTTTCCTCAGGCTGTGTCCGATGCATCGCCATTTCCTTCTTCTGATCTCTTCTTCTGCTGGTACTTGGTTAATTTTCTCGCATAGATCTGCATTACTGATGGTAGTTGAAGACATGAGTTTATGAAAGCCTGCACTCAAAAACTAACACTTTTTTATTTGCCTTTCTATCCCAATTGCATATCCGTTTAGCGTTATGTAAAAGCTCATTCATTTTTATTTCTGTACACAAAAACCTTTTATAATTTATTGCCTTTAATTCATCCGTTCAATGTAAATTATCTCACGAAAATGTTTCTCTGGTTAATCACATTCTAAAACAACTCATCTTATTTACTTTAAATAACATAAATTATCAAATTATTATTCTTATGCGTTGCTTAAAAAAAAATAGAATAATCTAATTATATCACACCTGCTACATAGTTGACAGAAGCAGGCTATAGTAATATTTTCTTTTGGTCGACTTACAACTCAAGTCAAAACTGCATTGCATATGTGTAAGTTTCAAAACTTTAATATTTAATGATAATAATAATAATAACAACTGGATGTTATGATAATTAACAAGAAGGAAAGAAACCGCCAAATTGTAGATTTTACCGTCTTAGCAAACACCGGGGGTGAAGATCAAAAAGACATAAAAAAAACAAATATGCGGAACTTGCCAGAGAACTGAAAGGAATACGGAACCTGAAAATATGGAATATGAAGAAAATCAATTGTTGTTGTTTCATCCAATGCCAGTAGGTTCAGGTGAAACGTGAACAAATTCTGATTGCCAGAATTCTTGAGCTCAGTTCCTACCAAACCAGTTCCCTCTTCAATAATGGATTTCAGTGTTACACATAGACGTCCAACTCTCCTTTTTGCGTCTGAAGTCCAAAGTAGGAGCTTTCGTGCCGGTTCATCATGGCGAATAATATGACTGGCAAGTGATAGATGTCTCTGTCTCATAATATTGGAAACATAAGGTAGGAAACCATACATTGACTTTTCCAGGATATGTTATAGGCTAATCGAAGCATTGTTGTATATTTACTATCAAGATGTTTTTGGTGTGAAATACTTAGCGTCCATGATTCTGAACCATACAGAAGGATTGACTCTATGCAGGCTTTGAAGACCTTGGTCTTGGTTTCTTTCTTGATTGGAGATTTCCATAATGAAGTGCACTCCATGCTAGTGTGATCCATGCTAGTGTGATCCATGCTAGTGTGATCCATGCTAGTGTGATCCTAACATTCATATCATGTTTGTTTTCGGAATAGCCACCAAGGTATTTGAAGTCGTCAACATAGTCAATTTCTGATCCATCAGATGAAAGCAACGATGCATTAGAAGATCGATTTAGATAAATGTGCTTTGTTTTTGGAGCATCGAGATACAGTCCAACGTCTTGACAAGCCTTCATGACTCGTTTTAGAAGATCCTGAGCAGACTTAATACAATCCTCAAGGAGTGCAATGTCTCCTGTGTCTATCTTAAATCCTCTGTATCTTCTTCCAGCATGATCACCACAGCGGAGGTGTCCCTGTACATCACATGAATTGTGCCGACAACTCTTGAGGAATTTCGTAGGCTGCCAGAATTTCAGTCATTCAGGCACGATTGATGGAGTCAAAAGCCTTGCAGAAATAGATGAAAATTATGACAGTCTCCTGCCTGTGGTTCTTCAGTTCCTCAACAATTCGTCGAAGAGCAAGAATATGGGATGTGGTTGACTTCATTGATGACACATCCAATCTGTTAAGCAGACAGCGATTATAAATCTTGGCCGCAACTGAGGAAAGTAGAAATCCTCTGTAGTTGTCCGCTTATATGTCCAGATATACCCCATTCTTTTCGGCGAATTCCATGGAATTTTACAGAAAGATAGTAGA
This sequence comes from Euprymna scolopes, assembly GCF_053919585.1. Lineage (NCBI taxonomy): Eukaryota > Metazoa > Mollusca > Cephalopoda > Sepiida > Sepiolidae > Euprymna > Euprymna scolopes. The sequence goes on from NC_136520.1 coordinate 19,077,043, forward strand.
CTCTTTCTTATTTTCAGCATTTTCCAAAACTCTGGTGGGAATCCGTCAAAACTGAGTGCCTTTCCATTGTTTAACTGTCGGACAGCAGTATCTACTACATCCTAAGTTAGATCATAACTTTTAATCTCTATGAAACGATCAAAAATTTTCTCAACGGGTGGTAGATCTGTTTGAGCAACGACATCGGCATTCAAAAGATTTTTTAAGTGATTTTCTCATGTTTTGCATCAACTTCGATTAGTATGGTACTCCTTGACCTTTTTCTCGGATAATGATTTCACCAGATTCCACGCATTCTTTATTACAAAAGCAGCAGCTTGGAAAATCAATACAATACTAATAATTGTAGAAGCATTAGGAACAATTTTAAAATAACTTGAAAAAATGATTAAGAGAAATCGGAATCGATGGAATGATTGAGATCATGTAACGAATGGTAATGTGAAAACAGCTGAAATTTTAAGAAAAACTCTTTAGTGCAGAAACTAGTCCACATGAGTGATAAATTCAATTAGCACTGCATCAATCGTCGAAGGATCAAAAAAGATGGAAATACCGAGGAAAGAAAGTACTAACCATTTAGTGAATGACAAGGTCCCAGTCATCATGAATGACTGGGATCTTGAGGAGGCTTATTGCTATTCAAAATCCAGTGAAGACCAATAGCTGCTACTGACGAAAAATCAGTGGTAGACTCCAGGGAATACCACAAGTTGTTCTCAAAGAGAATTCTTTGATGATAGTTTGTGAAAACTCCTTAATAATAATACTTAAATTTCTACATGGATTAATTCATTTTAACTAAATTTCAGTATATATTTCGGTGTAGACAGTTTTGTAAAATCTCCTACCCTTTGTTTAGAAAATTGTTTCTATATGTTGCTAGAAGAGCATATTTGATTTCTCTATCGCATAGTATTCCTCGTTATTATGCTGCATTTATAGACTATATTTAATACTATTCAATTCAACCCTAGTAGACAGTCATTAACGTTTCTACAATTGCATTGTGTCTAGCATCTATTGCTCACAGTATTAAGAATATGTTCCTTAATTACTTTGATCGCACATTGTAACCAATGATTGATGAAGTCAGATATTTTGAGGTCGAAAAAGATAATTTAATAGCATTTTTATTTATGAATTTATATATTCTGCTATTTTATGGAAAGTTTTTTTTTTCAAACCAAGTAGGGAATAAGTACCCTGACCGACTTCACTGTGAAGAAAGAAAATAAGAAACCTTTCCCTCAACACTGTTTTGACCTTCAACTTCGTAGTTTGCACACACGGCTCTGTAAACAAATTTCGGTCGGTGGGGGTACTTATTCTCTACTTGGTCCGTTTGTTTTAATATTACCAGAAAACATTTTATGACGTCTTTGGAAATATTCTTACTATAAGATGAACTACATCTCCTATTTTTATTTTTAGTGTTACTATGAGTATTACCATAGACGAGACTTGATTTCGATCATTTTGTAATTCATTTTTTATTTTATATCAATACCTCTATATTTGTTTTTCTAATGTTTATCCTATGGTAACATTATACGATATCAATTTATAAGTTTTCCTGCTACTCGTACTATTAAATTCATTATGTTCGAAATTAGATTTCTCAAAGTCGACATTTTCCTCATACACAGAGTATCATTATCGCATTGTTTATTTTTATTTACGTTTTTGGACATTTTTTTTTATTAGAGATGAAAGGAACTTTTAGTTAAAAATGAAAACAACGAAAAGAAGTTTCATTTTAACATTTCATAAACAACTTTGTTTGTCATCTTCGTTAGTAGCATGTACATGAGGGAAACGGGTTCGTAGGTGGAAGTGTTCTTCTGTAAAGATAGATTTAATATATTGTCGGCTTGTTGAGGAGAGAACAGCTCAGTCCACACGTGCTTACGTGCTTGCAGGCAGCAATTGTCGGGACGAAGGAGGCCAGTTAAAGGAGCGAGAAAGAGAAAAGTCTTCAGTGTATTTAAGTGTTGTAGTGTGTGTGTGTGCGTGCGTGTGTGTGTCGGTGTATTAACGAGAGCAGTTCTGCAGCATGATAAACAAAGTTTGTGTGGGCACCACACATAGAAACAAATGGGAGTTACAAGAGAGCCATGTTGGCTTGTTATACTCACTTTGGCCGGGGGCCAAAGCCCCCCCCCTCCACTGGCGATGTGTGATACTGAGCAGAGCAGGGAGAAAGAGAATTAAAGGTTTGTGATTTTGCCTTTTATGTACTTGATCACGTGATTGAGAGCTGGGTTGTGATTGGACAAGCCAGGGAGAAAATGGATGTTAAATCTTGAGCCGCGAGAATTAGCTCCTGCCTGTGATTGTAACAAGTTTCAACAGACTATTGATTTTTCACAGGTAGTGATTAGAGCTATTTACCCAAAACGTTTGCTATATAGTACAGCGTATGGTTTCATTCTCGGTTGATAAGTAAAATTATAAACTAATTTAATTATAACACTCCCAAAACTTTACTATACTATAAATAATATCTAAAGATAATTTTTATATTTTTATTTCTTAAAAAATCTATGCAGCATTTTTTCTTTTTATCTCTGAGTTACAAAGAATAGTGCATCATCTGTATGCACCATCTTCAACAAATGCGCTATATTTTTATACATGCATTTGAACTGATACTATTCAATAAAAATTATGAGTATTATTTACAAAGAATAGTGCATCATCTGTATGCACCATCTTCAACAAATGCGCTATATTTTTATACATGCATTTGAACTGATACTATTCAATAAAAATTATGAGTATTATTTCGAAGGTTCTAATTTTCTTTACAGCAATTTAATTCATATAAATAAATAACATTGGATTCATTTTCTGATTTAGTCTCAGAAATGATAAGTTAATAGTTATTGTTTTAAAGTTAAAATATTCTTTTATACCGCTTCCAGCAACGGCAGGACACAATACCTGCTATTAAACAGAAAACTTTTGTTTTGTTTTGTTGCGATACTGCATGTCATTTGCTCTGTGCTGTGTTCAAGAAAGAGAAACCTTTGTAAACTGGGGCAATTATCAAACAGGTGTCTTTTAAGAGTTGAAAAAGCGATGGTGATAGGACGTTACGACACATAAAACATTAATTAGACGGTTTGCAAGAGAATTGCCACCAGGTGAAGGTGATTTTTTGTGTATATATTTTAACACTGATGAGTTCCCATACTGAAGTAAAAATTAAAAACACATATACAACGAACCATATATATATATATATATATATATATATATATATATATATATATATATATATATATATATATATATATATATATGTATATATATATATATGTATATATATCAATTTGGGTTGAAACAATTGTTTCAATAAACAAACCTTTTGACAAACAATGAGTTTGTGTTCCCAATGAAGAATAAAGCGATGAAAGAGTGTTTACAGTTGTAATCTTGCACTATTGAGCTATTCAAATTTTGTTTTGTTAAAAAATTATATTTGATTATATATATACTAGCATGGGTGCCCGGCGTCGACCGGGTGTTTAGAGGTGTATGCTGAGCAAAAAAACAAAAACAAAAACAAAATAAAAACCAGGTCATTTTTAAAACTTTGACCCCTATTATGACCCCTTAACATTTATTGTTTGGAGCCCTAATCGAGTTATTAAGTAAGATCCATGTACAAGGAATCTATATCTAAAATTTCAAGTCTTTAGACTCAAAATTTTTCGGAGGAGTTTGGTAGAGTTCTCAAAGGACAAATCTTTAACCCCTTACCGCCAAAACATTAATATCTTCACCTTCCACTGGGCACTTTTCTAGGGGGGGGGGGGTCGTTTTTTTTCGATATTTTTTAAAGTCATCCTCTCCTTTCGGTTGTCTAGCCTTAATTAAAACCTACGTCACGTTCGGTGGTCGTAACAGTAAAGACGTCAGGTTTTTCCCGTCTTTTTCCTTCTTTGCGGTACGGGTTTGAGCCTGCCTTTCTACAACAATTTTTTTTTTTGCTCAACATACCCATCCAAACACCCGGGCAACGCCGGGCAACGCCGGGCAACGCCGGGCTGAAATGTTAGCATATATATATATTGTTTCGCAGCTCATCAGTGCGGCTAAATAGGCAACTACCTCAAGCCGGGATTGAAACCTGGCCGTCTATACGACAGTCAAGGCTCCTAACCACTATGCTATCGGCGGCTGCTGAGTGAGTCATGAGTTTAACGATGTTTTGACATCGTCCAAACTATCTAAGCTCGATTTGTTTACACAAAGAGCATCGTTTATACGCTAATAGTAATTCGTGTATCACTTCTCAATATGTTCAACTCAAGATGAGGAGCATTATAATCATCCACATACAGTACTGTTTCGTTGTTTCACAGCTCATCAGTATATATATATATATATATATATATATATATATATATATATAAATTGATATTGTCTGTCTGTGTGTGTACATTTCCCTACCGAACTACTCTGTCATTTTTCAGTCTACAGACTCGAGAGGCGTATTGAGATTTGGGAAAATCTTTTTAATCGGTTTTCGGCCAGAAATTTGTCTGTCAATGAGGTCAAAGTTCAACCATTTGACCTTTGAAAATTCTATCAAACTCTTCCGCCAATTTTAGGTCTAAACACTTAAATTTTAGATGTAGGTTTCTTAGACATGGATTAAACTTTTTAATTTGATTTGAACTCAAACCAATAAATATTAAGTGGTCAAAAATGGGGTCAAATAAAAAAAAATGACCTCTGCGGTCTCTATCAAATTACTCAGCATATTTCTGGTCTAAACATTTGAAATTTTACATAAAGGGTAATCAAACATGCAGCAAGCTTTTTACTTAGTTTTTTTTTTTGGGGGGGGATTTGGCTGCCAAGAGGTCAAAGTTGAAAGAGTTGTCTTTTGCAGACTCTACTAAACTCCTCCGCCAATTTTTGGGCTTAAACACTTGAAATTTTAGATGTAAGTTACCTGGATATGAGTCAAACTTTTTAATATATATATATGCACATAAAGTTACGAACTGTACATAGGGCCCGAGCAAAGCCCGGCTGAACTGCTTAATTAATTTTGAATATATATATATATATATATATATATATATATATATATATATATATATATTCAAAATTAATTTTAATATTTTGGGTATAATTATTGTTTAAAAAATACCCGGATAGATGTATTCAAGGAGCTCATAGAAAATATAAAATATAAAAATAAAAATATTATTCCAAATTGAATATATGAATTGTTTATTTTATTTTATATTTAACTGAAAGAGTTACAATCCTTTAATATTCGCAAAGAGAGAGAGAGAGAGAGAGAGAGAGAGAGAGAGAGAGAGAGTAATTTTGAAAATATATTAATGGCAATAAAGCTACACAAAGATGTACGCGTTTCATCGTCGCATCATAGTCATAAAAAATATTTATACGAAACTCTACTCCAGTATTAAATACTATTAAATTAAATACCATTAAATTAAATACCCTTAAAGTAAATACTATTAAAGTAAATACTGAAAATCTACGCACAATATAGTGTACCACTTAGGGGTGTCAGAAATTTCGTGAAAAATAGTGAATAATTCCACCCCGTCTTTCCAAGCTTATAACTCCTCGAAAAATGTAATTCAAGCCCTAATTTTTTTTCAATTGAAGGAGCAAAGACCAAGGTTTCATTAAAAAAACAGCAACAAAAACAAACAACGGGTTTTTTTTAAAAGGTTTTAAACTTCGGACTTTACAGGTAAATTTCTAATAAACACTACTTTTTTTGTTTTAAATTTGAATATATTATTTATTGACCTTTTTTCTTCAATGAATTAATAGTTTATTTTGGAAGTATAATCCATAAAGAAAATAAATAACCCACTTTTAAAAGAAAAATTACGAGTTTTTTTTAATATTTTATTCGCAGTTTCGTGTTAGGGGTGTCAAAATTTCCTACAGAAATTCTGATACACCTACCACTAGGTGTATCAGAATTTGAGGGGAATTTTTGACACCCCTAACACAACACTGCGAATAAAATATAAAAAAAAACTCGTAATTTCTCCTTTAAAAGTGGGGTGTTTATTTTCTTTATGGAATATACTTCCAAAATAAACGATTAAAGTTGTTTAAAAAATAATGGAAATATTATTTTTTTTATTTAAAAGAAAACAGTGTTTACAAATTGCCGGCGCGCCTTCATGCAGCCATTTTTTTTACGTAATGAAATCAATTGAATTTTACGAGCTTTTTTTTTCAATCTTTAAACTTAAAAATCTATCAAAATGTTTCTATTAGTTAAATTTTTACGATATTTTCAGGGTCAATGTGAAATTTTATGTTCTTTCCAATGAACCGAACATAATATTTTAGACAAACGTTTTTTGTAACCCCCCCATTTTGAAATGTCTATTAAATTTTAATAATTAATTTACTCACCAGAGTTTTATATATCACAAATTGAAGAGAAAAGATCAATGAATAATATATTGTAAATTAAAACAAACAAACAAACAAACAAACAAACAAAAAAGAAGTGTTTTTTGGAAATTTACTTGCTAAGTCCAAAGTGTAAAACCTTTTTTTTTAAACACGTTGATTTCTTTTTAATTGGAAGCCTATATTCTGATTATATTGTCCAGTAAGTAATGGACGCTGACGACAATTTTTTCTATTTCATTCAATGTTTTCTTTTTTTAGATATTTAAAAAACAAATTTCACTCGATAAAAAGTAATGAAAATATAATAAATCAAAAATTTTCTTTGAGAAAAGAAAACAAATTCTTCGATTGTTTTTTTTTTTTAAAGCAAATACTTATAAGTAAAATTTGACTATTTTTAAACTATGGGAACACATATTTCTTCGGGCACAAGGCTAGACGGCTAATGCGAACGCGTGTTTTTTTACTACCTTCTGTCCATCCGTAGTTCAAAATAAGGATAAATGTTACATGATAAGGGCTGTCCCCTTTTCATGTAAGTATAAAAATAGAGAGATTCAGTTAAAATGAAAATGAAATAGCATAGGCGAAATTCGAACCTCGTAAATAAGGTTTAGAAATAGATTACGTGTGAGAATTAGAAAAAGGAATGTAAAACAAACGATTGTTTAGAATAGAGTAAAATAGTTCAATAAAAGAATGTGCACTGTCAATTTTGTTATGAAAATTCAATTGAAAGAATGCAGCTACAAGATAATTTAATAAACAGGTCTTTAACATATTGGAAATATAGATTACTGAGTATAGGTTAAAATTCCTTTTGTAAAAAAAGGAGAAGTTTTGGACACGTATGCCCAGAACACGTGTGTATGACGTCATGGAAAAATAGGAAGTTCTAGAGATAGTTAGAAACTTAGGAGAAACTGAGAGAGTCAGAGAGAGTCTGAGGTCGACAGACGACAGTCCAGTCTGAGGATTCGAACGTCTAGAAGCGAGACGGTCACTTTGAAACTTAATATGTGAAGCTTTGAACTCTTGATGATGAAAACCACGGCCGGTCGTGAGAAGAAATAAACCCATAAATGTCGTCTTTGTGTTTGTGATTCTACCAAAAGGTAAAGTGAATTGTTATTATATGTCTATATGTCTGTGTTATAAAATGTCATGACATCTACATCTCATATCTACACTGAGACTGTATGAACAGTGAACACTGTCTCCTCATCATATTTCACTTCTAAGTAATGAACATATTTTTAATATATATGAATCGTTATAACACGAACAACATCCCTCTCTCAACAACATCTCTCTGAGTCTCACAGCACCCCATTTAATAAAACTCTCCCTAATAACTCTTACAATTTTTAGAACAATCTCTCTTACAACAACATCCCTCTTCTAACAACATCTCTCTCACAACATCCCTCTTAATAAAAGACTCTCTCTCCAAGACACAACAACAAACTCTCTCTAAGACTCTCACTTTTAACAAAAAACAATAACAACGAATAATAACAACAAAAACAATACTAATGAAACTCCTATATATAACAAATACGAATTGGTGCCCGTGGGCCAGTTTGCATCAGCGATGCAAGACCGAACCTAGGGTATATACGATAAATATAATTTGGAGCCGTAGCGACCTGACCACCCAGCAAGGGTGAGTTTAAAAAAACCCCCAAAAAACTTCGGTTACCACGGAAAAAAAGAAAAAATACACAACGTTTTAAAAGGGTCCAAGATAATAAATAAATAAATAATACCACGGGGGAAAAATTACACGATCACAGAAATGCGAACAAAAAAAGAAAAAAAAATTTGAACACACACGCACACAGAAAACTAAGGTTACAAGAAAATATTTAAAAAAGAAAAGAAAAAAAGGCCGATATGCCGTAATGAATGATAAAAGAGATACGGTCTGTTAAACAAACAAAAAAAAACTACCCACGAATAATCATTCATAAATAAAATAAAAACACAGCCGCACACAAATAAAAATAGGACAGTGTCATTCATAAATGTGTGTTAATGTCTGAATTGTTTAGAGAAACTGTCAATAATAATAAACAACAATTTAGTGTCAAAAGTCGAAAGTACATTTGAAATTCTCGAGTATTAAAAGAAAGAATGAATAAATAAATAAATAAAATAAAATACACTATAGAAAAAAGAAAGATGCAGAAATGAAATCAAATTTATGCATTCTGTATAATTTTCGGCTTTTTAGTGTGATTTCATTGTTCTGGTCTTTGAAAAAGGGACAATTTTTTGTTTTGTGTCAACGGACTTTTGAAATGTATAATGTAACGAATTATTATTATTATTTTTTTGTGTTTTGTTGCAAAATGTATTAAGGTATTTTCTTTTGAAAATGTGTTTTAAACAATATTGTAAATTTATACTTAATGTAAATGTTATTGATTTTCACAGCAAGAATTCAAAGATTCCAGTAAATATACATTAGATTTAAACAGTCTAGGAGAAAATAAAACTAGTTAAGACGTATAGTTGGCTTACAGATTCAGTTAGAATTTTAGAAGGGGGATAAGAATTAAAATTACGTAAACGGGTATTTAGAGAGTTTTTAGATGTGATAAGCCGTAAGAAAGATGTTTTTTTTTAGCATTTGGTTTTTTTTAAGAGATTCTATAATTTTTTCCAAGAAAAGTGACTTGGTAGGGATTGATAAGCACAAGATATGCCCCTATTCTAAAAATTTGGGAACCTGGTTAATTAAGTGCTTAAAATAAGCTGGTTGCACGTAACGACTCCAAGCAAGTGGTAAGACTTGGCTTAATTAATAAACAGGCGTTGGAAAGAATACGAAAATTCTTAAGGGGACCAGTAAACCGATGATAGGTAGTCCCGAGGCAATCACATATAGCTTAATGAAGTAAGAGACAGGCAAAAATATGCCGTAGATTACGTAAGAAAGATATAACCTTGTATTTTTTTTTTAGAGACGCATGAATGTGGGATATATCTGCTGGATCTTGGATAGGGGAAGTTCAAGAACCCAAGCAAGGAAATCTGAGTGAATCCGTATGAGAGAAAAAAAGGTATATCTTGATAGTTAAAGCCAACCAAGAAGATTGGTTATGAGCTTTGGTATGTCCCGTATAAGATAGTAATAGAATAATAAAAAAAACAAAGCCATACTTGATAAGACTAACCATGCGGAAAGAGATGATCAGGACACTTTTGGGACGAAGGAAGTCGTCCATTTCGAGGGAGGTGGAAACCTTTAGTCTGCGGCATATGGGTGGCTGGAAAGTAGCTGATGTGAATCTTAGGTAAAGACCCTACACCCAAAAAGTAAATGCCAAGAAGATCAGAAAGGTTCTGATCTTATAAAAATATAATAATTGTGAAGTCGGCCGAGGAGGGCTGACTGAAAGAGATTTTTTTTTAGCCTGATCTTTCCTAGATGTGTGGTTGTGTAAATGTAGAAAAAATGTACTAAATTTAAAAATGCATACATTTTTTTTTGTGAATTATGGAAGGGAGGGATGTTACATGATAAGAGCTGTCCCCTTTTCATGTAAGTATAAAAATAGAGAGATTTAGTTAAAATGAAATTTAGCGAAATTCGAACCTCGTAATTTAGGTTTAGAAATAGATTACGTGTGAGAATTAGAAAAAAGGAATGTAAAACAAACGATTGTTTAGAATAGAGATAAAATAGTTCAACAAAAGAATGTGCACTGTCAATTTTGTTATGAAAATTCAATTGAAAGAATGCAGCTACAAGATAATTTAATAAACAGGTCTTTAACATATTGGAAATATAGGTTACTGAGAATATAGGTTAAAATTCCTTTTGTAAAAAAAAAGGAAAAGTTTTGGACACGCATGTCCAGAACACGTGAAAGAAGAGACATGTTTTAACATGTGTATGACGTCATGGAAAAATGGGAAGTTCTAGATATAGATAGAAAAACTTTAGAGTTAAGCAGACAGAGCAGGGGGAGAGACGGTGAGGGAGTTTGAGAACGATAGACGATAGTCTGCAGTTTGGAATTCGAACGTCTAGAAGCAAGACGGTCACTTTGAAACTTAATATGTAAAGCTTTGAATTCTTGATGAGAAAACTACGGCCGGTCGTGAGAAGAAATAAACCCATCATGTGTTTTTATAAAACGTCGTCTTTGTGTTGTAATTCGACCAAAAGGTAACGTGAAAATTGTTATTATATGTCTATATGTCTGTGTTATAAAATGTCTTTACATATACATCTCATATCTACAATGTGAACTCTACATCTCATATCTACACGAAGACTGTCTGAAGACTATCACCTCACTCTAAGAGCTTCTCATATCTACAAATCTAAGAATGAACATTTTTAATTTATATGAATCTCTCTCTCTAAGATACAGCAACAATTTTTAGAACAATCTCTCTCACAACATCCCTCAACAACATCACTTGTAATAAGACTCCCTCTTCTAAGGCTGCGCTCTTAATAAGACTCTCACTATTAAAACGTCCTAACAACGAATGATATAACAACAACAAGAAAAGAAATAAAGAATAATCATAAGAATAATAATGAAACCTATATATAACACAAGATAAAAATTATTGCGTAATCACGCTTTTTTCAAATAGTCGTTTAAAACATTCTTTTATTTAAAAAATAAATGGAATTTAAAACATAAATATGGATAAATTCTGAGCAATGAAGAATGGAATTCAATAGTATTTTTTATAGGTAAGTGATTTTTTTATAGGTAAGTGATTTTTTTGAATTTATATCGTTTTCTTGTAACGAAGTAAGTAAAATTTCGTTGATTTTCTTCAAATCTTTTTTTTAAAGAAAACCGATTTAAAAAAACAAATATTGCATAATTTGCTATTAAACCTGTTATTTTTAAAAACAAATTTGGTCTTTGCTCCTTCAATTAAAAAATAAATTAGGGTTTGATTACATTTTTCAAGTAGTTTTAAGCTTGTACAGATAGTTGAGTTGTGATGCGACGAAACAGGACTGCATGTGGATGACTATATATATATATATATATATATATATATATATATATATATATATATATATATATATATATATATATATATACTAGCATTTCAGCCTGGCGTTGCCCGGGTGTTTAGAGGTGTGTGTTGATAAAAAAAAAAATAAAATAAATAAATAAGTGGTAGTAGGAAGGTAGGCTCGAACCCATACCGCGAAGGAGGAAAAGAACGAGGAAAAAACATGACGTCTTTGCTCTTACGACCACCACCAAACCAGAAGTGACGTAGGTTTAAATTAAAGTTAGACAATCGAGAAGAGGGGATGACTTTCGAAAATATCGGCGAAAAAAGCGACTCCTCCCTCTTGAAAAGTGCCCAGTTGAGGTTGAAGAAATTAACGTTTTTAGTCAATTTATCTGTATTTGTCGTCTGAAGGATCGAGCTTAAAAACGATACTGATCTTGTGAAAATCCGTCGCCTCTTTCAAAAGTTTTAGGCAGACATGCAAACATACATACATACATTTATATATTGGTAGCTCAAATTTTCGACCCAAACCGATTAAAAAGCTTCTTGCCCTATCTCTGAATACCCTTTATGTAAAATTTCTAATGTTTAGACAAGAAATTGTCCGAGTAATTTGGTAGAGACCGCAGAGGTCAAATTTTAAAAATCTTTGACCCCTATTTTGACTCCTTAACATTTATTGTTTTGGGCTCAAATCAAGTTATTAAGTTAGATCCATGTAACCTATATCTAAAATTCCAAGTGTTTATAATACAAAGTTAGCGGAGTTCTCAACGGTAAAATCGTTGAACTTTGACCTCTTATCAGCCTAATTTTTGGCCGAAAATGGATTACAAAGATTTTTCCACATCTCCAGAACCTGTATATCAAATTTCGAGTCTGTAGACTGAAAATTGACAGAGTTATTGTGTAGGGAAATGGACACAGACACACAGACACGCACACATTTATAGATATACTAGCAGTTCCGCCCGGCTTTGCTCGGGCCCTATGTACTGTTCATAAGGTTATGTGCATATGTATATATTAAAAAGTGTGAATATGTAAAGTAATGCCTTTCTGTATAATAGTTTTCTTTAACTACCATAGAGAAAAGATAGACAGACATTTTCACTTGTATAGATATATAGATAGATAGATAGATTGGATGCAACATATAGTAATGATTTAAAAAGTATAAACAAAAAAGACTCGTGCGCCTCCACCGAGAATCGAAACCAAAACGTTCAGCTCACAATTTATTTTGCCTCTGCCGTCAATGACTGGGCTATGAAAACATGTTTACTGCAAGGCTAAAATTTAAAACATAAATCAATAGCTACTATGTTATGCATTCGTAATGCCGGCGTTCGACTTTCACCTGGCAAAGTTCATTTTTTTTAATTTTTACACTTTTGCCACGATTTTTCCAGGCTAAAACCCAAATATAAAGTTTCGCATGGATTCAAATACCTTATATATGAAGTTTCATGTCTGTAGTTTGTTAGGCAACATTTGTTAAACAAAAATATATACGTATACATAAATATATATGGAAACCATTTTGTGTTTACAATAAACTTTTTACGCAATTATAAATCATGTAGAATATTTGCATTAATATAATTACACGTAATAGTTAACTAAAGATGATTATCCCTTTAGAAAACCGAAAACAACTAATAGGGAATTAATTAAAATTAATGTTTAAAAGAATATGCAAATTAACTAGATCTTTTGCTAGTGAATGCAATTCCACAACCCATATTTTAGAAAATTGTATTTTCTTTTTAAATAAGTAGAAAAGAGGGTTTTTAATATGAATATCAATACACACAAAAGAAAAACGAATTTATATATATATATATATATATATATATATATATATATTACTCCTGTGTATTGATATGCATATTAAAAACTCTTTTCTATTAGTATTTATTTGCTTTCCCACCAAAGCAAAATGTGACACAAGGTCGTTTTTAATGTGGGATTAAACCAACTCCCCGAAAAAAAGGCAAAAGGGGCACTCTGGTTGGGACCAAAAATAATAATTGTCCCAGTATAGAGGGTTCCCCTCCATTGACTGGTACAAATTACCTTAAGTGCAGCATCTGCAGAACAGATACTACACTTTGAGATATTAAATCTTCTATTTAGGTAAAAAATGAACACGAACAAAAAACTTAGGCACAAGGCCAACTCAAAAGGGGGGAAAACAATGGGGGTCGTTGGTCATCCTTGTCGCTCTAGAACTAAATAAAAGTTTCTCTTAGCTAGAATCTTCTTTCACCATAATACCGCATTCGCCCTTTTGTACTTGGGAAAGTCCTACTTAGCACCCAATTTTTAAAACATTTTTATTAGCGTGTAAAAACAAAAAAGATAACAAGAAAGGTAATACAATAATTCATTTGTGTCAAGGGTGGAAAAAAATACCAGTAGTGGTTAGTAGGGCCCTCCCAATCCAGTCTAGTTAATAGACTGCCCATTCCACTTTGGTTTGTAAAGGAACCTGAGCTCCTGCGGGCCAGTCTCTAAGTTGGGATGCTCTCTAGATGGGACGAAATGGAGAAAAGAAAATTTTGGGGTGGGGACACTTTGATCCAGGTCCAAAGAACAACAGAAAATTGGCCACCCTCTTTTCTATTTATTTAACTATTTATTCAAAAAGAAAAAATCACGGACTTTACAAAATTTTTAAAATAAAAATTATATAAAATATAAGACTAACTCTTTTCAAATGTGGCATGAGGGCAAAATGGGTGGGTGGGGGTTGGGCTCTATATCTCCTTGTCGAGCTCAAGTGTTAGTGACCTCTAACGAGAATAAAAAAAAAAAAAAGAATGGTGGTCGACTACAGCGACACCATAAATAAATTTACAAAACTGGATGCCTATTCTATGCCTAACATTACTAAAATGATTGATGACATAGCTCGATACAATGTTTTTACAACACTCGACTGGAAGTCTACTTACCATCCAATTAGTCACGCCGATCGGAAATACACAGCATTTGAAGTAAATGGAAAACTTTACCAATTTACTCGTATCCCTTTTGGCGTCACTAACGGAGTAAGTGCCTTTCAAAGATGCATCGATGGCAGTGTAGAAAGAGAAAAATTAACAGACACTTTTGTGTATGCAGACAATGTCACAATATGCAGAAAGAAAGCTCATTTATACCAACTAGCGTTTACGGTCGGCGTGTGCCATGCCTAGGCAGGGAACACGTACTCAAGCCTGTTTCACACGAATGCACATAAACTAGTGGTGTGAATCCACCTCCTACTAAACTGTGAGCGAGATAACCTCCTTCTTTCGCATCTGATTTTGATTTTAAGTTGGTTTTTAAAATACAAAATTAGATCCCGATGAGAAGGCGGCTCCCCTCATGCCCTATCTCTATGCGTGAAACCCACTACTAGTCTAGCTACGGCCAAGGTCGTTAGAAACACCATTCGTTCCTCTCTAGGCCACAAGGGATCTGTGTTATAGACTACGGATGCTAAATCCAGGAACGTCACCTGATCGGGGACAGTGCGAGCCGTGACCTCACTGACATACCCCCAAAATTCATGGAGCTTGGAACAAGTAAAGATTGCATGATCTATAGTTTCTAAAATATCTTCCTTGCACCGTGGACAAAAAGGACTAAATACCCTACCAATTCTGAACAGTATGTCATTGAGGGGTAAAGTGTTTCTAACCAATCGCCGGGTTAGGGAATATTCAGAATTGTTAAGATATACCCAGCCTGGCGCCCAATTCCATAGGGAGTGAACCGCCCCCTCCAACAGCTGTAGCCACTCCCCAAATAAATACAAACCCCGATACAATGCCCTTCTAGGCTGTGCAAGGTCAAGGGACACTGGCATTGCTCTAAATGCATCTCGGCATTTGTTGAGGAATTGTGATTGCTCTCTCGGTCTTCTTTGGCATTCAATTAAGTGATTGGGGATAAGGTTGGGAAAGGCTACCAACTGTGGGACCCCAAGCAGATTCCTCCATCAGAATTCTACCCAGGAACGCCAACCTTTCGGGATTTTCATGACTAGCCAGGTCAGGCATCCCCAGGCCCCCATCTTCAAGACGTTGAGTACAGACCTGTCTATGGACTAGCAGCCGTCATTCATTCCACAACAGTGAAAAGAGCGCACGCGTTAAGGCCACCATGCGGATCATAGGCAGAGGAAGTACAGCCAGCAGGTAAAGGATCAGCAGAAACACATAAGTAGCACACGCCTCCGCTCTACCTTTAAGGGACAATCCCCTTCAAAACCAAACCCTCACAGACGCTTTGACCTTTGTACTTTCAACCAATTCTTATTGAGCTGAAGGCTGGGTCCAAACCAAACACCAAGGATCCGGACCATCTCACCAGCAAAATGCGCCAGGCAGTGCATTCGATCCCTGCCAAGCGGGCAACCTCAGGCCAACAGATTTGCTGAGATTGACAACAGCCTCTGTAACTTTTTGATAACGCTTGAGAGCCTTAATCACCGTGATAATATCAACGACGCTCGAAACAAACACGGTGACATCATCGGCAAATGCAGAAGCCGTGGCTCACGCGCCACCAGGAAGAGCAATACCATGCAGGGCCGGTCCAGCCATCTTGGACCTCACGTTCCTAAGGAATGGTTCCAACATGAGGACATATAGAATGAACGACAACAGACACCCCTGTCGCACCGACTGAGAAACCACGAATGACGCCGACTGCACCCCGTTGACCTGCACAACTGCCATCAGCCGAGCATGCAAAATGGAGATCCATCTGCAGAAGCCGGACCCAAAGCCGGCAGTCTCTAAAACAGCCATCAGGAAACGATGATCAACTCTATCAAACTCCTAGAACTGATCTAAGTTGATCAGCGTGACTTCGGTGTCATCTTCTAGGTTTTCTAGGACTGTACGAATCAAATGCAAATTGTTTTGAATCGATCTCCCCTTCACAGCATAGTTCTGATCCAGTTCGACCAAGTCAGTGATATCAACCTGCCAACGATTCGCAAGAACTCAAATTTTCAAATCCGTGTTCATCAACATGATAGGCCTAAAGTCATCCAACCCCCCAACATGTGTGTCCTTCTTTTTCAGAAGTGTGACCACGCCTTTGGTAACCTGACTCGGGATGGATTCCGTGTCAAACCAATGGTTAAACATACCCATCAGAATCGGAACAAACGTGTGCAACAACCTCAAGAACAGCTCGTAGGGCAGACCATCGAGTCTTGCTTCATAGCAGCAATGACCTCACACTCTGCAACCCGACCATCACAACTAGCTGCTCGGGCCACCTCCAGGCAGGGCAAGCCAGCCGAATAGTTGCCAAACTCCTGACGCGGAGTCTGGACAGCTGTGCAAAACGATCTTCAAAGTGCACTCGAAACTGCTCGCAAATCTCCCGAGCCGACACTAATGAGTGTCCTGCCGGGCTCTGAATCTTAAGAATATACCTGTCCAATTTGCGCCCGAGCGAATAGACTCGTTTGAATTTGTCAACATCCACAGCTTCGTTGGGCATCTTTTTAATCCTAGCCCTAACTACCTGGCCCTGATATCGCTTGCTAGTCAAACGACTCAGGTCCGTTTTAGCTAGGTTTATCTCTAGGGAATCCACCCCCTAGCCACTGCCCGACACAGCCTATCCTCTAGCCGCTTCTCTGCCTTGGCCCTATCTAGAGAGGCGTTAGCCATATTTGACAGAGAAGTCTCTAATACTAGATTTGGCGTTTACTCACCACCTACTCCTGGCAACCACCCCCACTAATCCCTTTTTAATGTGTTCAGTTAGATTTTCCCAGAAGTCATCTATCTCCAGTAAGGAGGTATTTAACTTCCAGTACCCGGCTAACCTGGGGTTCCTATCTAAATCTAACCTGGCCACAAGTAGTTTGTGGTCAGAGTGATCTAACCAGTGGAACGTGGGACAAGATATGTATTCTACATTGCCTCTTCTAACAACCGATCCAAGTAAGTACTTGAAATGGAAGGCCTGCTAGAGAGCCACGTCCACATCTCCCACCCTGGATAATCCACCCGATACCTGTCTACCAGATAGCATCTTGCCATCAGGTCTGACAGACTGGTTTCACACCCATCCGTTCCTCTAGTCCCGCACACCTTATCTACCCTGAGATCAAGGATGGCATTCCAATCACCCACTTGGACTAACCGTTCCGAACCCCCGAGAAACACCTCCAACCGCTGGAAAAAGGAAACCCGCTACCGTACACAATTGGGCGCATACACCGCGACGACTCTATTTGCAACGGTAACATCAGCCACGATCAGTCTACCATCACTATCCGCTAACCTTTGCAGAAAGGGTGCGCCTAACTAACAAAGAAACCTCCCTACTTTGACTATCACCGTATGCTGAAAAGACATCATAATGCCCCTCCAGCACCCAATGATCGTCAATGGAATTGTAGTAAGTCTCTTGTAACATAGCCACGTCTATGTTCATGGACATGAGGTCCCTCAGTACCCTAGTGGCTTTGCTTCGGCACCTCATGCCCCTAGTGTTCAAACTACACAGGCTCAAGGACATGGCCATTATGCCTAGATATCCGCAACCACCGGCCTAAAGTCTTTGGGAATTAGGATTCCACAGGATTGAGCTATGTGGTCAAATAGCAAAATGTCATCTCGGCAGCAGGAGTTGGCAGTCATGGTATGAGCGCAGCTGATATATTTTTCAACCACCGGTCTCCCATGGCGGATCACTGAGTTGGTGATGTGGTGTGTTGCACACAGGGCCTTTGAGCGTGTAGTGTTGTAGCTTAGTGAATGTGTAGAGTGCTTAGCTGCTTGGCTTTCAGGTGCTTTGCTCCTCTTGCTTCCAGCTGTAACCGCCACCTATACTCGCAAGAGTGAAGGGGAGGCAGTTTAGTAAGCCCTGCCCACTGGTGGTTAGAGCGTCTCACTGGTCAAGACTCGCATGCCACCTCCTCGTGGTACATCACGGTTTAACTGGGTACCTTGCGGCCCCAGGCTAAGTGTATGTGGGATCTCGGAGTAGTCTGGAGCCCCAGAGGTGTTGAGTGCATGGCCCTCCGGCGTGAGGACACGCCCTGGCTTACACCAATCCAGACCCCAGCTATGTGGTCAAATAGCAAAATGTCATCTCGGCAGCAGGAGTTGGCAGTCATGGTATGAGCGCAGCTGATATATTTTTCAACCACCGGTCTCCCATGGCGGATCACTGAGCGGATGAATCAAGAACGATCAACGGTCAGGGATCAACACCCAGTTAGCGGGTACTGCGGGGCAACCTACCACTGCTCCAGCTGTCGCACTCCTGTGCTCCGCTGGGGTCCGCAATGTTGGGTCCAGAGGTGGATGTTCTGTTCTGGGCATGCACTCATCCACTACTTCCCTGCCCCGGCGCTTGACGTTTCAGGCAACTACTATGGATATGTCAAGATTCCTGAACTGTAGAAGACTGAAGCGCCTTGCCAATCGTCGTCCTCGACGTTAAGGGCCTATGAATGAGTGAATGAATGAATGAGCGAGGTTGCCCGAAAGTAACTCAGACGTTACTTGTCTGTCCCACGCAATACCTCCAACATCCAATGGGAAACTTAATTTTAGGGCCCTATAAAAATAACGGTGGACGTAAATAGGGACTCTCCCTTCGCACCTAGGTGCCAGCTAATTGAGGGAGTTGTGTTCCTCTTCCACCAACTTTAAATTCAGATTCCACATGGCCTTCGTGCGTCCTCTTCTTGTTTGATGCACAAAGGTCATGACTAAGGGGGCGTCTGGGAATTTTCAGTCTACAGACACGACATTTGATATATAGGGAGATTTGGGAAAATCTTTGTAATCCGTTCTTGGTCAGAAATTTGGCTGTTAAGGGGTCAAAGTTCAACGATTTGAACTTTTTTTTTTTTTTTACACAGGCATCACCATTTATCAAGGCCAAGAGGCCACTCGAGGATAAGGGTTAAAGAGTGTACAGTAGAAATTGGACAATATAGTAATCGTTAGTAATGGATATTCGGTAAATTTGTTAACTTATATGGAACGGCTCATCAAAAACTTGTTTACGTTAGACTTGAAGACAACCATATTGTAGTCAGCTGGAAAGCAGGAAAACAGACGACAATTCCATAGGCGTGCAGTTCTAAGAAAGAAGCTTTGCTCATGGAATCTACTAATTTCGACACAGATAAAGAGTGGGGGAAATTAGTAATAATGTTTTCTGCTAGACGGGTGTTTCTTGTGAAAGTTTGGCGAGGGGGGACCATAGAATGGAGCTTAGACGAGCACTTGCCATGAAAACAATGATAAAGCAGAGACAAAATCGCAACATCTCTTTTGTGAGATAGAGGTTGCAGGGAAAAGAAAAGGACATCTCCGACGAGGCTGTGAAGATTATTTTGAAATCTATCAAGGTAGGATAAGTCCTTTTTAGCAGCCCCTACCCAGATGTGGCAACAGTACTCCATCCTTGGACATACCTGGCTCTAAAATAGATAGAGAATTGCATCAGCAATGAGATATCTACTGGATCGATAGAAGGATTCCAGTATTTTTCTAGCGGCCTTGGCAACAGATTTAATGTATGTGTTCCATTTAAGATCAGGAGTAAAGGTCAAGCCCAGAAGCTTGTCAAAACAGGAGGCCTCCCCAAGACGAGAGCCATTCATTTCAATTGATGCCAGATGGGGATCAGAGCGTTTATGATGTAAAGATAAAAGCTTGGTTTTAGATGCATTAAAAGTAACAAGCCACCTCTTTCCCCATTGTACTACTTGCTCAAGATCAGAGAAGAGAGAATTAGAGAGAACTTGGTTGTTTATGGTCTTAGATGTGCTACCAAAGATAGTAGTGTCATCAGCATAAATGTCTACGAATGATGTAAGGATGTGATTTGGAAGATCATTAATATAGATCAGGAAGAGAGTTGGACCCAGGATGGACCCCTGAGGGACTCCAGAATTAATACTGAGAACTTCTGATTTCTGCCCATCAACCATTATTCTTATGAACCTATCAGAGAGAAATGATTTAATAATTGAGAATACATTTCCATCTATACTGTAGCTGGAGTTCTTGTGAAGTAAACCTTTATGCCATACCCTATCAAAGGCCTTTGATATATCAAGAGCAATTGCCCTAGAAAGGTAGCCTCCTTCAAGAGATTCACTAATCCTATGAGATATAACTGTAAGCACCTCTGCTGTAGATCTAGCAGAATGGAAACCATATTGCGTGTCACTGAGATGGTTGATTACTTCTCTAGTCAACACAGATTCTAGCAACTTACTCATGACGCACAGGAGACTTATTGGCCTGTACTGAGAGGGAGATTAGCGATCACCTGAATTCTTAAATACAGGGCATACTGATGAGATTTTCCAGGGTAATGGGAAGCAATTCTCCTTAAGACAACATTTAAACAGTTTTGTAAGTATGGACGCTAGTTCTGGTTGAATCTTTTGATTAAAAATTGAAATACCGTCAGTGCCAGTTGCTTTACTGGAATCAAGGTTTTTGATTAGTTTAGCAATATCACGTACAGATATTTGTATGTTCCATAGCGTGTTTTCTGATACAGGAAGAAATATTGGAGGTTGGCGGCCTTTGTCGCAAAGGGTAGAATTAGCTGCAAAGTTCTTGGCAAAGAGTTTGGCTTTGTCTGATACTGATGAGATTAACTCAGGTCCATTGATGATAGTTGGGATAGAGCACACGCTTCTGTTCAGGATTCTGTTTGCTATTTGCCAAAACTGGTGGGAACCAAGCTGCTGCTCAGCTACTTTGGACTTGATGGACTGAGCATACAACTCTCTTGCGTTCTTTATTACTTTTTTACAGTGGTTGCTGGCAGCCCTGAAAGCGGCTTTAGTCTCAGTACATCTGTTACGTTGGAAGCAGTGGAAAAAGTGATTTCTATGTGCAATGGCAGTAGCACATTCTTGAGAAAACCATGGTTGGCTGTTAGGTTTTTGCTGGAACTTTTTCGAGGGTATGAAACCTACAATTAACAATTCCGTCAGGTCTGATACTATAGAGTACACATCCTTTTTAAACATGGAATGCAGAAGTAGATCTAATATAAATGTACGGAAACTATCCCAGTCAACCATAGACTATCGATATACAGTATGATGGAGAGGTACATCTGGGGACTTATTACAGAATGGAAGCTGAACACAGTTCAGGGCAAGTTGTGAGAAAAAGGTTTTGGAGACTTGCATACTGGCCGTCAGTATCAGGCACACGGTTGGGTTCGTGAACAATCTTAGTGTGAGGTCATAAGCAATGGAGAAATCATGACAACCTCCCCTCATCATCGGTCTTGTTTGAGTTAACCATTCCACATTGTTAACATTATAGTCTCCCCAGATATGAACGTTAGCTGAAGGATAAGCAGATAGGACATAGTCAATTTTCTCAGATATGATTTTAAAGATAGTAGCTCTCCTGTTGTGGGGGCGATAGAGAGCAAATATAAATACAGTAGTTTGAACAAGTGCAACTCGGAAGCACATATAGGGTAAGTTAGGATCTTCTCTGGAGATGTCCCTACCACATGGAAAGCCATCTTTTATATAGGCACATATTCCATGCCCATGGCGATCTTGGGGATCAGATTTGGAAGTAAAATTAGAGTATCTTTTAATTACGAACTCATCTAGGGAAATAGTCTGTCCAATGCCAGTTTCACTTAGAAATAATATGTCTGGTTTAGTCTCCTGTAATTGGGTTTCAACTTTTGGAAGCTTAGAACGTAGACTCCTGATGTTCAAGGAGCCATGGTAGTGGGGGTCTATATTAGAAGGTGGAGATCCGGGTTTAATCGTGTATTTTTTTTATTGAAACTGTTCATGATGGAGTTTTGGGATTTGTGGACTAGGTCGACAGATTTGCTTGAAGCAGGGCAGAGAGGGAAAGCAAGAGAAAAATAGAAATGAAGAAATATATATTTTTGTAGCACATGAAAAGATAAAGCCGTAACAATTACCCACAAATATGGCATCGAGATGCCCCACCAGAAGCTACTGCATGGTCCAGAATCTCTTCACCAAATGGCAACACAGCAGCTCCAGTACTTTGCACCTGCTGATAGGACAGCCTCCTTGGTGGTTAATCCAAGGTTCGGGTCCCTGACTATCAGGCGGATAACGTCAGTCCAGATAAAACGTTTACCTCCAGCACCCTTACTAGTGACATGGCTACAAGGATAGACATAGAAACAGAAAATTCCCGACATCTTTGGCAGCTGTTCACGCAAAATACTGCCAACCTAGAATACAGCTTTTTCTTCTCCCTTTGTCAGAAAAATCACCCATTAAAAAATGAGGACTGAGGGACAAATAAAGAGAAGCAAGAGTAATGGGAGCTGCCGATAACGCATCCACAATGCCATTAAAAAAATATTAAGTATTGTTTTTTTTATGACCACAGGAAGCAAAGTTACGACCAAGCAAAGTTGACGAAGAATATTTCAAAATTGATAAGTTAAATAGGCATATATCATCCATTTTCATATAGATAATAGTTTCAGAATTATTTTCATGTATAATATGTAAATATTTAATAATTATTAATCGCGCGGAATTTTCTGTAAAATGTTATCTTTTATAGAAATCAAATCCGCTTACAGAAAAACGGTTGCTAAGCGTGTCATGCGCTGAGCTTACTAAATTATTCTCTTAAAATTAGAAAACTGTCTTACTATTTTTTATTCTGAGTTCGTCAATTTAAAAAAAATTATTTTCAAGTTTTTCAAATTTGATTTCCAGACAATGCTACTTTGTTGTTTTTAATGCTTGTAGTACACATGCACTAATAAACAACAAATTGTAGTAAGTACATGCATTTAACTTCTAATTGGTATGTAAAGTAGAATTGTGTTTTTTAGTGGTAAAAAAGTATATATATATATATATATATATATATATATAACAAATAAAAGGTATTTGTGCACTTATGCTACCATGCTGAAAAATAAAATTTAGAAACCCATTCTTAGCATGGTGAGGAAGCGTGTTTTTTGTTAACTATTCTGTACTTTCACCGAACAATTAAATAAAAAAGATATCGTGAAACTTAAATTTATTTTAACTCATTGTCAAGACCATTTTTTCGAATCTGTAAAACAAACTTCTTTTTTGTTTGTTTTGAGAACTCTACCAAACTCCTCCGACAATTTTGGGTATAAACAATTGAAATTTTAGATATATGTTCCTTGGATATGGATCTAACTTAATAACTTGATTTAAGCCCAAAACAATAAATGTTAAGGGGTCATAATAGGAATCAAAGTTAAAAAAATATTGACCTCTGCGGTCTCTACCAAATTACTCGGACAAGTCCTGGTCTAAACATTTGAAATTTTACATAAAGGGTATTCACAGATAGGGCAAGCTTTTTAAGTCGAAAATTTGAACTACCAATATATAAATGTATGTATGTATGTATGTTTGTTTGCATGTCTGTCTAAAACTTTTGACAGAGACGACGGATTTTCACAAGATCAGTATAGTTTTTAAGCCCGACCCTTCAGACGATAAATACCGAAAAATTGGCTAAAAACATTAATTTCTTCACCCTCAACTGGGCACTTTTTCACAGTGACGGGCCCCTTTTTTCACCGATGTTTTCGAAAGTCATCCCTCTTTTCGATTGTCTAGCCTTAATTTAAACCTACATCACTTCAGGTTTGGCGATGGCCGTAACAACAAAGACGTCATGTTTTTTTCCGGTTGTTTTCCCCCTTTGCGGTACGGGTTCGAGCCTGCCTTCCTACTACCACATTTTTTTTTGCTTAACATACACCTCCAAACACCCGGGCAACGCCGGGTACCCATGCTAGTATTTATATATATATATATATATATATATATATATATATATATATATATATATATATATGTAATTCTTGGTTTGTTAGTTATCAATAAAACGATTTTTCTACATTACCAATTTAATTGAAATTTTTAGACAGTCTTTCCTTAGAGTCGAGGAATGTTTTTATGTTATTAAAATAAATTAATATTGCAAATTATAAATGAAATAAAATAAAAATAGTTTTCCTAAGTCGTTTCTGCAAGACTGCTCGGTTTTATTTCCTGTAACCTCCGTTTCACCGACTCTCGAATTACAAGATTTTAATCGATAAGTAAAAAAAAAACATCCCCTATTTTTTAAATTTAAATTCATTTGTTTATCTTAAAGCTTTTCACCCATCAAACATTTTAATTGTTTAGTTTCTTTCACAGCATTGTTTACATAAAAAGTTGGTTTTAACTTTTTATAAACTATAAAAAAATAAGAAATTGCTGTTTAATTTTTATGACTTGCCCCAGCGTATTATAATCAGCCTAACCTCCCCACGTTAAAAACAGCTGTCGGATTACCCCCCAAACCTTGAAAGCCGTTCTAAACATGGGGAGGTTGGCGTGTTTATTCCGAAAGCCGGTTTTAACATGGGGAGGTTGGCGTGTTTATAATACACTGGGGCAAGTCGTAAAATTAACGAAGTTGCTATTATTTATTGCAAAAATTGCTTAAAATTTATTTATTGGACAAAAAAAATGACATTTTCTACAAACATTTAATAAGAAATACAAATGAATGGTAGTTTTTTTTTCTACATTTAAAATTTTTTTAAAGTTTTTTTTTTATGTTTCTACATTTAAAATTTTACTTTACTTGCCGAGCTGAACGTTGAGAAAATAATTACACAACACTTAAAATTCAATTCATTGTGGATTTATTCAAACAGTCCTTTGGAAAATAAATATTTAAAATAAAATTTATGTTATTTTTTAAAATAGTATTTTCACGTTAAATTTTACAATATCTTTTTGTTTATCAATTTGTTAGGTAAACATTTACCTAACAGATAACCCGGCCGGTTTCTAATGTGTGGAAAATTTAGCTGACTCACCAAAAAAAAAAAAGGGTACTCTGGAAATAACAAAAACAAAAATTGCCTCAGTCGCGAAGGATTTCTCCTCTACTGATCGAGGAAAACAAACGGTGAAGTGTAGTTCATCTTCTGTTTCTCTCCCTCCGCTCTTTCTTCCTCTCTTAATATCTCTCTCCAATCATCTCTCCCTCTCCCTCTCTCAATCTATCTTTCTCTCTGTATCACTCTCTCCATCTCTCTTTTAGCCTCTTTCTCTCTCTATCCCTCTCTCTCATTTCCTCTGTCTCGCTCCCTCTCTGTTTCTAACTCTCCCCCTCTCTGTCTATCTATCAATCCCTCTATCTCTTAATCTGTTTCCCTCTCACTTTCTGTTTTCTATCTATATATCTTCTTTTCTATCTGTCCATCTCTAATCCCTCTTCCTATTTTACTCTCCTAAATTAATTACAGTGAATAAGGCATTGTCAAAACATGGATAAATCCTATTTTAGTCGCCTAATATTGCTTGCAGGAGATTTTAGACAAATGTTACCTGTAATTCCTCAATCAACACCAGCAGATGAAATAATTACTTGCTTCAAATACTCTACTTTTTAGTGCCATGTAAAGACATTAAACTTAACTCAAAATATGCATGTCCAGTTTTAGGCTGCTTGGTCCGCACAGAAATTTTTGCATCGCTTGTGGGAAATTGGTGCCAGCCGATCTGAGTTAAGGGCGAAATTCTTTGCCTCTTAACTTCTGTAATTTTATTACATCAAAGTTGGTTTCAAAGGTTTTTGCAGATATTCAAATTACTTATGCGAATTCCACTTGACTGAGTGAACGAGCTATTCTTGCAGCTCAATACAAAGACGTCCATAAACTTAACGCTATTCTTCAACAAAATTCCAAGTGAGTTAGTCAAATACAAATCCATCGACACTACTGTGGAAGCAGATAAAGTGGTTAATTATCCAACAATTTGGCAGGGATGCTACCGCATGTACTGCAACTGAAAATTGGCGTACTAATTATCATGTTAAATATGAACCAATCCAAGCTTCGCAATGGCACATGGCTTGCAGTAAAAAAATTAACAAACAATATCATAGAAACAACAATCTTAACAGGGCCTTTCACAGGTGAATGTATCTTCATTCCATGCATTCCTATGATTCCACCGGATACATCATTACACTTTAGGAAATTGCATTTTCCAATTTTATTGTCGTTTGCAACAACAAAGCCCAGAGAACAACCTTTACAATTGTGTGGCTTACAGTTACACACTGACTGTTTTTTTCACATGGACAATTTATATTACGTGTTCAAGAGTCACCAAACCAGAAAATCTCTACATCAGCTAAGAAAATGGAACAACAAAAACTGTGTACCGATACGAAATGGAAAATTAAACCTATAACAAACATGCATTTTCTCATTTTTGAACTTTTTCCATTGTGCCAATTTAAGCCACAGCAACGCATGGCAGGGTACAGTTAGTGTATATATATATATATATATATATATATATATATATATATATATAATAAATTCCACAGACAAAAGACGTCGCAGCCCACAAGAGCCATGACAGTCAACGAACCGGAAGTCCAAGACTCGAGTTTCACCCTCATTTGGGCTCATCAGTTAGACACATCTGAACTCAGGATTCGAAACCTGGGCCTCTTGCATGCAAGGCAAGCATTCTACCAACTGAGCAAACGCAAAGACATCGTCCTTTCGAGCTAAAAAAAATCCTACTAGTGAGACATTGGCTTGGGTTATTAGCTCGTTGGATGACCGCGTCCCTTGTCGAGACGAAGTAGGTTCATTTTACAGTCGGATTTTGGCGTGGTTTGCTTGATCTGTGTTGGTTAATAGAAATTCTTGTGTGCGGGGGGTTTGCTCAGTTGGTAGAGTACTTGCCTCTCATGCAAGAAGCTCGGGTTTTGAATCCTGAGTTTGGATGTGTCTAACTGATGAGCCCAAATGAGGGCGAAACTCCAGTCTTGGACTTCCGGTTCGTTGACTGTCATAGCTCTTGTGGACTGCAACGTTGTTTGGCTGTGGAATTTATATATAATCTCTCACATTCTGAAAATCATATATATATATATATATATATATATATATATATATATATATATATATATATATATACTAGCAGGGCGACTCGACGTTGTTCAGGATTTAAAGAGAATTAATAAATGGTCCACACTTCTAATACTTTATTGCCATCGAAATCGACGAAATGTCATTCGTTAATCAAATCAATAGATTACCTGCTTTGTTATTAAGCTCCACATTCCTCTCCGCATTGATTTAGTCCACAATTCAGTGTAGTCTACATTACAATGTAGAAAACCTACTGTTGATTTTATGAAATTATTTTTGATTTTATATAATGACTTGAATTATGAGCCAATTATACTCTAAACAAAAGCGTTCATTTTGAACGTGCATCTGTCTTATCAAATAACCTACTGTTGATTTTATAGGTCAAACAGTTCTGTTTGTGTGGTAATAAAACTTCTTTAATGCAATTATGTTGATAGGCTGCATAAAAGTGTTAAAAAATTGGCCTGTTTCTTCTTTAATAAGAATTTTTATACTTATCAGAGGCATTCCGATACAAAACTTATCTAAAAAACACTCTTAGGCACATAAGGTACATGTGTGTGTAATTAAAAAAAAAAATCATCCCAGGTTTTTTTGGAGCCTATAGGAAACGAACTCACGCACACAGACAACGTGCCTTTTATATATAATCAAAGAAGAGATAAACTTCTTTGATTATATATAAAAAGCGAAAAAAAAAAACAAAAAAAAACAAAACAAAACAAAACATTAAGAAATTTACGTGCGGGGTTTCAACCTACAGACAACGTTATGCGAAAAAAAAAAAGAAAAGAAAGATGTACATTTTCAAGTGTTATAAATTTCTTCGCAGTTAATGAACACAAAATTAGGAAATTTATGTGCGGAATTTGAACCTACAGACCACGTTATGCAAAAGAAAAAAGAAAAGAAAAAATACGCTATCAATAAGTTGATAGCGTGTTTTTTCTTTTCTCTTTTCTTTTGCACAGTATAATTTTCACGACCTATTGTTCTATCATTGTTGCTAAGCGATGACATGGAAAAATGGCTTTACCGATGATAGATAAATTAAAATAACGGTTTCGATTATCGATTATCGATTATCGTAATTATCGGGTGTATACTGAGATCATCCCAGACTTATACACTAAAAATTCTGTTCAGCCGTTTCGGAGTCAACACACGCAGACACACAGACAATGTTGCATATATAAGAAAAAATAAAAAAAATTTTTATCATCCCGCAAACAGAATGGCCCAGCGTAAAAATTCTATCATCGATTCTTTGATAAGACAGGGGTGCGTTCGAAATGAATGTTTTCGTTTAGAACACAATTGAACCATGATATTCGACTTTTGTATTTGAAACTTTAATGTAAGCCATTATAAGGTAAAAATGCACTTTCGTATAAATAATTGAATTCGTTCAAAGAGTATATCTAACAAAAAAAACAAAAAAAACAAAACAAATAAAAACATCTACATAAAAACGCCGGGCACCCATGCTTGTGTATGTATATATATGTATATATATGTATGTATATATATATATGTATGTATATATGTATGTATATATGTGTATATATATATATATATATATATATATATATATATATATATATATATATATATATATATATATACTAGCAGAAGTACCCGTCGTTGACTGGGTTCAAAAACAGCCTACAGAAAATGGACTGTGATTGATGAAAGTATGATAGGTTATGAAAAGGAGGAGGTTGTAAAGAGATAGGTTTTGATACTCAAAAATTTTACTCTAAGCAAAATATGATGAAAGCAAAGATAATTTTCGCGAAAATATATTTTTTATATCAACTTTGTTTACATTCATAGCCAAGAGTGACCAACAAAATGATGTTTCATTACAAAGAGAAAATGTTATAAAAATAATACTATAAATATACAAGAAATAAATGTTACCATAGTAAATAAAAGTTACTTTTATGATAGAAAAGTCCATTGGTTTGTATTTTTAAGTAGTTTTTTTAATTCACGAACCGGTTTTAAAAAATCACAATGGCAGCGACTTTGAAATGGAGAGCCCCGTTTTCAATTTGAAGGAGGGCACCTGAGTATTCTGTGTTAACAATTAAAGAGAGTTCCGTCAACGTAAGGAATATTTATAAACATATTTTAATGTTTTCCGTTATTTTGTGCTTGAGGAATATTCGATTATGGTATGTGTAGTTTATATAAAAATTAATTTAAGTAGTTATCGCCTCAAATTTCGTTTTAATTTCGGTTCGCTGAAATTATTTCAAGTAAAGAGCATTAAAAACTATTTCAAAACAAAAAAAACATGAACTGAACTTTTATTGACTATGGTAACATTTATTTCTTGTATATTTATTTTTTCAGGTAGTCGTTTGTTGGCTTTTCTGCTAAGCACTCTTACTAAATAATATCGACGAAATATTGAAAAACAAAGAAACAAAAACAGTTTTGAAAAATAAAAAGCTTTACTTACTTTAGTAAAATAATCCGAAACAGCAAAATGGGATATTAAAAAAGTAAACACATAACTACTTTAGTTTTTTTAAGCAAAGAATCGATATAAATAGGATAATAAGAAAATGGCGCCCTTTTCAAGCAGAACAGTTTTACAGTATTGAACGGTGTAGTATTGCGCAGTCGGATTCAGGGTTGTACTATTGTAATGTAAAGAACACGCAGAAAGGGTTGTAATCAACTGAATTCCTTCTAGTACACTGACAAAAAAGCTTAAACAGATATATAAATAAAAATAAAAAGGTTATGTAAATGTTTTTAAAAAGACATGTAATCACGTGAGCAGGATTTTTCCTTCTTTTGACACGATAACAAGTAACGTTTTTATTTTTTTTATTATTTATCTATTCATCTAATTTCGAAAGAGTGCCACGTGCAAGTGGAGAAGGAAAAAAAAAGAGTTATGCAAAATTTGTGTCGAGAATTGTCTAAAGTTCCGACTTTTTTTGTTGCTTTCACTTTAATAAGAACGTGAATTTATGAGGTGAATTTATTCGACACAATCTGATTCAACTCAAAAAAAATAAAAATAAAAAAAAGCTAACGTGAATTAAGTTTAAAGTTAAGGGTTTATTGTGGACCCCAACCCCTTTTAAAAAACCTTGTTAAACTTTGTGACATATTTACATTCTATGGAGGTCAGACGCGAACGAACACCCCATAATTTTCTTATACCATATTTCTTCAAACTAATACATAATTATCAAAGTATACTTACGCAAATAGATATGAAAGGGTCTTTGTTAAAGTTTGTGCCATATTTCCATGGAGTACAGGCGCGAATGCAGTCCCCACAATTTTATTATACCATCCCTATTTAAGTTGAAACATACCTATCAAAGTATTCTTATGTACATCTATATCAAAAACACTTGTAAACATTTTTTTTTCATTTTTTTATTTCCATACTTTAGGGGCTAAGGTGCGAACGCACACCCCACAGTTTTAATGAACCACCGTTCTGCCAGATCAAACATACCCATTCCTAATCCTCGATACATCTTCTATCATTATATGTAATCAGTTTTTTAAAATAGTCAACCATATAGGAGCCTATTCGTGACCGCACACACACACACACACACACACACACACACACACACACACACACACACACACACACACACACACACACAGACGTTCAGCTTTATATTATAGATATATATGTATATATGTATATATATATGTATATATATATGTATATATATATATGTATATATGCATATATATATGTCTATATATATGTATATATGTATATATATATGTATATGTATATATGTATATATATATGTATATATATGTGTATGTATATGTGTATATATATATATGTGTATATATATGTATATATATGTGTATGTATATATGTATATATATATGTGCATATATATATATGTATATATATGTGTATGTATATATGTATATATATATGTGTATGTATATATGTATATATATGTATATATATGTGTATATATATATGTATATATATGTGTATGTATATATGTATATATATGTGTATATATATGTATATATATATATATGTGTATATATATGTATATATATATGTATATATATGTTTATATGTATGTATAGCTATATGTATATATATGCATATATACATATATATATTTGTATATATATGTATATAGGTATATATATATATGTATATATACATGCATATATATATGTATATATACATGTATATATATATGTATATATACATGTATATATATGTATATATACATGTACATATATGTATATATATGTGTATATATATGCATATATATGTATATATATATGTTTATATTCGGGTATGCGTGTATACCTACTACCTCAGGGAGATGAACACCTCTGCCTTGCATAGTTTCAGGTCACCCTTGGGCAAGATGTAGTACCAGTTAACCTCCCTCTCAAGTTCTGGTTACTATATTGTGAGAACTAGGGATATATAAATACATATGCATGTTTGATTGCATATGTGTATGTGTGTGTATATGTCCAGCTGCCGAAGAGGTTAAAACTCTGTGATAATAAAACATGCACACTATGCCACTGCTCAGTCATTTCACTATTCCAGGTTTTCACTATGCAACCTGTGGTAGGGTGCGAGAGGGTACAATATGTGTAGCACAAGCATGTTGTGTCGCGATTGTTATGTGCAGATATCTTTCAAAGAAAAAAAAAACGTCCTATGGCGATAGGTGAGTGGCGACGTGCATAAACTTAGCGGGCTGGAAGTGCATAGCTGCAAATCTGCACATAGGGGGCCAGTGATTTATCTAACATCGTCGACTAAATCGCTTACAGGGTGGAATCAACTTCAGTGGATGATCTGGCGGCTGAGCAGCCTTTTCTAGGGAAAAATGAATTTGGGAAGGGTCTAGAAAAGGTGACCTATAAATTGTCTACTCTGTTATTAACTGGTCGGCTTCCTGCAGTCGGCGGCTGCTCTATATTTGCAGGAGAAACAAAATAAAGTTGACGAAAAATAATAAACAAGGAAAATCCAAATTTTATCAGGAGAGGAATAACCTAACTGTTGCTACGTGGAATGTGAGAACTTTGCTAGATGTCCTGGATAGTGAAAGACATGAGCGTAGGACAGCTATTGTTGCAAGAGAGCTCGCTAGGTACAGTATAGACATTGCGGCATTGTCTGAAACATGATTGAGTAGTGAGGATCAATTGGTGGAAGTGGGCGCGGGATACACCTTTTTTTGGAAAGGAAAATCATCGAGGCTGAGACGAGAAGGTGGAATTGGCTTTGCAGTGCGTTCTGATTTGAACAGCCAATCCGTGTAAGTGACAGAATTATGATGATGCGCTTCCCTCTTGCACACAGTAGGTATATGACGATTTTATCTGTGTATGCCCCTACCATGGGTCATGATGAAGACATCATCATGGCGTTTTACCGAGATCTCAGTCGTACCATTTCCTCTATACCTTTATCTGAGAAGATCTTACTCATGTGTGATCTAAATGCAAGGGTTGGCAAGGATCATCACACCTAGGACTCACTCGGCCGGGTTGGTGTAGGTAGGGTCAACAGTAATGGTCTGCATCTTCTCCATCTATGCACTCAGTTTGACCTTGCTATCTGCAACACTTTCTTCAGCCACAAGGAGGTCCATAGGTTTACCTGGACCCATCCTCGTTCAAAACAAGGTCACTTGATTGATTACATTATTTCCAGGAAGGCAGATTTGCGGGATGTCTGTAGCGTGCGTGTTATGCGTGGAGCTGAATGCGGCACAGATCACTTTTTGGTACGCGGGAAGTTGAAAATCTGTATAAGGAGGAAGTGTAGGTTGGGTGGTGTTGGGATTCCCAGGCGGATTGATGTGTCCGGGCTGGATGATCCAAGTGTACGTGAAAAGCTTTGATCCGTAGTTAATTCTGCTGATTTTTATGGGTCGTGGGCGCATTTTAAAAATACAATCTATGAAATAAATGTAGATGTTCTTGGCTTCCGCAAATCTAAACATCAGGATTGGTTTGATGATAATGATTCTGAAATTACTCAACTCTTAAATGCTAAAAATGAGTGGCACCATAAGATGTTGTCTGCCTCTCATGGAGGTCGAGAGTCCCTGCAATAGTCACTTAAAGTAAACAAGGGTATTCTCTAAAAGCGACTCCGCCAAATGAAGAATCAGTGGTGGGCTAAACTCGCCAACCAAATCCAGATGGCTTTTGATTGTAAAGACCTCAAACGCATGTGCCATTTGCTTAAAAAAGCTTTTGGTCCTCAAACACTATCTACATCTCCCCTACTCTCAAGTGATGGAATTGCCCTTATAAAGGATCCTAACATGATTCTCCTTCGTTGGACCGAGCATTATTCTGATTTCTTTGACAACCCCTCTAATGTTGATGAGGACGTCATCAATGAGTTTTTATCACAACAGAAGCTTATCCATGAAATGTCTGTGTTCCCATCTGAGAATGAAATTAGAGATGCAATCAAGGAAGTGAACGTTGGGAAGGCTCCAGGGCTTGATGATATTCCTGTGGAAGTCCTCTTACATGGGGTGATAAACTTGTTCATGAAATTCTTCATCTTATCACTGATGTCTGGAAGGGTGTTCCCGTCCATCACGATTGGGTTGATGCAATTTTTATATCACTGTACGAGAGAAAGGTGCCCAGGACCGACTGTGGAAGTTATCATAGGATAAGTTTGTTGGAAGCAGTTGGCAAAGTATTTTCCAGAGTTCTACTCAATAGATTGTTAAAGTATATTTGTCCATCCGTCATTCCAGAAAGCCAAAGTGGCTTTCGTCTGGGCAGATGAACCACAGACATGATCTTCTCTACTCGTGTCCTGCTTTATCAGGTTTTTGTTGATTTGCCTAAGGCTTTTGATACGGTGAACAGAAGTGGCCTATGGATAATTCTGGGAAGTTAAGATGCCCACCTCAATTTCTACGATTACTCAGGGAGCTCCACACTAATATGAAGGCTCGACTGAACTTCAACGAATGCCTATCGGAACCCATCTCGGTCGACTATGGTGTGAAGCAGGATGATATCCTAGCACCTACACTTTTTTCAATTTATTTTGCAACTATATTATCATATGTTCTCTAGAACCACAGGTAGGGTCTTTGATCTTCGTCGTTTTCATGCTTCTACAAGGAGATTTCAGCACCTGGTTCGTGAATTGCTTTATGCGGATGACGCCGATCTTGTGGCCCATGGTGAGAGGGATATGCAGGGTATCATAGATCTGTTTTCGGGGGCTTGTGCGTCTTTTGGGCTTACTATTAGTCTTAAGAAAACTAAGGTCATGTTCATACCTCCACCCAGTAGTTTATATGTGGAACCAAATATTTTTGTCAACAACCAGAGACTTGTCGTGGTTGACACATTTGTGTATTTGGGTAGTACTCTCACCAGAGATGGAACCCTGGATGCTGAGGTCAACTATAGGATAAAGCATGCCACTAAGGCTTTTGGTGGCTTAGAGAAGCGAATATGGTCTGACAGGGGTATAACTATTCATACAAAGATCAGTGTCTATCAATCTTGTATTTTACCATCCCTGCTTTACGCTTCTGAGGCCTGGACAACTTATGGTATAAAAGTCATGGAGAGAGTACACCAGAAATTCCTGAGACACATTCTGGGCATCAGGTGGAGCACTTTTATACCTTATATGGATGTTCTCATGCGAGCTGACGTACCTTGTATCGAGAAGTTGATTATACGCAACCAGATGAGGTGGGCTGGACATCTGACAAGGATGGACGACGATAGATGATAGATTGCCAAAGCGCCTGTTCACATGGAGATCAATCTTTCTTTGATGGGGAAAACATTACAGGGCACAGATGTTCTGTTTGCTCTGTGGTCTGTAAATCGAGTGGAGGCCTAAAGCGTCATATGAGCGTCCACAGTAGAGCAGCACCAGTTGGCATCCCTCAATCTCAGCTTAAGTGTAACCTTTGCAGCAGACTGTGTAAGAGCAGGGATGGTCTGAAGAGCCACCTTCGTTCCCACAGAAAATAGGAATTGATGCATCTTGATCACATCTCCACATGTATATATATATGTGTGTGTATATAAGTGTATATATGTGTATATAATTTAAACAAAACACAAAAAAAGATATTTAAAAAATACATGAAAATGAATGAGTAATCAACAATAAAACAAGGGAAAGATGGTCTTCTTCTGTTAAGAAGTGACAATCACCATATATATGTACGTACATATATGTACGTATGTATATATGTATGTATACATATGTATGTATATATATATGTATGTATATATATATGTATATATATGTATGCATATATATATATGTATAACTATATGTATGTATATATATTTATGTATACATATGTATGTATATATATGTATATATATATGTATATATATACATGTATATATGTATATACATGTATATATGTGTATATATGTATATACATGTATATATGTATATATATGTATATATATGTATATATATATGTATATATACATGTATATATAAATGCATATATATATATGTATATATATGCATATATATGTATATATATGTATGTATATATATGTATGAAGATATATGTATGTACATATATATATATGTATATATATATGTATGTATATATATATGTTGTGTCAGGTCATGTCATATGCTACTGGGACCATGTAACCCAGTACTACCTGCCTCATGGTCGGGTCACCGGCGACTAAACTGGTTCGCCCACCAGACTTGTCTGGTGAGGAGGGCGGCTAGTCTCCCTGGAGGATTAAAAACAAGACCTTCCAAAGGGCGAATGAACTCTTTTTCTGGGTCAACGGCCAACTAGCACCGTATATATTTGTGTGTGTGTATATGTGTATTGGGGTGGAGAGGGCTCCCGTAAGCCGTGGTGAAGGCAACCTTTCTAGGAGAAGCAAATCTCTGATTTAAAAAACCATAAAGCGGGAGACCAGTACCTGCATTAAGCTGGTCTGCATATATACATACATATATATATATTCATATATATATGTGTATATATATATGAATATATATATATGTATGTATATATGCATGTATATATATGTATGTATATATGTATGCATATATATATATGTATGTATATATATATATATGTATATATATATATATATATATGTATGTATATAGACTTATATGTAATATACTGAGTTCGTGTAATTCAGCAAATTCTCATATACCAATAGGTTTTAAGCCACAAAAGATTGACTTAAGGATTAAGGAGATGAAACCGGACATATTATTTCTAAGTGAAACTGGAATAGGGCCGACTACTTCCCTAGATGAGTTCATAATTAACGGATACTCTAATTTAACAGCTAAATCTGACATCCAAGATCGCCATGGGCATGGAATATGTGCCTACATTAAGGATGACTTCCCGTGTGGCAGGGATATCTCTAGAGAAGATTCTAATTTACCCTATATGTTCTTCAGGTTTGCACTTGCTAACACCACTGCATTTATATTTGCCCTCTATAGGCCCCACAACAGCAGAGTTACTATCTTTAAGAGCATATCTGAGAAAATAGACCACATACTGTCTTCACATCCCTCGGCTAACATCCACATCTGTGGTGACTTCAACGTCCATAACGTGGAATGGCTGACCCATTCAAATAAGACAGATAATGAGGGGAGGTTTTGTCATGATTTTGCCATTGCTTATGACCTCACTCAGATTGTTCGCGAACCCACCCGTGTGCCCGATACACCCGGTCAATATGCAAGCCTCCTAGACCTTTTTCTCGCAACTTCCCCTGAGCTATGTTCATGTTCCGTTCATTCTCCTCTAGGATCCTCCGACCACTCCGTCGTATCAGTTAAGATAAAAACGAAATGTAAGAAGCCCCCAGACGTACCCCTCCACCGTACTGTATACCGATACTCTATGGCTGACTGGGATAGCTTCCGTACATTCGTATCTGATTTACCTCTGCACTCCATGTTTAAAAAGGAAGTGTCCTCTATAGTATCAGATGGTTAATACCGAATGGTTAATTGTAGGCATAGACCAATTCATACCATCTAAAAAATTCCAACAAAAACCTAACAGACAGCCATGGTTCTCCCTAGAATGTGCTGCTGCTATCGCGAACAGAAATCACTTTTTCCATAGCTACCAACGTAATAGATGCACTGAGACTAAAGCTGCTTTCAGGACTGCCAGCAACCACTGTAAAAGTGTAATAAAAAATGCAAGAGAGCTATATGCCCAGTCTGTTAAATCCAAGGTAGCTGATCAGCGGCTTGGTTCCCACCAGTTTTGGCAAATAGCAAATAGGATCCTGAACAGAAGTGTGCGTTCTTTCCCAACCATTATCAATGGACCAGAGGTCATCTCGTCAGCATCAGACAAGGCCAAACTATTTGCAAAAAACTTTGCAGCTAATTCTACCCTATGCGACGAAGGCCATCAACTCCCCATATTTCCTCCTATAACACAGAACAAGCTAGGCAACATACAAATATCCGTGCAGGAGGTCGCCAAGCTAATCAAGAACCTAGATTCTAGTAAAGCAACTGGCCCTGATGGCATCCCAATTATAGTGTTAAAAAAGCTTCAACCAGAACTTGCTCCCATACTTATGAAACTATTTAAGCGCTGCCTTAAGAAGAAGTGCTTTCCGACTCCCTGGAAGACCTCATCAGTTTGCCCTGTATTTAAGAATTCAGGTGATAAGTCATCTCCCTCTCAGTACAAACCAATAAGTCTCCTGTGTGTTATGAGTAAGTTGCTGGAATCCATATTAAATAGAAAAATAGTCAACCACCTCAGCAGGAATAACCTTCTTAGTGACACACAATATGGTTTCCGTTCTGCAAAATCTACCGCAGATGTGCTGACGGTTATATCCCACAGGATTAGTGAATCTCTTGAAAAAGGCTTTCTTTCTAGGGCAATTGTTCTTGACATATCAAAGGCCTTCGACAAGGTATGGCATAAGGGTCTACTTCACAAGATTTCCAGCTACGGTATAACTGGAAATGTTTTCTCAATCATTAAATTATTTCTCTCCGATAGGCTCATAAGAGTAGTGGTAGATGGACAAAAATCGGAGGCCTGCAATATAAATGCTGGAGTCCCTCAGGGGTCAATCCTGGGCCCAACTCTCTTCCTGATCTACATCAATGACCTCCCTAAACACATACTTAAATCATTCGTTGACATCTATGCTGATGACACGACCATCTACGGCAACACATCAAAGGCTGTAAATGACAAAGTTCTCTCTGGTTCTCTCTCCTCTGATCTCGAGTGCGTGGTTCAGTGGGGGAAGATGTGGCTGGTTACCTTTAATGCATCCAAAACCAAACTCCTATTCTTACATCATCAACGCTCTGATCTCCATCTGGCATCAATTGTGATGGATGGCTCTCGTCTGGGTGAGGCCCCGTGTTTTGACAAGCTTCTGGGTTTGACCTTTACTCCTGATCTGAAATGGAACACGTACATAAAGTCTGTTGCCATGGTCGCTGGAAAGATGGTGGGATCCTTCTACCGCTCCAGAAGATATCTCACTACTGATACAATTCTCTATCTATATAAAAGCCAAGTACGTCCAAGGATGGAATACTGTTGCCATATCTGGGCAGGAGCTGCTAAAAACAGCCTATCCTGCCTTGACAGAGTACAAAATAGACTTCGTTGCTTAGTGGGGGATGCCTTTTTCTCTACCCTGCAACCTCTCTCCCACAGAAGAGACGTTGCGAGCCTGTCCTTGTTTTATCGTTATTTCCATGGCAGGTGCTCATCTGAACTCTAATCTCTGATCCCCCCTCGCATAACTTTCACGAAAAACACCCGTCTAGCTGAATCCACTGTGAAAAATTTCCCCCACTCTATATCTATGCCTAAATCAAAACGCGGCTTCCATGAACAAAGCTTCTTTCTTAGAACTGCACGCCTGTGGAACTCTATGTGTATATATATGTATATATATGTATGTATATAAATGTATGTACATACATATGTATATATATGTATATATGTATGTGTATATATGTATGTATGTATGTGTATATATGTGTATATATGTATGTGTATATATGTATGTGTATATATGTATATGTATATATATATATGTGTATATATGTATATGTATATATATGTGTATATATATATGTATATATATATATGTATGTATATATATATATATGTATG
Organism: Euprymna scolopes; assembly: GCF_053919585.1. Classification (NCBI taxonomy): domain Eukaryota; kingdom Metazoa; phylum Mollusca; class Cephalopoda; order Sepiida; family Sepiolidae; genus Euprymna; species Euprymna scolopes. Next base: position 19,116,654 of record NC_136520.1, read on the forward strand.
CATATATATATGTATGTATGCATATATATGTATGCATATATATATGTATGCATGTATATATATATATGTATATATATGTATGTATATATGTATATATAGATATGTATGTATATATATGTATATATATGTGTATATATGTATGTGTATATATATGTATGTGTATATATATGTATGTATATGTTGTATATATATATTTTTTTTTTTGTATTCAATTTTCACCCCAAACAAGGCACAGTGCCACTTTGAAGCAGGGGGCTACTATCAGGGACTTAATTAGCGGGGTCATTATGAAGGGAGATGAGTAGAAAGATGTTTGTTAACATTACACTTGAACTTCTGCATATCATTGCAGTTGGGAAAGCAGAATCTCGGAAGAGAGTTCCAAAGACCTGCAGTTCTGGGGAAGAAACTATTTGAGTAAAAGGCTTTCTTGCACCTAGGGATCTCTACTGAAAAAGGATGAGACTTGGTAGCTTGTCGGGTTTGTCGGGGGTAGTTACGTCGGGGAGGTACAAGTGTTTGCAGTTCGTCAGAGCATTCACCATTAAAGTATTTGTAGAAAAGCAGAGGGATGCAACATCTCGTCGATGGGACAGAGGCTGAAGCCTAGATGACAGTTCAGGACCTATCAGGTTGGCGACTCTCTTTTGAACCCTGTCCAGGAGCGAGAGACAAGCAGCAGATGCACCAGCCCAGATGTGACAACAGTACTCCATACATGGGCGAATGGTTGCCTTATAGAGGTATAGGATACTGTCAGGCGTAAGTAGTTTCCTAGCACGGTAGAGGAAGCCAACCTTCCTTGCAGCAGCCTTGGCAATGCTCTCAATGTATCTATTCCAGTTCATAATACCTGTAAACGTTAGGCCGAGGAGTTTAAAAGAAGTACTTTCAGGTAATGTGTTCTTGGCCATTGCTATTGGTGGTAGAGAAGGTTTCTTGTAGTTATTGAAGGAAACAAGCTTAGTCTTAGCAGCATTGAATGTGACCAACCATTTTTGTCCCCATTCCACTACGGATTGGAGGTCATCCTCTAGTGTTTCTGCCATTTCCTTGGATATGTGTTCATTTGTTTTCCCCTCATATCTGTTATAGAGAGTGGTGTCATCGGCAAATGTACCCATCTCATATATTTTTTATCAGGGAGGTCGTTTATGAATATCAGGAATAATAGTGGTCCAAGTATAGACCCCTGAGGTACTCCCGCATTTATGTCATATTGTTTAGATGTACGACGGTCGAGGACAACTTTGATTTTTCTATTACTTAAGAAGTATTTAATTACATTATGAATTCTTCCAGTGATTCCATATGATCTAATTTTCCTTAGAAGACCATCGTGCCATACCCTGTCAAAAGTCTTAGATATATCGAGGGCCACCGCTCTACCCTCCCCTGTTTTATCCAATGAATGGTATATACGTTCAGAAACTACAGTTAAGATATCTGCTGTTGAACGGGCTTGCCTGAATCCATATTATTTGTCAGTCAGGAGTTTAGCAGCTGTTAGGTGCTGGACTAGGGCTTCATTAACTAAGGACTCAAATATTTTGGCGAAAAGCGGGAGGAGGCTAATGGAACGATAATTTAGTGGGTCAGTTCTTTCACCAGAATTCTTGAAGACTGGTACCACCGAGGCGGTTTTCCAGCAGTCGGGAAAACAAGATTCGTTAAGGCATTTATTGTAAAGTTTGGACAGAACTGGAGCAACCTCGGCAGAGCATTTTTTTAATAGCACAGCTGGGATGAGATCTGGTCCACATGCTTTTGAGGTGTCTAGGTTTTTTTATAATAGCATGTACCTGAGAAGGGGTGATTTTCAAATCGTTTAGTGTGGCGTCTGTTCGCAGAGGAAAATCAGTGAGTGAATGGTGTACCGAGTTCAGTGTGGAGTTTGAGGCAAACCGACTGGCAAGCAGATTAGCCTTGTCAGTTGCCGTGCAAGCAACCTCATGATCGTTAGATAGTGGGGGAATAGTTGACTGTCCATTATTTACTACGCTGTTGTAGATTTTCCAAAAATCCCGGGATCCTAATTTCTGTGCTTCGATACGTTTTCTGGTGGTTTCAGAGTAATCTGTCTTAGCTGTCTCTATCACTCTCTTACAATTATTTCTAGCTTCTATAAACTTCTGTTTATTTGAGCTGGACTTATGTCGGTTGAATCTGCGGAACGCATGCTGCCTTTGACAAATGGCAGCTGCACAAGCAGAAGTAAACCATTGGGGAGAGTGGGGCTTGCTATAGAATTTCCGTGCGGGAACATGTGCTTCAATTGCAGTTTTGAACCATTCAGTGGTCTCATTTGCACACTGTTCCGCTGAAGAGTAAAGATATTTCGCCATGGGGCATCTCTGATGAGCTCCCTGATGGCTTCCAATCAGCCTTTTTGTAATACCTCGTTGTTTTGAGTAGTGGTCTTCAGTTTTAGGGCGAGAATTTAGGCTGATTTCTACCATTATCACAGCGTGATCAGCATTCCCAAGTGGGCCGTGGGCATTTGTTGTACAGTCATTGGGAACCGTTGTCAGAAAGAGATCTAGAAGTGAGGCATGTTGATCTTGCTTGTCTGGGAAACGTGTCGGAAATGTAACCAACTGAGATAGGGAATGGGATACAGAGAAGCTATGTGTTCCGCTACCAGCTACGTCTGTGTGATTAGAGAATCCTAGCCAGTTACTGTGGTGGACATTGAAGTCACCAAATACATGTATTTGTGTGCTAGTATCGAGGGAGAGTGCTATATCTATGCTGTCTGAGACTTGTATGTATATATATATGTACATGTATATATATATACGAACATTTATATATATGTATATATATATATATATATATAGATATAGATATAGATATATGTATATATGTGTATATATGCATGCATATATATATTTGTATATATGTATATATATATGTATATATGTGCATATATATGTATATATTTATATGTATATATGTATATATATATATGTATATATGTATATACATATGCATATATATGTATATATATGTATATGTATATATGTATATGTATGTATATAATACTTCTTACGCAGTAAAACTATAAAATGTTTTGTTACAGTGCCCGTTAATGTGTCTTTGTTATTTATTTTCTACAATGACACACACGCATACACACACACACGCACACACACACGCATATACTCTTTTACTGAGAACAACAACTATGATAGTGTCAAGCATAATGAATTAAATAGCAGAGAGCCTTATTAAGGAGTTTAAAACACGCTATCGTCAGATACGATACTTTTCCGGTTTAAAGCAGAATTAATCTATATATATATAAAAATAAAAGTGTCTGTGCGTCTGTGTGTTTGTGTATCTGTGTTTCTGTGTGTCTGTGTACATTTCCCTACGCAATAACTCTGTCAATTTTTAGTCTACAGAATCGAAATTTCATATACAGGGTACTGAGATTTGGGAAAATCGATGTGAGCAGTTTTTGGCCAGAAATTTGGCGATTAAGGGGTCAATGTTCAACGTTTTGACCTTTGAGAACTCTACCAAATTCCTCCGACAATTTTGGGTCTACGCACTTGAAATTTTAGATATAGGTTCCTTGGACATGGATCTAACTTAATAACTCGATTTGCGCCCAAAACAATAAATTTTAAGGAGTCATAATAGGGGCTAAGGTAAAAAAATTGACTTCTGCGGTCTCTTCCAAATTACTCACACAATTTCTGGTCTAAATATTTGAAATTTTACATAACGGGTATTCAGAGATAGGGCAAGCTTTTTCATCAGTTTGGATCGAAAATTTTTAGTTACCAATATATAAATGTATGTATGTATGTCTGTTTGCATGTCTGCCTTAAACTTTCAATAGAGGCGACGGATTTTACCAAGATCAGTATCGTTTTAAAGTTCGAGATCTTTCATTACGACAAATATCGAAAAATTGGCTAAAAACATTAATATCTTCCCCTTCAACTAGGCACTTTTCTACAGGGGGGGAGGCACTTTTTTCGCTGATATTTTTGAAATATATATATATATATATATATATATATATATATATAGAGAGAGAGAGAGAGAGAGAGAGAGAGACTTCGAATATCGCCGATAAACACCTCATATCATGTAATTAAACATTATATATATATATATATATATATATATATATATATATATATATATATATATATATATATATATATATGTGAACAAATGATTAATAAAACATGTTAAAAAAACATCTTAAAAAAGAGTTAAAAACATATTTTAATTTTAAGAAGGAAGCACAAGATAAGTGGATAGTCCTTAATCCGCGGAGTTTTGATTACCTTGGTAAACTTATTGTAATTTATATATATATATATATATATATATATATATATATATATATATATATATATATATATATATATAATAGCAATTCTCTAAACGCATTATTCTCTCATTCATTGCAGCATAATTACACTTTTGACTTCAAACAAGCAAAGATAGTTAAATTTACTTTAAATAAACCGCGGCGGAGATTTCTTGAATCAGCGCTTATCGCAAATTCAAACACGATGAAACAACATGAAGGTGTCTACAATGTTTCGCCATTAATAAGTAAACTTCTATTAAAAAAACATAATTTAATTTTAGACACAAGTTAACTCTTTCACACCATAGAAAAGACCACTTATAATGATTAATACATATAATCAGTTTATAAATTACATAATTTTTCAATTTGTCGAAATTCCATGCATTCATATTTTAATATTTTGACTTTAGTACTTATTTAACCTCTGTTTAATTTAAAACTTATAATTCTAAAATTATCTTCTTTATAACAGTCTCAGTTCAATTTCTCACATAGATTTCTTCAACTTTATATTTTGATTAAATTTATTTCAATTCATCTTAATTTGTTTGTCTCCATTACTTAATGTTAGACTTTTTTCATCATTGTGTTATTGAAATTACTCGGGTGTTATTTTATTATCCATAACGATTATTCAAATTAAAATAGTTTCTATATGTTACATTGATGATCTAATAATTTATTTATTTACTGCACCATTTTAATTTAACATTCTCTTTCCACCTTTTTGCCCTCAACACATTCTGTAAATTTTTCGTTTTAAAATGTATTTTTGTAATCAGGTTTTAGGCATTATAACAGCAATTTATTTCTATGCAGACAGCTTTGTATAACATCTAACTTTTTGTTTAGAATTTCTTTAGAATTCACTATGTGGTATGCCTCAAGTAAACATAGATTACATCTTTTTCATTTACTCAGTTGATATTCCGTGTTGTATGCAACCTGTGTAAATCTAATAATATATAAGCTATTACAAAAATGCTCCGCCGAGGATGCTCCGGTTCTCTTTGTGTTGTATGCAACCTGTGTAAATCTAATAATATATATGCTTCGGTTCTCTTCAAACTTTACAACAAATGCCTTTACGAATCTTGCTTTCCTGACTGCTGGAAAACTGCTTCTATGGTACTAGCTTACAAGAATTCTGGCGAAAGAACTGACCCATTAAATTATCGCCCCATTAGCATCCTCTCGCTTACAGCTGCTAAACTTCTTATCGACCAACAATATGGATTTAGGCAAGCCCGTTCCACAGCAGATATTCTAACTATAATCTCTGAACGTATATACCATTCACTGGACAAAGCAGGGGAGTGTAGAGCGATAGCTCTAGATATATCTAAGGCTTTTGACAGGGTATGGCATGATGGTCTTCTCAGGAAAATCAGATCTTACGGTATCATTGAATGAATACTTAACATAATTAAATCCTTCTTAAGCAAGAGAAGAATCCAGGTTGTCCTCGACGGTTGTACATTTAAAGAATATGATATAAATGCGGGAGAACCTCAGGGGTCCTTGGACCTTTATTATTCTTAATATTCATAAATGACCTCCCTGATAAAATTGTCTCTGAGATAGGTATATTTGTTGATGACACCATGCTCTATAACAGGAACGAGGGGAAAACAAATGAACACATATCTAAGGAAATGGCAGAAACACAAGAGGAAGATCTCCAATCTGTAGTGGAATGAGGACAAAATGGATGGTCACATTCAATGCTGCCAAGATTAAACTTGTTTCCTTCAATACTTACATGAAACCTTCTCAGCCACCAATAATAATGGCCAAAGACACATTACTTGAAAGTACTTCTTTTAAATTCCTCGGCCTAACGTTCACAGGGAACATGAGTTGGAACAATTACATTGAAAGCATTGCCAAAGCTGCTGCAAAGAATGTGGGTTCTCTTTCTACTCTGCTAGAAAATTACTTACGCCTGAAAGTATCCTGTACCCCTATAAGGCCACAATTCTCCCATGTATGGAGTATTGTTGTCACATTTGGGCTGGTGCATCTGCTACTAGTCTCTCACTCCTGGACAGGTTTCAAAAGATAGTTTCCAACCTGATAGGTCCTGAACTGTCATTTAAGCTTCAGCCTCTGTCCCATCAACGAAATGTTGCAGCCCTCTGCCTGTTCTATAAGTAGTTTGATTGTGAATGCTCTGACCAACTACAAGCACTTGTACGCCCTCGACATAAATACTCCCGACAGGCCCGACGAGCAGCTAAATCCCACCCTTTCACAGTAGAGATCCCTAGATGTAAGAGAGCCTTCTACTCCAATAGTTTCTTCCCCAAAACTGCTAGACTTTGGAACTCCCTTCCAGGATTCTGCTTTCCCAACTGTACTGACATGCAGAAGTTCAAGTGTAATGTGAAAAGACATCTTGCTGCTCAACTCCCTTCATAATATACCTGCAACTTATGTCTCTGATAGCAGCCCCTATTTCAAACTGGCACTGTGCCTTGTTTGGGGTGAAAATGGAATACCCCCCCCCAAAAAAAAACCCTGTGTAAATCCAGTTCTTTTTATTTCTATGCTTTGTAATATCTTACATAACCAGGTACATCATAATATTTTATTCACTTATTTTAAAAAAAATTAATTACTAAAACGGATCATTTTTCTAATCATACTTAATAACATACACGGTTTCTTTTTAATGCTAGAGGGAAAATCTATGATTTAAAGCTTATTTTTTTTAGAATAGAGCAAAATTTTAGAAAAATTTTTTTAGAATATTTTTTTAGAAAAATTTTTTTAGAATATTTTTTTAGAAAAATTTTTTTAGAATATTTTTTAGAATATTTTTTTAGAATAGAGCCCCCCCCCAATTTCCCATATGCAGACAGAAGCCACAATTGATGATCTGAAAATCACTCCTTCTCATGTCCACAATATAATAAAAAAAAACTTAGACACCTCCAAGGCGTGTGGGCCTGATCTCATCCCTGCTATAATACAGGGTGTTTCAAAAGTCTTGGGAACATAACGATTGTTAATAACTCAAAAACTATTAGGAGTTGAAAAATGAAATTGGTACCGTTGGAAAGGTTAAAGTTTCAAGTTTTGTGAGGAATCTTCAAAGTTGCTCAATATGAGCACCATTCGTCACACGGCAGACATCTAGTCGATAGTCCATTTCCTGCCAAACGCGTTCCAGCATCTTGACGTTAATGGTTCCCACAACTGCCGCTACTCGAGCCTTTAGTTCGTCAATATCTCTTGGAAGGGGCGGCACATAGACTTGTTGCTTGACAAAATCCCAAAGGAAAAAAGTCACACGGGGTAAGATCTGGAGACCTAGGAGGCCAGGGCATGAGAACGTCATCACCTCGCCCAGATCGCCCAGATCTCCCAATCCATCTACCAGGCAGCCTTGTGTTAAGAAACTGCCTTACTCTAAGACTCCAGTGTGGTGGTGCACCATCTTGTTGAAAGATGAAGTCATCAGAGTCTGCTTCTTCCAACTGAGCCATTAACCAGTCTTCCAGCATGTTGAGATAGGATTCACCAGTGATAGTTGCCTCTTCAAAGAAGAACGGTCCATAGACACCTTTCTTGGAAATTGCACAAAACACGTTCACTTTTGGTGAATCTCGCTCGTGCTCAAGAAGTTCATGAGGATTCTCAGTACCCCATATGCGAGTGTTATGCTTGTTAACTTTGCCATTCAGATGGAAGGCCTCATCGCTAAAAACAAGCCGGTCATCTAAGCCGTTATCCCTGCTGGATCTTCTCACTGATTTACGGGGGCTCGGCTGAAAGGCTGTCCGAACTTGCTCAACTGCATCTTCTGAAGTTGAAGGGCGACCTGTTCGCTTACTTGGGCATAAACACCCATCTTTCACAAATTTAGCATGCCATCTGACAATGGATTTCCTTTCAGGGGCTTCTTTTTTAAATTTCCTGCGAAATGCACGCTGAACACATGTCTACGATTCAGTCTTTGCAAATTGGAGGACGCAAAATGCCTCGTCTTGTTTAGAGAACGCCATTACTGCACCTGGAAAGATAAGACAAAAATCATTAGTATGACCAAAAACTTGATTAAGCAAGCTTTAAAATGGCACCAGTTTCATTTTTCTACCTGGAATAGAACATGAGATATACGCATTTGTAATGTTCCCAAGACTTTTGAAACACCCTGTATTTAAGAAATGCTCAGCTGAGCTAGCTCCGGTACTTTCCAAACTTTACAACAAATGCCATGATTAATACTACTTCCCTAAAAGCTGAAAGATGGCCTCTGTGGTACCAGTGTACAAGAATTTTGATGAAAGGAGTGATGTTCTCAATTATCGCGCTATTAGTTTTTTCCTCCTCTTCGCCAAAATCTTTGAGATGCTTATCAATCAAGCACTAGTCTACCACCTCGCAAAAGCTAGTCTTCTCTCCGAAAAACAGTGCGTATTTAGGCAATGTCGTGTAACTGCAAATATTTTAACAGTCATCTCTGAACGCATATACCAAGCACTGGATAACACAGGCGAATCAAATATATACTGTTTTATTGGAACTTGAAATTCAAAAGTAAACGATTGAACAAACAGACAAATGCAGAGTTTTTAATGAATATTTTTATTTAGTGACATTAAATTCGAATTTGCGATCCATAAAAAGCCGTTTTCAGGAAAATACAGTAAATATGTAATTTTTCTTTACGTGCCATGTTGATTAAGATCGCGGTTTTAAATATCCGATTCAGTGTGCAAGCATCGGTCATGCGCATGTGTGTATATATAGTTACGAAAATGTATGGCAATTTTCATAACTAACTAGCTTTACTCACGTATTGTTGAAATAGATACTGTAAATTGATACATAAAATATATCTCCTTATAATAATTTATGCAGATGCATGAAATAATTATGTAAATATACACATATTATATTATACATATATTATATTATACATATATTATATTATACATATATTATATTATACATATATTATATTATACATATATTATACATATATATCTAATTATTTTAATTATATATACGTGTGAGTATGTGTGTGTGTGTGTGTGTGCGTTCGTGTGTGTGCCAGTCCAGAAAGAACGTGTAGAATATCAAAAGAAAAAAATAATCCAAGAACACAGCATCTTCAACAAATGAAAAGGTTTGAGAAAATGTTGCTTAATACCCAACGGGAACAGAAGAAATTATACGAATTATCAAATGGGGTCAAATGATAAAGAGGAAATTGCGTTTTCTACAAATTGAAATACAATTAATAATCTTAATTATGATCTTGACAACGAGATTACGTTTGATTCGTATTCAGACGATACGAGACCATAAGGGCTGTGCGAATTGGACCGATTTAAAGAAAAACAAACTTTGTTTGCTAAAAAAAAACAAAACAAAACGGGGAACAGTTTGAACATATCTAATTCATCAATTATAAAATTGTCACAAAAAAGCAGCAACCTTAAATTTGTTGAAATGATAAAATTATTGACCTAAAAAGCTTGATTGCATAAATCTCTCAAGGGCGAAGGAAACAACTTTTACACAACTTTTACACAACTTTTACATACTTAACACACGATGAGTTCACGGCATCAGAATTGAGTGCCAACAATGATAAATGCCTTATATTTGCGCTCTTCAAACGGAAGTTGAGGTGAAAACTACATTTTATACTGTCATCAAAGAATTTCCGGCAACGTCTGGAAAATATAGACAAAGACGATGAGCGACGATTTTTTAAGAACATGAAAATGGTGAAAAAGCACAACATTGGCAAAATTATCGAATATGAATGCGGAAAATATGGATGCGGAAAATATGGATGCGGAAAATATGGATGCGGAAAATATGGATGCGGAAAATATGAATGCGGAAATCAGAAAAAAGTTATTAATAAATGGATGCGGAAAATATGGACGCGGAAATCACAAAAAAAGTTATTAATAAATGGATGCGGAAAATATGGACGCGGAAATCAGAAAAAAGGTATTAATAAATGGATGCGGAAAATATGGATGCAGAAATCAGAAAAAAGGTATTAATAAATGGATGCGGAAAATATGGATGCGGAAATCAGAAAAAAGTTATTAATAAATGGATGCGGAAAATATGGACGCGGAAAATATGAATGCGGAAATCAGAAAAAAGGTATTAATAAATGGATGCGGAAAATATGGACGCGGAAATCAGAAAAAAGTTATTAATAAATGGATGCGGAAAATATGGATGCGGAAATCAGAAAAAAGGTATTAATAAATGGATGTGGAAAATATGGATGCGGAAATCAGAAAAAAGGTATTAATAAATGGATGCGGAAAATATGGATGCGGAAATCAGAAAAAAGTTATTAATAAATGGATACGGAAAATATGGACGCGGAAAATATGGATGCGGAAATCAGAAAAAAAGGTATTAATAAATGGATGCGGAAACTATGGATGCGGAAATCAGAAAAAAGGTATTATTAAATGGATGCGGAAATCAGAAAAAAGGTATTAATAAATAGATGCGGAAAATATGGATGCGGAAATCAGGAAAAAGTTATTAATAAATGGATGCTGAAATCAGTAAAAAGGTATTAATAAATGGATGCGGAAAATATGGATGCGGAAATCAGAAAAAAGGTATTAATAAATGGATGCGGAAAATATGGATGCGGAAATCAGAAAAAAGGTATTAATAAATGGATGCGGAAAATATGGACGCAGAAAAAATGGATGCAGAAATCAGAAAAAAAGGTATTAATAAATGGATGCGGAAAATATGGATGCGGAAATAAGGAAAAAGGTATTAATAAATGGATGCGGAAATCAGAAAAAAGGTATTAATAAATGGATGCGGAAAATATGGATGCGGAAATCAGAAAAAAGGTATTAATAAATGGATGCGGAAATCAGAAAAAAGGTATTGATAAATAGATGCGGAAAATATGGATGCGGAAATCAGAAAATAGGTATTAATAAATGGATGCGGAAATCAGAAAAAGGTATCATTAAATTAATGCGGAAAATATGGATGCGGAAATCAGAAAAAAGGTATTAATAAATGGATGCGGAAAATATGGATGCGGAAATCAGAAAAAAGGTATTAATAAATGGATGCGGAAATCAGAAAAAAGGTATTGATAAATAGATGCGGAAAATATGGATGCGGAAATCAGAAAAAGGTATTAATAAATGGATGCGGAAAATATGGATGCGGAAATCAGAAAAAAAGGTATTAATAAATGGATGCGGAAAATATGGATGCGGAAATCATTAAAAAAGTTATTAATAAATGGATGCGGAAATCAGAAAAAAGGTATTAATAAATGGATGCGGAAAATATGGATGCGGAAATCATTAAAAAAGTTATTAATAAATGGATGCGGAAATCAGAAAAAAGGTATTAATAAATGGATGCGGAAAATATGGACGCGGAAAATATGGATGCAGAAATCAGAAAAAAAGGTATTAATAAATGGATGCGGAAAATATGGATGCGGAAATCAGAAAAAAGGTATTAATAAATGGATGCGGAAAATATGGATGCGGGAATCAGAAAAAAGGTATTAATAAAGTGATGCGGAAAATATGGATGCGGAAATCAGAAAAAAGGTATTAATAAATGGATGCGGAAAATATGGACACGGAAAATATGGATGCGGAAATCAGAAAAAAGGTATTAATAAATGGATGCGGAAAATATGGATGCGGAAATCAGGAAAAAGGTATTAATAAATGGATGCGGAAATCAGAAAAAAGTTATTAATAAATGGATGCGGAAAATATGGACGCGGAAAATATGGATGCGGAAATCAGAAAAAAAGGTATTAATAAATGGATGCGGAAAATATGGATGCGGAAATCAGAAAAAAGGTATTAATAAATGGATGCGGACAATATGGATGCGGAAATCAGAAAAAAGGTATTAATAAATGGATGCGGAAAATATGGATGCGGAAATCAGAAAAAAGGTATTCATAAATGGATGCGAAAAATATGGACGCGGAAAATATGGATGCGGAAATCAGAAAAAAAGGTATTAATAAATGGATGCGGAAAATATGGATGCGGAAATCAGGAAAAAATTATTAATAAATGGATGCGGAAATCAGAAAAAAGTTATTAATAAATGGATGCGGAAAATATGAATGCGCAAATCAGAAAAAAGGTATTAATAAATGGATGCAGAAAATATGGACGCGGAAAATATGGACGCGGAAATCAGAAAAAAAGGTATTAATAAATGGATGTGGAAAATATGGATGCGGAAATCAGGAAAAAGGTATTAATAAATGGATGCGGAAATCAGAAAAAAGTTATTAATAAATGGATGCTGAAAATATGGATGCGGAAATCAGAAAAAAGGTATTAATAAATGGATGCGGAAAATATGGACGCGGAAAATATGGATGCGGAAATCAGAAAAAAGGTATTAATAAATGAATGCGGAAAATATGGATGCGGTAATCAGAAAAAAGGTATTAATAAATGGATGCGGAAAATATGGATGCAGAAATCAGAAAAAAGGTATTAATAAATGGATGCGGAAATCAGAAAAAAGGTATTAATAAATGGATGCGGAAAATATGGACGCGGAAAATATGGATGCGGAAATCAGAAAAAAGGTATTAATAAATGGATGCGGAAAATATGGATGCAGAAATCAGAAAAAAGGTATTAATAAATGGATGCGGAAAATATGGATGCGGAAATCAGAAAAAAGGTATTTATAAATGGATGCAGAAAAAATATGGATGCGGAAAATATGGACGCGGAAAATATGGATGCGGAAATCAGAAAAAAGGTATTAATAAATGGATGCGAAAAATATCGATGCGGAAATCAGAAAAAAGGTATTAATAAATAGATGCGGAAAATATGGATGCGGAAATCAGAAAAAAGGTATTAATAAATGGATGCGGAGATAAGAAAAAAGGTATTAATAAATAGATGCGAAAAATATGGATGTGGAACATATGGATGCGGAAATCAGAAAAAAGGTATTAATAAATGGATGCGGAAATCAGAAAAAAGGTATTAATAAATGGATGCGGAAAATATGGATGTGGAAAATATGGATGCGGAAATCAGAAAAAAGGTATTAATAAATGGATGCGAAAAATATGGATGCGGAAATCAGAAAAAAGGTATTAATAAATGGATGCGGAAAATATGGATGCGGAAATCAGGAAAAAGTTATTAATAAATGGATGCGGAAATCAGCAAAAGGTCTTAATAAATGGATGCGGAAAATATGGATGCGGAAATCAGAAAAAAGGTATTAATAAATGGATGCGGAAAATATGGATGCGGAAATCAGAAAAAAGGTATTAATAAATGGATGCGGAAAATATGGACGCGGAAAATATAGATGCGGAAATCAGAAAAAAAGGTATTAATAAATGGATGGGGAAAATATGGATGCGGAAATCAGAAAAAAGGTATTAATAAATGGATGCGGAATATATGGATGCGGAAATCAGAAAAAAGGTATTAATAAATATATGCGGAAAATATGGATGCGGAAATCAGAAAAAAGGTATTAATAAATGGATGCGGAAAATATGGACGCGGAAAATATGGATGCGGAAATCAGAAAAAAAGGTATTAATAAATGGATGCGGAAAATATGGATGCGGAAATCAGGAAAAAGGTATTAATAAATGGATGCGGAAATCAGAAAAAAGGTATTAATAAATGGATGCGGAAAATATGGACGCGGAAAATATGGATGCGGAAATCAAAAAAAAGGTATTAATAAATGGATGCGGAAAATATGGATGCGGAAATCAGAAAAAAGGTATTAATAAATGGATGCGGAAATCAGAAAAAAGGTATTAATAAATGGATGCTGAAAATATGGACGCGGAAAATATGGATGCGGAAATCAGAAAAAAGGTATTAATAAATGGATGCGAAAAATATGGATGCAGAAATCAGAAAAAAGGTATTAATAAATGGATGCGGAAAATATGGATGCGGAAATCAGAAAAAAGGTATTAATAAATGGATGCGGAAATCAGAAAAAAGGTATTAATAAATGGATGCGAAAAATATGGATGCGGAAATCAGAAAAAAGGTATTAATAGATGGATGCGGAAAATATGGATGTGGAAATCAGAAAAAAGGTATTAATAAATGGATGCGAAAAATATGGATGCGGAAATCAGAAAAAAGGTATTAATAAATGGATGCGGAAAATATGGATGCGGAAATCAGGAAAAAGTTATTAATAAATGGATGCGGAAATCAGAAAAAAGGTATTAATAAATGGATGCAGAAAATATGGATGCGGAAATCAGAAAAAAGGTATTAATAAATGGATGCGGAAAATATGGATGCGGAAATCAGAAAAAAGGTATTAATAAATGGATGCGGAAAATATGGACGCGGAAAATATAGATGCGGAAATCAGAAAAAAAGGTATTAATAAATGGATGCGGAAAATATGGATGCGGAAATCTAAAAAAAGGTATTAATAAATGGATGGTGAAAATATGGATGCGGAAATCAGAAAAAAGGTATTAATAAATGGATGCGGAAAATATGGATGCGGTAATCAGAAAAAAGGTATTAATAAATGGATGCGGAAAATATGGATGCAGAAATCAGAAAAAAGGTATTAATAAATGGATGCGGAAATCAGAAAAAAGGTATTAATAAATGGATGCGGAAAATATGGACGCGGAAAATATGGATGCGGAAATCAGAAAAAAGGTATTAATAAATGGATGCGGAAAATATGGATGCAGAAATCAGAAAAAAGGTATTAATAAATGGATGCGGAAAATATGGATGCGGAAATCAGAAAAAAGGTATTTATAAATGGATGCAGAAAAAATATGGATGCGGAAAATATGGACGCGGAAAATATGGATGCGGAAATCAGAAAAAAGGTATTAATAAATGGATGCGAAAAATATCGATGCGGAAATCAGAAAAAAGGTATTAATAAATAGATGCGGAAAATATGGATGCGGAAATCAGAAAAAAGGTATTAATAAATGGATGCGGAGATAAGAAAAAAGGTATTAATAAATAGATGCGAAAAATATGGATGTGGAACATATGGATGCGGAAATCAGAAAAAAGGTATTAATAAATGGATGCGGAAATCAGAAAAAAGGTATTAATAAATGGATGCGGAAAATATGGATGTGGAAAATATGGATGCGGAAATCAGAAAAAAGGTATTAATAAATGGATGCGAAAAATATGGATGCGGAAATCAGAAAAAAGGTATTAATAAATGGATGCGGAAAATATGGATGCGGAAATCAGGAAAAAGTTATTAATAAATGGATGCGGAAATCAGCAAAAGGTCTTAATAAATGGATGCGGAAAATATGGATGCGGAAATCAGAAAAAAGGTATTAATAAATGGATGCGGAAAATATGGATGCGGAAATCAGAAAAAAGGTATTAATAAATGGATGCGGAAAATATGGACGCGGAAAATATAGATGCGGAAATCAGAAAAAAAGGTATTAATAAATGGATGGGGAAAATATGGATGCGGAAATCAGAAAAAAGGTATTAATAAATGGATGCGGAATATATGGATGCGGAAATCAGAAAAAAGGTATTAATAAATATATGCAGAAAATATGGATGCGGAAATCAGAAAAAAGGTATTAATAAATGGATGCGGAAAATATGGACGCGGAAAATATGGATGCGGAAATCAGAAAAAAAGGTATTAATAAATGGATGCGGAAAATATGGATGCGGAAATCAGGAAAAAGGTATTAATAAATGGATGCGGAAATCAGAAAAAAGGTATTAATAAATGGATGCGGAAAATATGGACGCGGAAAATATGGATGCGGAAATCAAAAAAAAGGTATTAATAAATGGATGCGGAAAATATGGATGCGGAAATCAGAAAAAAGGTATTAATAAATGGATGCGGAAATCAGAAAAAAGGTATTAATAAATGGATGCTGAAAATATGGACGCGGAAAATATGGATGCGGAAATCAGAAAAAAGGTATTAATAAATGGATGCGAAAAATATGGATGCAGAAATCAGAAAAAAGGTATTAATAAATGGATGCGGAAAATATGGATGCGGAAATCAGAAAAAAGGTATTAATAAATGGATGCGGAAATCAGAAAAAAGGTATTAATAAATGGATGCGAAAAATATGGATGCGGAAATCAGAAAAAAGGTATTAATAGATGGATGCGGAAAATATGGATGTGGAAATCAGAAAAAAGGTATTAATAAATGGATGCGAAAAATATGGATGCGGAAATCAGAAAAAAGGTATTAATAAATGGATGCGGAAAATATGGATGCGGAAATCAGGAAAAAGTTATTAATAAATGGATGCGGAAATCAGAAAAAAGGTATTAATAAATGGATGCAGAAAATATGGATGCGGAAATCAGAAAAAAGGTATTAATAAATGGATGCGGAAAATATGGATGCGGAAATCAGAAAAAAGGTATTAATAAATGGATGCGGAAAATATGGACGCGGAAAATATAGATGCGGAAATCAGAAAAAAAGGTATTAATAAATGGATGCGGAAAATATGGATGCGGAAATCTAAAAAAAGGTATTAATAAATGGATGGTGAAAATATGGATGCGGAAATCAGAAAAAAGGTATTAATAAATGGATGCGGAAAATATGGATGCGGTAATCAGAAAAAAGGTATTAATAAATGGATGCGGAAAATATGGATGCAGAAATCAGAAAAAAGGTATTAATAAATGGATGCGGAAATCAGAAAAAAGGTATTAATAAATGGATGCGGAAAATATGGACGCGGAAAATATGGATGCGGAAATCAGAAAAAAGGTATTAATAAATGGATGCGGAAAATATGGATGCAGAAATCAGAAAAAAGGTATTAATAAATGGATGCGGAAAATATGGATGCGGAAATCAGAAAAAAGGTATTTATAAATGGATGCAGAAAAAATATGGATGCGGAAAATATGGACGCGGAAAATATGGATGCGGAAATCAGAAAAAAGGTATTAATAAATGGATGCGAAAAATATCGATGCGGAAATCAGAAAAAAGGTATTAATAAATAGATGCGGAAAATATGGATGCGGAAATCAGGAAAAAGGTATTAATAAATGGATGCAGAAATCAGAAAAAAGGTATTAATAAATGGATGCGGAAAATATGGACGCGGAAAATATGGATGCGGAAATCAGAAAAAAATGTATTAATAAATGGATGCGGAAAATATGGATGCGGAAATAAGGAAAAGGTATTAATAAATGGATGCGGAAAATATGGATGCGGAAATCAGAAAAAAGGTATTAATAAATGGATGCGGAAAATATGGATGCGGAAATCAGAAAAAAGGTATTAATAAATGGATGCGGAAAATATGGACGCGGAAAATATGGATGCGGAAATCAGAAAAAAAGGTATTAATAAATGGATGCGGAAAATATGGATGCGGAAATCAGGAAAAAAGGTATTAATAAATGGATGCGGAAATCAGAAAAAAGTTATTAATAAATGGATGCGGAAAATATGGATGCGGAAATCAGAAAAAAGGTATTAATAAATGGATGCGGAAAATATGGATGCGGAAATCAGAAAACAGGCATTAATAAATGGATGCGGAAAATATGGACGCGGAAAATATGGATGCGGAAATCAGAAAAAAAGGTATTAATAAATGGATGCGGAAAATATGGATGCGGAAATTAGGAAAAAGGTATTAATAAATGGATGCGGAAATCAGAAAAAAGGTATTAATAAATGGATGCGGAAAATATGGACGCGGAAAATATGGATGCGGAAATCAGAAAAAAGGTATTAATAAATGCATGCGGAAAATATGGATGCGGAAATCAGAAAAAAGGTATTAATAAATGGATGCGGAAATCAGAAAAAAGGTATTAATAAATGGATGCGGAAAATATGGATGCGGAAATCAGAAAAAAGGTATTTATAAATGGATGCGGAAAATATGGATGCGGAAAATATGGACGCGGAAAATATGGATGCGGAAATCAGAAAAAAGGTATTAATAAATGGAGCGAAAAATATGGACGCGGAAATCAGAAAAAAGGTATTTATAAATGTATGCGGAAAATATGGATGCGGAAAATATGGACGCGGAAAATATGGATGCGGAAATCAGAAAAAAGGTATTAATAAATGGATGCGGAAAATATGGATGCGGAAATCAGAAAAAAGGTATTAATAAATGGATGCGGAAAATATGGATGCGGAAATCAGAAAAAAGGTATTTATAAATGGATGCGGAAAATATGGATGCGGAAAATATGGACGCGGAAAATATGGATGCGGAAATCAGAAAAAAGGTATTAATAAATGGATGCGAAAAATATGGACGCGGAAATCAGAAAAAAGGTATTTATAAATGGATGCGGAAAATATGGATGCGGAAAATATGGACGCGGAAAATATGGATGCGGAAATCAGAAAAAAGGTATTAATAAATGGATGCGAAAAATATGGATGCGGAAATCAGAAAAAAGTTATTAATAAATGGATGCGGAAAATATGGATGCGGAAATCAGAAAAAAGGTATTAATAAATGGATGCGGAAATCAGAAAAAAGGTATTAATAAATGGATGCGAAAAATATGGATGCGGAAATCAGAAAAAAGGTATTAATAAATGGATGCGGAAAATATGGATGCGGAAATCAGAAAAAAGGTATTAATAAATGGATGCGGAAATCAGAAAAAAGGTATTAATAAATGGATGCGAAACATATGGATGCGGAAATCAGAAAAAAGGTATTAATAGATGGATGCGGAAAATATGGATGCGGAAATCAGGAAAAAGTTATTAATAAATGGATGCGGAAATCAGAAAAAAGGTATTAATAAATGGATGCGGAAAATATGGATGCGGAAATCAGAAAAAAGGTATTAATAAATGGATGCGGAAAATATGGATGCGGAAATCAGAAAAAAGGTATTAATAAATGGATGCGGAAAATATGGACGCGGAAAATATAGATGCGGAAATCAGAAAAAAAGGTATTAATAAATGGATGCGGAAAATATGGATGCGGAAATCTAAAAAAAGGTATTAATAAATGGATGGTGAAAATATGGATGCGGAAATCAGAAAAAAGGTATTAATAAATGGATGCGGAAAATATGGATGCGGAAATCAGAACAAAGGTATTAATAAATGGATGCGGAAAATATGGACGCGGAAAATATGGATGCGGAAATCAGAAAAAAAGGTATTAATAAATGGATGCGGAAAATATGGATGCGGAAATCAGGAAAAAGGTATTAATAAATGGATGCAGAAATCAGAAAAAAGGTATTAATAAATGGATGCGGAAAATATGGACGCGGAAAATATGGATGCGGAAATCAGAAAAAAATGTATTAATAAATGGATGCTGAAAATATGGATGCGGAAATAAGGAAAAGGTATTAATAAATGGATGCGGAAAATATGGATGCGGAAATCAGAAAAAAGGTATTAATAAATGGATGCGGAAAATATGGATGCGGAAATCAGAAAAAAGGTATTAATAAATGGATGCGGAAAATATGGACGCAGAAAATATGGATGCGGAAATCAGAAAAAAAGGTATTAATAAATGGATGCGGAAAATATGGATGCGGAAATCAGGAAAAAAGGTATTAATAAATGGATGCGGAAATCAGAAAAAAGTTATTAATAAATGGATGCGGAAAATATGGATGCGGAAATCAGAAAAAAGGTATTAATAAATGGATGCGGAAAATATGGATGCGGAAATCAGAAAACAGGCATTAATAAATGGATGCGGAAAATATGGACGCGGAAAATATGGATGCGGAAATCAGAAAAAAAGGTATTAATAAATGGATGCGGAAAATATGGATGCGGAAATTAGGAAAAAGGTATTAATAAATGGATGCGGAAATCAGAAAAAAGGTATTAATAAATGGATGCGGAAAATATGGACGCGGAAAATATGGATGCGGAAATCAGAAAAAAGGTATTAATAAATGCATGCGGAAAATATGGATGCGGAAATCAGAAAAAAGGTATTAATAAATGGATGCGGAAAATATGGACGCGGAAAATATGGATGCGGAAATCAGAAAAAAGGTATTAATAAATGGATGCGGAAAATATGGATGCGGAAATCAGAAAAAAGGTATTAATAAATGGATGCGGAAAATATGGATGCGGAAATCAGAAAAAAGGTATTTATAAATGGATGCGGAAAATATGGATGCGGAAAATATGGACGCGGAAAATATGGATGCGGAAATCAGAAAAAAGGTATTAATAAATGGATGCGAAAAATATGGACGCGGAAATCAGAAAAAAGGTATTTATAAATGGATGCGGAAAATATGGATGCGGAAAATATGGACGCGGAAAATATGGATGCGGAAATCAGAAAAAAGGTATTAATAAATGGATGCGAAAAATATGGATGCGGAAATCAGAAAAAAGTTATTAATAAATGGATGCGGAAAATATGGATGCGGAAATCAGAAAAAAGGTATTAATAAATGGATGCGGAAATCAGAAAAAAGGTATTAATAAATGGATGCGAAAAATATGGATGCGGAAATCAGAAAAAAGGTATTAATAAATGGATGCGGAAAATATGGATGCGGAAATCAGAAAAAAGGTATTAATAAATGGATGCGGAAATCAGAAAAAAGGTATTAATAAATGGATGCGAAAAATATGGATGCGGAAATCAGAAAAAAGGTATTAATAGATGGATGCGGATAATATGGATGCGGAAATCAGAAAAAAGGTATTAATAAATGGATGCGAAAAATATGGATGCGGAAATCAGAAAAAAGGTATTAATAAATGGATGCGGAAAATATAGATGCGGAAATCAGGAAAAAGTTATTAATAAATGGATGCGGAAATCAGAAAAAAGGTATTAATAAATGGATGCGGAAAATATGGATGCGGAAATCAGAAAAAAGGTATTAATAAATGGATGCGGAAAATATGGATGCGGAAATCAGAAAAAAGGTATTAATAAATGGATGCGGAAAATATGGACGCGGAAAATATAGATGCGGAAATCAGAAAAAAAGGTATTAATAAGTGGATGCGGAAAATATGGATGCGGAAATCAGAAAAAAGGTATTAATAAATGGATGGTGAAAATATGGATGCGGAAATCAGAAAAAAGGTATTAATAAATGGATGCGGAAAATATGGATGCGGAAATCAGAACAAAGGTATTAATAAATGGATGCGGAAAATATGGACGCGGAAAATATGGATGCGGAAATCAGAAAAAAAGGTATTAATAAATGGATGCGGAAAATATGGATGCGGAAATCAGGAAAAAGGTATTAATAAATGGATGCGGAAATCAGAAAAAAGGTATTAATAAATGCATGCGGAAAATATGGATGCGGAAATCAGAAAAAAGGTATTAATAAATGGATGCGGAAATCAGAAAAAAGGTATTAATAAATGGATGCGGAAAATATGGATGCGGAAATCAGAAAAAAGGTATTTATAAATGGATGCGGAAAATATGGATGCGGAAAATATGGACGCGGAAAATATGGATGCGGAAATCAGAAAAAAGGTATTAATAAATGGATGCGAAAAATATGGACGCGGAAATCAGAAAAAAGGTATTTATAAATGTATGCGGAAAATATGGATGCGGAAAATATGGACGCGGAAAATATGGATGCGGAAATCAGAAAAAAGGTATTAATAAATGGATGCGGAAAATATGGATGCGGAAATCAGAAAAAAGGTATTAATAAATGGATGCGGAAAATATGGATGCGGAAATCAGAAAAAAGGTATTTATAAATGGATGCGGAAAATATGGATGCGGAAAATATGGACGCGGAAAATATGGATGCGGAAATCAGAAAAAAGGTATTAATAAATGGATGCGAAAAATATGGACGCGGAAATCAGAAAAAAGGTATTTATAAATGGATGCGGAAAATATGGATGCAGAAAATATGGACGCGGAAAATATGGATGCGGAAATCAGAAAAAAGGTATTAATAAATGGATGCGAAAAATATGGATGCGGAAATCAGAAAAAAGTTATTAATAAATGGATGCGGAAAATATGGATGCGGAAATCAGAAAAAAGGTATTAATAAATGGATGCGGAAATCAGAAAAAAGGTATTAATAAATGGATGCGAAAAATATGGATGCGGAAATCAGAAAAAAGGTATTAATAAATGGATGCGGAAAATATGGATGCGGAAATCAGAAAAAAGGTATTAATAAATGGATGCGGAAATCAGAAAAAAGGTATTAATAAATGGATGCGAAACATATGGATGCGGAAATCAGAAAAAAGGTATTAATAGATGGATGCGGAAAATATGGATGCGGAAATCAGGAAAAAGTTATTAATAAATGGATGCGGAAATCAGAAAAAAGGTATTAATAAATGGATGCGGAAAATATGGATGCGGAAATCAGAAAAAAGGTATTAATAAATGGATGCGGAAAATATGGATGCGGAAATCAGAAAAAAGGTATTAATAAATGGATGCGGAAAATATGGACGCGGAAAATATAGATGCGGAAATCAGAAAAAAAGGTATTAATAAATGGATGCGGAAAATATGGATGCGGAAATCTAAAAAAAGGTATTAATAAATGGATGGTGAAAATATGGATGCGGAAATCAGAAAAAAGGTATTAATAAATGGATGCGGAAAATATGGATGCGGAAATCAGAACAAAGGTATTAATAAATGGATGCGGAAAATATGGACGCGGAAAATATGGATGCGGAAATCAGAAAAAAAGGTATTAATAAATGGATGCGGAAAATATGGATGCGGAAATCAGGAAAAAGGTATTAATAAATGGATGCAGAAATCAGAAAAAAGGTATTAATAAATGGATGCGGAAAATATGGACGCGGAAAATATGGATGCGGAAATCAGAAAAAAATGTATTAATAAATGGATGCGGAAAATATGGATGCGGAAATAAGGAAAAGGTATTAATAAATGGATGCGGAAAATATGGATGCGGAAATCAGAAAAAAGGTATTAATAAATGGATGCGGAAAATATGGATGCGGAAATCAGAAAAAAGGTATTAATAAATGGATGCGGAAAATATGGACGCAGAAAATATGGATGCGGAAATCAGAAAAAAAGGTATTAATAAATGGATGCGGAAAATATGGATGCGGAAATCAGGAAAAAAGGTATTAATAAATGGATGCGGAAATCAGAAAAAAGTTATTAATAAATGGATGCGGAAAATATGGATGCGGAAATCAGAAAAAAGGTATTAATAAATGGATGCGGAAAATATGGATGCGGAAATCAGGAAACAGGCATTAATAAATGGATGCGGAAAATATGGACGCGGAAAATATGGATGCGGAAATCAGAAAAAAAGGTATTAATAAATGGATGCGGAAAATATGGATGCGGAAATTAGGAAAAAGGTATTAATAAATGGATGCGGAAATCAGAAAAAAGGTATTAATAAATGGATGCGGAAAATATGGACGCGGAAAATATGGATGCGGAAATCAGAAAAAAGGTATTAATAAATGCATGCGGAAAATATGGATGCGGAAATCAGAAAAAAGGTATTAATAAATGGATGCGGAAATCAGAAAAAAGGTATTAATAAATGGATGCGGAAAATATGGACGCGGAAAATATGGATGCGGAAATCAGAAAAAAGGTATTAATAAATGGATGCGGAAAATATGGATGCGGAAATCAGAAAAAAGGTATTTATAAATGGATGCGGAAAATATGGATGCGGAAAATATGGACGCGGAAAATATGGATGCGGAAATCAGAAAAAAGGTATTAATAAATGGATGCGAAAAATATGGACGCGGAAATCAGAAAAAAGGTATTTATAAATGTATGCGGAAAATATGGATGCGGAAAATATGGACGCGGAAAATATGGATGCGGAAATCAGAAAAAAGGTATTAATAAATGGATGCGGAAATCAGAAAAAAGGTATTAATAAATGGATGCGAAAAATATGGATGCGGAAATCAGAAAAAAGGTATTTATAAATGGATGCGGAAAATATGGATGCGGAAAATATGGACGCGGAAAATATGGATGCGGAAATCAGAAAAAAGGTATTAATAAATGGATGCGGAAAATATGGATGCGGAAATCAGAAAAAAGGTATTAATAAATGGATGCGGAAAATATGGATGCGGAAATCAGAAAAAAGGTATTTATAAATGGATGCGGAAAATATGGATGCGGAAAATATGGACGCGGAAAATATGGATGCGGAAATCAGAAAAAAGGTATTAATAAATGGATGCGAAAAATATGGACGCGGAAATCAGAAAAAAGGTATTTATAAATGGATGCGGAAAATATGGATGCGGAAAATATGGACGCGGAAAATATGGATGCGGAAATCAGAAAAAAGGTATTAATAAATGGATGCGAAATATATGGATGCGGAAATCAGAAAAAAGTTATTAATAAATGGATGCGGAAAATATGGATGCGGAAATCAGAAAAAAGGTATTAATAAATGGATGCGGAAATCAGAAAAAAGGTATTAATAAATGGATGCGAAAAATATGGATGCGGAAATCAGAAAAAAGGTATTAATAAATGGATGCGGAAAATATGGATGCGGAAATCAGAAAAAAGGTATTAATAAATGGATGCGGAAATCAGAAAAAAGGTATTAATAAATGGATGCGAAAAATATGGATGCGGAAATCAGAAAAAAGGTATTAATAGATGGATGCGGATAATATGGATGCGGAAATCAGAAAAAAGGTATTAATAAATGGATGCGAAAAATATGGATGCGGAAATCAGAAAAAAGGTATTAATAAATGGATGCGGAAAATATGGATGCGGAAATCAGGAAAAAGTTATTAATAAATGGATGCGGAAATCAGAAAAAAGGTATTAATAAATGGATGCGGAAAATATGGATGCGGAAATCAGAAAAAAGGTATTAATAAATGGATGCGGAAAATATGGATGCGGAAATCAGAAAAAAGGTATTAATAAATGGATGCGGAAAATATGGACGCGGAAAATATAGATGCGGAAATCAGAAAAAAAGGTATTAATAAGTGGATGCGGAAAATATGGATGCGGAAATCAGAAAAAAGGTATTAATAAATGGATGGTGAAAATATGGATGCGGAAATCAGAAAAAAGGTATTAATAAATGGATGCGGAAAATATGGATGCGGAAATCAGAACAAAGGTATTAATAAATGGATGCGGAAAATATGGACGCGGAAAATATGGATGCGGAAATCAGAAAAAAAGGTATTAATAAATGGATGCGGAAAATATGGATGCGGAAATCAGGAAAAAGGTATTAATAAATGGATGCGGAAATCAGAAAAAGGTATTAATAAATGGATGCGGAAAATATGGACGCGGAAAATATGGATGCGGAAATCAGAAAAAAAGGTATTAATAAATGGATGCGGAAAATATGGATGCGGAAATAAGGAAAAGGTATTAATAAATGGATGCGGAAAATATGGATGCGGAAATAAGAAAAAAGGTATTAATAAATGGATGCGGAAAATATGGATGCGGAAATCAGAAAAAAGGTATTAATAAATGGATGCGGAAAATATGGACGCGGAAAATATGGATGCGGAAATCAGAAAAAAAGGTATTAATAAATGGATGCGGAAAATATGGATGCGGAAATCAGGAAAAAAGGTATTAATAAATGGATGCGGAAATCAGAAAAAGTTATTAATAAATGGATGCGGAAAATATGGATGCGGAAATCAGAAAAAAGGTATTAATAAATGGATGCGGAAAATATGGATGCGGAAATCAGAAAACAGGTATTAATAAATGGATGCGGAAAATATGGACGCGGAAATTAGGAAAAAGGTATTAATAAATGGATGCGGAAATCAGAAAAAAGGTATTAATAAATGGATGCGGAAAATATGGACGCAGAAAATATGGATGCGGAAATCAGAAAAAAGGTATTAATAAATGGATGCGGAAAATATGGATGCGGAAATCAGAAAAAAGGTATTAATAAATGGATGCGGAAATCAGAAAAAAGGTATTAATAAATGGATGCGGAAAATATGGACGCGGAAAATATGGATGCGGAAATCAGAAAAAAGGTATTAATAAATGGATGCGGAAAATATGGATGCGGAAATCAGAAAAAAGGTATTTATAAATGGATGCGGAAAATATGGATGCGGAAAATATGGACGCGGAAAATATGGATGCGGAAATCAGAAAAAAGGTATTAATAAATGGATGCGAAAAATATGGACGCGGAAATCAGAAAAAAGGTATTTATAAATGGATGCGGAAAATATGGATGCGGAAAATATGGACGCGGAAAATATGTATGCGGAAATCAGAAAAAAGGTATTAATAAATGGATGCGGAAAATATGGATGCGGAAATCAGAAAAAAGGTATTAATAAATGGATGCGGAAATCAGAAAAAAGGTATTAATAAATGGATGCGAAAAATATGGATGCGGAAATCAGAAAAAAGGTATTTATAAATGGATGCGGAAAATATGGATGCGGAAAATATGGACGCGGAAAATATGGATGCGGAAATCAGAAAAAAGGTATTAATAAATGGATGCGGAAAATATGGATGCGGAAATCAGAAAAAAGGTATTAATAAATGGATGCGGAAAATATGGATGCGGAAATCAGAAAAAAGGTATTTATAAATGGATGCGGAAAATATGGATGCGGAAAATATGGACGCGGAAAATATGGATGCGGAAATCATAAAAAAGGTATTAATAAATGGATGCGAAAAATATGGACGCGGAAATCAGAAAAAAGGTATTTATAAATGGATGCGGAAAATATGGATGCGGAAAATATGGACGCGGAGAATATGGATGCGGAAATCAGAAAAAAGGTATTAATAAATGGATGCGAAAAATATGGATGCGGAAATCAGAAAAAAGGTATTTATAAATGGATGCGGAAAATATGGATGCGGAAAATATGGACGCGGAAAATATGGATGCGGAAATCAGAAAAAAGGTATTAATAAATGGATGCGAAAAATATGGATGCGGAAATCAGAAAAAAGTTATTAATAAATGGATGCGGAAAATATGGATGCGGAAATCAGAAAAAAGGTATTAATAAATGGATGCGGAAATCAGAAAAAAGGTATTAATAAATGGATGCGAAAAATATGGATGCGGAAATCAGAAAAAAGGTATTAATAAATGGATGCGGAAAATATGGATGCGGAAAATATGGATGCGGAAATCAGAAAAAAAGGTATTAATAAAAGGATGCGGAAAATATGGATGCGGAAATCAGAAAAAAGGTATTAATAAATGGATGCGAAAAATATGGATGCGGAAATCAGAAAAAAGGTATTAATAAAATAGAGAATTACCCTGGTTTAACACTCAAATATACCGCAAAGTATGACCAACGTTTTATTAGTCTTTATCAAGATTCAAAGGTCATTGAAGAAAGGAAAATGTCGCACATTAGAAAATCTTTAACAAAAATAAAATTAATTCACCATTCATTAAATTTGATGAATGAATGAAAAATAATTTGTCTTCTAAAACGTGTTTGCAGGAAACTGTATTGGCACACAGATTGTTCAATGAAAATGAGTTTTAAGTACAATCGCATGGGACACAAAAGGACACAAAAGGACATAAAAGGCAGAATAAAGAAATAAACTTAAAAAAAATAAACTTTATTAGAATCCCTAAAGTTGACGAAGTGAAAAATATTAGAAAGATTTTAAAAGTAATGAATTTGAAGAGGAATATAAAAAATGCAATTTTACTCAAGATCAGATTTGTCCATCACAAATAATCCAGCGTGGAAGAAAATTGGAAAACCGATTTGGATGAGAACAAAAGACGTAGTAAAAAGCGTCACTAAAGAATAAATAACATTTGAGGACGATATGATAACTCAAAAAGGATCCCTTCAGTCTTTGACAGACTATGGATACTGCGCGTGAAATTTTTGTGATAGCTAGTGCGCAATCTCAAAACACACCTCTCCTTAGAAGACATTGTTTAATACCATTGGTCAGTGTAGTGTTTACATGACGGCTGGGAATGTCGAAATAAGCGGAGAATTCATACAGCACCTAGAATTCCCAAATACTTACCCATCTAGTACTAACCAGACTCGACGTTGCTTAACTTCGGTGATCTGACGAGAATATGCGTCTTAACGCGATTATGCCGTATATATGATAACTATGACATGATAACTACAGTGGCACTAAAAGAAAACACGTAAAAATTGAAAATAGTTCTGATGAATTATTCTAGTAATCTTTTGATTGGATGGAAATCATTAAATCATTTCTCTCATAAGAGTAGTGGTAGATGGACAAAAATCGGAGGCCTGCAATATAAATGCTGGAGTCCCTCAGGGGTCAATCCTGGGCCCAACTCTCTTCCTGATCTACATCAATGACCTCCCTAAACACATACTTAAATCTTTCGTTGACATCTATGCTGATGACACGACCATCTATGGCAACACATCAAAGGCTGTAAATTACAGTTCTCTCTGATTCTCTCTCCTCTGATCTCGAGCGCGTGGTTCAGTGGGGGAAGATGTGGCTGGTTACCTTTAATGCATCCAAAACCAAACTCCTATCCTTACATCATCAACGCTCTGATCCCCATCTGGCATCAATTGTGATGGATGGCTCTCGTCTGGGTGAGGCCCCGTGTTTTGACAAGCTTCTGGGTTTGACCTTTACTCCTGATCTGAAATGGAACACGTACATCAAGTCTGCTGCCAAGGTCGCTGGAAAGATGGTGGGATCCTTCTACCGCTCCAGAAGATATCTCACTACTGATGCAATTCTCTATCTATATAAAAGCCAAGTACGTCCAAGGATGGAATACTATTGCCATATCTGGGCAGGAGCTGCTAAAAACAGCCTATCCTGCCTTGACAGAGTACAAAATAGACTTCGTTGCTTAGTGGGGGGTGTCCTTTTCTCTACCCTGCAACCTCTCTCCCACAGAAGAGACGTTGCGAGCCTATCCTTGTTTTATCGTTATTTCCATGGCAGGTGCTCATCTGAACTCCAATCTCTGGTCCCCCTCGCCAATCTTTCACGAAAAACACCCGTCTAGCTGAATCCACTGTGAAAATTTCCCCCACTCTATATCTGTGCCTAAATCAAAACGCGGATTCTATGAACAAAGCTTCTTTCTTAGAACTGCACGCCTGTGGAACTCTGTTCCGTCTGCCTGCTTCTCACCGGACTACAACTTGGATGTGTTCAAGTCCAACGTTAACAAATTCCTAATGAACCGCCCCCTTAAGTAAACACTTCATCAAATCTCCACACTAACGTAATGTACTTGCAATAACCCTTATCCCTGAGTGGCTTCCGGGCCTTGATAAGTGGTGATCTCTGTGTAAAATAAAATTCAATTATGGGACATTGCCTATAAATTCTTTCTGTCAAAATATAATAAAAAAGACCCTTAAATATTTAAGCAGAAAGACTAAGAAAGGATTGAAAGAAAATTTTTTCGGATTTTTTCTGGTGGAGTGAAGAGATGTAAAAATAAATAACCGCAAATTGGAATTGAAACAGAATATTCAACCGGTTAAAAAAGGAGAAATGTTCCATCCGTGTCATTAAATAGACTTGATATTCGAAAAATGATACTGTTAACGAAGGCTGAATGTAGCGAATGGACTTTGCCTACAATCTACGTACAAAAAGAATAAAGAAATTCGTGTGTGTGTGTGTGTGTGTGTGTATGTGTGTGTGCAAATTTTTCCATGAGTTTGAACTAGGCACTAAAAGATTATCACTATCTTTTCCCTAGTCCAGAAGAGATATTCGTAAAACTCAACGGGAGAATTATTTTTCAAAAGTAGAATTAAATGACGTGAATCTACAAATACTGATGAATAAGGGGGTGCTCTATGATTCTATGCATAAGTATCCATAAGGGTTTGTACAAATTTAAAAGATTACCGTTTAGGAAAGAGCTTGCATCAGCTATATTTCAACAGGTAATTAACGCCTTACTTAGCAGACTAGATGATGTTTTAATAAATAATAAAACATCACAAGTCGCAATAAATACATGAAGTATTTAAAAGAATAAAGACTGAAGGAGTAGAAGTGCGAAAAGAAAAAGATAGTAGGAGATCAAATGCAGAACGTCATTGCAAAGTTTACTTTGATTATTAAATTAATACAACGTGTTCGTCGCAAACATGCACAATTTGCGAGCGTCTTTTAACGAAATATTGAAAAATAAAAAAGATCGAATCAGTTTGACAAAATTCCAGAAATCATTTGCGGAAATAAAAGAATATTTTCACTTCTGAATTACTTTAAATCCAGATTGCTAAATCGTTGTAGTTGTTGACGCTATAGTTCATGCTGTTTACATGTTACTCAAAATAAAAGACAGTTTGCTGAAACCTATCGCTTACGCGTCTTGTACATTATTGCCTGCAGGAAAGAGCTATTCACAAATTGAAAAAGGAGCGTTGGGTATTTTTACAGCTATAAAATGTCATCTTTTCGTTTACGGAATGCACTTTTTATTACAAATCGACCATATACCACTGTAAACAATTTATGGTTCGAAAAAAGGCATATCAGCACATGTTGCAAACAGACTACAGAGATCGCGAACTATTCTCCAAAATTCCAATCACGAAATGGAGTATCTCCGATCAGATTGTCCAGACTTATACCAAAATATGCTGACCCCCTTGAATACACAGCGATTGCCTCTAGACAAACAGGAGTTGATGAGGTGAAAACTACATTTTATACCGTCATCAAAGAATTTCCGGTAACGCCTGGAAAATATAGACAAAAACGATGAACGACGATTTTTTAAGACCATAAAAAAGGATGCAGAAGCAAAACACTGACAAATTTTGAAAGTTTTTTTCAAATTTTGTCAAGCGATCGGATGGTGAGTTTTGCATGAGTTTTATTTCGATTAGTCGAACATTTCAAAAATAAAAATTTCATGCCAAGTTATGTTATACATAACTTGGCATGAAATTTTTCTTTTTGAAATTTTGGACGAGCGCATTACCAAATTAATTCCCTTCAACACTGCAACCAGTTCGGCCAGATTAACATGCTGGTAGCAGCCAACAAGAGTTCTCTAACACAGTCCCGTGTCTTTCCAATGCATCCCCCCTGGTTGCTAACACGGTGGCATCGACCCACACGTCCAGTTCCTGGCCGTCTTCACAAGCTGGATCATTCTACTTTACTGAATCCACAGACTCGTACAGCAGGGAGCCTGTCTCTTTGTCATTCAAGCTATTCATAATTGAACTAGCTCTACTCTTGATTACTCCACATGCCACACACGGCCATGCACATACCGGAAGGTGTCCGACAAGCCTTCCAAGCAAGGAGAAGATGGTTAAGATATTAGTTATTGGGAACTTTTGGGGCCGTGTTTACTCGCTTAACATGCAGAACACTGTGCTCTCTTAAGACCGCCAATCTCAACATGTGCGTGCTGCATCGCCAACTTCATTCGTGATCCACGAACTTTTTTCTTTTTTCTGCATGTCGGTATGCCTTTCATGTTTATCTATAACAAGTAGACGTTTTCACTGTTTTTATCTGGATTTTTATATCTTTTAAACCTTTTTAATTTGTTTTAACCTTACCATTTCTTTTTTGAATCACAAGAATAAAAAACATTTAATTCTTTGAGGAACTCATGAAAAGTCTCTGATGATTTGCTTGAAATGAAACACGTGTAAGACGCTTAATTTAAACAATATGAATGTGAATTAAGTGTATATTCCTGTGATTTTGAAACGTTTAGTAGAAGCATATATATATATATATATATATATATATATATATATATATATATATATATATATATATATATATATTTATGAGGGAGAGATATATAAAGATAGAGAGAGATTAAGATATGAGAGAGACAGAGACAGTGAGATTAAGTGTGTGTAATTTATAGGCAATTGCTTTCAATGTGACTAGACGTGAGAAATGTTTTTACACTAAGATTCGAAATCTGACCGTCAGATCACTAGTCATTGTGATAGTACACAACCCTACCCCTAACCCTGGCAGTAAAAAATGTTTACGCATATTCGTTTATGTTCACGCTACCAATTACAGAGAGATCTGTTCTAAAAAGAAGAATAATGCTTTACGCAAGCGGAAACCATTATTTCTCCTACTAGAGAGCTCAGTGGGAAGCACGTATATATTGCCAGCCACAGGCAGTGGTTTTCCCGAGTCAAAGAGAGAGAGACAGAGAGAGAGAGAGGAGAGAGAGAGCGCGAGAGGAGGGATAAGAAGACGAATATAGCTGGAGAGATCCATAAACAGTCTATTTTTACTTGATATAATTTCGCCAGCACCGATGCTCTTATTTCAAGTGCTGCGACAGACGTCACTGGTTCTCCGACGATCAACGGACTATTTCTATTTCTTTGACACTTTTCTCGACGACTGCGAAGAGAAAGACAAAGGTTTGTTAAAAATATTTTGTTTTTTTCTATTTTGATTTCATTTTTCTTCCGCCTTCTTTTATATATAGGAAAAAATTTATATTCTAATCATTAATATATAAACATTTAGTCATCACAAGGTCTAGGCCAACTTCTTGAGACTCATGTATAAGTCCTAGTACTGAGAAATATGGCGAGAAAAGGAGATAATTTGAATATGTTTAGAAGGCCATTCAAATTTGGATTCCCGGGATTACCATGCAATTGCCCAGTTTTGCACATCACTATTCTTCGCCTCTTGTTGTTGTTGTTGTTGTTGTTGTTGTTCTTCTTCTTCTTCTTCTTCTTCTTCTTCTTCTTCTTCTTCTTCTTCTTCTTCTTCTTCTTATTCTTGTTGCTGTTGTTGTTGTTGTTCTTATTCTTCTACTTCTTCTTGTTGCTGTTGTTGTTGTTGTTGTTGTTCTTCTTCTTCTTCTTCTTCTTGCTGTTGTTGTTGTTGTTCTTGTCGTTGTTGTTGTTGTTGTGGTTGTTCTTGTTGTTGTTCTTGTTGTTCTTGCTGTTCTTGTTGTTGTTGTTCTTGTTGTTGTGGTTGTTCTTGTTGTTGTTGTTGTTCTTGTTCTTGTTCTTCTTGTTCTTGTTGTTGTTGTTGTTCTTCTTCTTCTTCTTCTTCTTCTTGCTGTTGCTGTTGTTGTTGTTGTTGTTGGTGGTGGTGGTGTTGTTGTTGTTCTAGTTGTTGGTGTTGTTGTTCTTCTTCTTCTTATTATTATTATTATTCTTGTTGTTGTTGTTGTTCTTCTTCTTCTTGTTCTTATTGTTGTTGTTCTTCTTCTTATCATTATAGTAATATTGTTGTTCTTCTTCTTCTTTTTGTTGTTGTTGTTCTTCTTTTTCTTGTTGTTGTTGTTATTATTATTATTATTCTTGTTGTTGTTTTTGTAGTTCTTCTTCTTCTTCTTCTTCTTTTTCTTCTTCTTATTATTATTATAGTAATATTATATAGTAAAGATATTTATTATTTTTCCATCTAATTTACACACGTGCTTGTGGTGTGTACAGACATGCATCATCTGAAAAAGGCAAGTCACTTTTTTCTAAATACTCAGAGACATTAAGAAATATTAGAGAGTTATTGAATCAACTTGAGTTAGAGTGATAGAAATAGATAGACAGTTAAGAGAGAAATTTATGGCTCGTTCAGTTAATTATAAATTGAGGCGAATTAGAACAAAACAACATTTTTCAATATAAGTGAATCCAAGAACTAAAGCATGTATTTCGTATTATTCAGATGTATGGAAAACAAACGTTGA
Organism: Euprymna scolopes; assembly: GCF_053919585.1. Taxonomy (NCBI): domain Eukaryota; kingdom Metazoa; phylum Mollusca; class Cephalopoda; order Sepiida; family Sepiolidae; genus Euprymna; species Euprymna scolopes. The sequence continues at coordinate 19,150,698 of NC_136520.1, forward strand.
TAAACTCACATTTATAATTTTTGAAAAGTTGATTGTGAGAAGTGATATTTGAATTTTTTCCTCGCGTGGGGAACAGGTAGGCCGCCATGGGGTGAGGGGAGTGTAGGGGTACTCAAATTTTAAATATTCACTCCCCCCTGCTACATATCTTAGAATCAACTTTTTAATACTATAAGCCTTTTTTTACTTAAATAAATTTAAGATAATTAGGCCTACATCGATGTGGACACACACACACACACACACACACACACACACACACACACACACACGCACACGCACACGCACACGCACAAACACATGCACGCACATACACAAATACTAACACAAACACCAACATACACATTAACACATACACCCATACAAACACAAACGCACACACACACATAAGCACATACCCAAACAAACACAAACACACACTCAAACACACATGCATAAACACACATACTCACAAAAACACAAACACACACACACAAACACACAAACACTCACACAAACGCACACACACACACCAACACATGAACACAAACGTACACATATGATTAATCTTGTTGAATTTCTATCAAACAACTTAAGATGTTCTCATTTGATTTTAATATTATTAAAACTATATTATGTGAAGTTTTGAATTCATCTTTTTTTTTTTTTTTTTTTTTTTTTTTTTTTTTACAAAGGCATCACCACATTATCAAGGCCCAGAGGCCACTCAAGGATAAGGGTTAAAGAGTGTACAGTAGAAGTTGGTCAATATAGTAATCATTAGTAATGAAAATTTGGTAAATTTAATAACTTATATGGAACGGCTCATCAAGAACTTATTTACTTTAGACTTGAACAAAACCATATTGTAGTCAGCCGGAAAGCAGGAAAACGGAAGACAATTCCACAGGCGTGCAGTTCTAAGAAAGAAGCTTTGTTCATGGAATCTACGTTTAGGTTTAGGCACAGATAAAGAGTGGGGGAAATTATTGATAGTGTTTACAGCTAGACGAGTGTTTCTTGTGAAAGTTTGGCGAGGGGGGACCATAGATTGAAGCTCAGTTGAACACTTTCCATGAAAATAACGATACATCAGAGACAAACTCGCAACATCTCTTCTGTGAGATAGAGGTTGCAAGGAGGAGAAAAGGACATCTCCTACGAGGCTACGAAGTCTATTTTGAACTCTATCAAGGCAGGACAAGTTCTTTCTAGCAGCTCCTGCCCAGATGTGGCAACAGTATTCCATCCTTGGACGTACCTGGCTCTTATATAGATAGAGAATAGCATCAGCAGTGAGATATCTACTGGATCGATAGAAAGATCCCACCATTTTTCCAGCGGCCTTGGCAACAGATTTGATATACGTGTTCCATTTAAGATCAGGAGTAATGGTCAAGCCCAGAAGCTTGTCAAAACTTGAGGCCTCCTGAAGACGAGAGCCATTCATTTCAATTGATGACAAATGTGGATTAGAATGTTGATGATGTAAAGAGAGAAGCTTGGTTTTAGATGCATTAAAAGTAACCAGCCACTCCTTTCCCCATTGTACTACGTGCTCAAGATCAGAGGAGAGAGAATTCGAGAGAACTTGCTCGTTTACTGTCTTAGATGTGGTACCATAAATGGTAGTGTCGTCAGCATAAATGTCTACAAATGATGTAAGGATATGATTTGGAAGATCATTAATGTAGATCAGGAAAAGAGTTGGGCCCAGGATGGATCCCTGAGGGACACCGGCATTAATATTGTGAGCTTCTGATTTTTGCCCCTCAACTACTACCCTTATGAATCTATCAGAAAGAAATGATTTAATAATTGAGAAGACTTTTCCAGCTATACCATAGCTAGCGATCTTATGAAGTAAACCTTTATGCCATACCCTATCAAAGGCTTTAGATATGTCAAGAGCAATTGCCCTAGAAAGATTGCCACCGTCTTCAATGATTTTATATTTATGTATATTTTATGTCGATGGATTTTAATTTGTACACTTTCGCAAAGTTTGCTGCACTAATCATTAGCTTCTCCTTTTGGTATTATTTTTGTATTGTTATATACTGCATCATTTTTATTGTTATATATTGAATCATTTTTATTGTTATATACTGAATCATTTTTATTGTTATATACTGAATCATTTTTATTGTTATATACTGAATCATTTTTATTGTTATATATTGAATCATTTTTATTGTTATATACTGAATCATTTTTATTGTTATATATTGAATCATTTTTATTGTTATATACTGAATCATTTTTATTGTTATATACTGAATCATTTTTATTGTTATATACTGAATCATTTTTATTGTTATATATTGAATCATTTTTATTGTTATATACTGAATCATTTTTATTGTTATATACTGAATCATTTTTATTGTTATATATTGAATCATTTTTATTGTTATATATTGAATCATTTTTATTGTTATATACTGAATCATTTTTATTGTTATATACTGAATCATTTTTATTGTTATATACTGAATCATTTTTATTGTTATATACTGCATCATTGAAATGCACACCTACATATAGATTTACAGACACATATTTGAATGGATCTCACTCTGAAAGCAACTTGCCCGCACCTCGACATGCACACCAGTAATAAGAACTACTTTGAAATCGAACACTTTTTGAATGGATGTATACAAGTTTAGTACATGGTAATAGGCTTTAATCGAACACAATATTATATCTATATATCTATAAAAGTAAACGTGTGTGTGTGTGTATCTGTGTGTGTGTGTGTGTGTGTGTACATTTCCCTACGCAGTAACTGTCAATTTTTAGTCTACAGACTCGAAATTTGATATACAGGGTACTGAGATTTGGGAAAATCGATGTGATCGGTATTTGGCCAGAAATTTGGCGATTAAGGGGTCAAAGTTCAACGATTTGACCTTTGAGAACTCTACCAAATTCCTCCGACAATTTTGGGTCTACGCACTTGAAATTTTAGATATAGGTTCCTTGGACATGGATCTAACTTAATAACTCGATTTGAGCCCAAAACAAAATTTTAAGGGGTCATAATAGGGGTCAAAGTTAAAAAAAAATTGACTTCTGCGGTCTCTTCCAAATTACTCAGACAATTTCTGGTCTAAATATTTGAAATTTTTCATAAAAGGTTATTCAGAGATAGGGCAAGCTTTTTCATCAGTTTGGGTCGAAAATTTTTAGTTACCAATATATAAATGTATGTATGTATGTATGTCTGTTTGCAGGTCTGCCTTAAACTTTTAATAGAGGCGACGGATTTTGCAAAGATCAATATCGTTTTAAAGTTCGATCTTTCATACGACAAATATCGAAAAATTGGCTAAAAATATTAATATCTTCCCCTTAAACTAGGCACTTTTCTACAGGGGGGAGGCATTTTTTTCGCCGATATTTTTAAAAGTTATCCTCTCCTTTAGATTGTGTAGCCTTAATTTAAAAAAAAAATGTCGCTTCGTGTTTGGCGGTGGTCGTAACAGCATAAACGTTAGGTTTTACCCCGTTCTTTTCCTCCTTTGCGGTATGGCTTTGAGCCTGCCTTCCTATTACCACTTATTTTATTTTATTTGCTCAACATACGCATTCAAACACCCCGGCAACGCCGGGCTGAAATACTAGTATATATATATATATATATATATATATATATATATATGAATTATGAAAAAACTAGCTCTACAAAACCCTGTTTCGTTTGCTCATTTTTGTCCATACGTCACATAATTTTAACACCCGGTTTCTGCAGTGCTATATCCTTCTTATACTCTTTCACGTTTATTTACCAGCAATGCTTAAAAAACACTACTTTCCCCTCATATATCTCTCTCTCTCTCTCTCTCTCTCTATATATATATATATATATATATATATATATATATATATATATATATATATATATACTTTTCCCTTATATATATATATATATATATTTAGTCATCGACATAGTCCTGTTTGTTGTATCACAACTCATCAGTGCCGCTAGACTAGCATCTCTCCCAAGCAGAGGACTGAATCTAGAACAGCGAGCCTCACATTTTCTCAGCCAATTAAGTAACGGGTGAGATTATTTACGACAGTGTTCAACCTAAAGAGGTGGGGGGGGGGGCTTAAAATATATTTGTAGTCATCGACATACAGGCCAGTTTCGTTGTAGCATCAGTGCCGCTAGACTAGCACCTCTCCTAAGCCGAGGATTGAACCTATATGAAGTGAAGCAACCGATGAATTTTAAACGAGGGTCATACAAGAGTGCTCAATACCAAAGTAGGGCAAAATATACCTTTTATGTTATGTTCCATAAGTACTTATAAGTCGCTACACATTCATGAGCCAGTTACAGGTAACTAGAGAACTCTTCAGGCGATACTGCTTATGCAAATTAGAGTCCGTATTAAAAATTGGAAAAAAGTTTCAAGCACAGGTGGCTTGTCACGTGATATTTAAAAATAAAATAAGCTAGCGGCATTTAATATAGTTGAAAAAATGAAAACAGAAGAAAAAAGTGAAAAAGAATAAAATAAAGATATACAAAATAACAAAAGAGTAACGAAAAAGAAAAGAAACAAGAAATAATACAAATACAAATAATAAATATAATAAGAATAAAAATAAAGATAATCGTAATAACAAAATAAAAAAAAATAGAACCATATGTTGCGGACCAGGATATAATAATCCTAATTCGCTACAAAAGAAAATAATGAAATGAATGGAAGGAAGGAAAAAAAAAACTCAATTGCTGAATAAAATAAACATGTCATTTATTTTCTGTTGAAAATAAATGGTTTAGGTGGAACACGTGTTCAGTTCAGTCGTTGACGATTACGCGCGTGAAAAAAGAGGAATAAAGTAGGGGGAAAGAGAAATGGCAGTCCAGCATGTAGAAAGAAAGAAAGAAAGATAGAGAGAGAGAGAGAGAGAGAGAGAGGGTTGACCTTCGGCCACGTGGAAGTGTCTTCAGGCCACAAGCTGTGGACGCGAACTTGTCTGGTTGACGAACCAAGTCAAAAGGGAAGAAAGAGGAAGTTGAACGTTGTTGTTGACTTTTATACTGGGGTCAGTGTTCTGACTGCGCATGTCTGGATTTCACTTAAAAGGAAGTCACGTTACCAATGTGTGCATGTTTGCGCGCACGAGCGTGCATGTGTGTGTACGTGGATGTGTATATACGTGCGTGTGCGTGCGTATGTGCGTGCGTACATGTGGGTGTGTGTATGTGAGGAAAAACATGTTCGAACACACACAATCTAAAACGCTACGGCAAAAGAAAACCGTAAATATGTCTTTATATCACAGTGGGCGGAAATATAGAAAGGCAAGCTTCAAGCAACAGTCAAGGAGAGGAGAAGAAGTCTGGTCAGACACTAGTGTCTGAGTTAAAATGTAGGTCAATGAGTAAAATCACCTTTACATACTTTGAGATCAAATTAATAATTTTGCTAGCGATAATATTTTTTGGTTAAAACTTAAAATTTTAATTATTATTTCTCTGTGATAAATACCTTTTATTTCTTTATGTAGCGAACACTTTAGTTTTTCTTAGGCTTACGTTTTATTTGTTTTGTAGCTAACCGTGTATTTCTTTCTGTTGCTAAGCCTTTATTTCTTTCTGTTGCTAACCGTTTATTTTTTTCTGTTGCTAACCCTATATTTCTGCTGTGGATAATCCTTTATTTATTCCTTTTATTTATACCGTTTATTTTTTCATTTGGCTATCGATTTATTTCTTCCTGTGGCCAATACTTACTGTCTTTCTGTGGCTGACACTTTACTTCTTTCTATGGCTGACCGTTTACTTCTGCACCTGGCTAAGAATTTATTTTTGTTGTTGTTGCTAACCGTTTTTTTTCTGTTTTTAACCCTATATTTCTTCCTGTAGCACACTTTTTTATTCCTATAACTAACCGTTTATTTCCACCTATAGCTAAGCTTTTCTTTCTTCCTTAGGCAAACCTTTATTTCTCCCTATGAATAACTCTATTTCTTCCTGTGGTTAACCCTTTATTTCTTCGTGTGGCTAACCCTTTAATTCTTTATGTGGCTAAAACTTTTTTTTTGCTTGCCCTTATTGTTTTTCTGTTAAAAACCCTTTACTTTTTGGGTCACTAACTCTTTATTTGTTCGCGAAACTGACCGTTTCATTCTTCCCGTAGCTAACCTTTTATTTCCTTGTGGTACTAATCCCTTATATCTTTCTGTGCGTAACCGTTTACTTCTTTCTGTTGCTAACTTTTATATCTTCCTTAGCTTAACCGTTTAATTCTTTCCGTTGCGTACTGTTTTTATCTTCATGAGGCTAACCGTTTATTTCTTTCTGTTGCTAACTCTTTATATTTCTTGAGGCTAACTGTTTATTTACATTATTTATTATTGTTGTTAACCCTTTTTCTATGTGCGCAACTCATCATTTCTTCCTGTAACTAACCGTTTATTTCTTCATATGGCTTAACCTTTATTCTTTCTGGGACTAACGCTTTAGTTGTTTTTGTGGCTAAACCTTGAGCTTTCCTGGGCTAATCCTTAATTTTGTTCTGTAACTAACCTTTTTATGGCTAACCGTTTCTTTCTTTCCTGTTGCTAACCTGTTATTTTGTTCTGTGGTTCACCGTTTATTTTTTCCTTTTGCTAAGCCTGTTTTTCTTCCTGTAATTAACCGTGTATTTCTTCATGTAGCTAACTCTTTATTTCTTTCTGTGGCTAACATTTTATTTCTTCCTGTGTAAAACCGTTTATATCTCTATGTGGCTAAATGTTTATTTCTTTCTGTGCCTAACCTTTTATTTCGTCCAGTGGCTAACGTTTTCTTTTTTCTTTTACTAACCGTTTATTTCTGTCTGTGGCTAAACCACTATTTTTTTTCTGTGGCTAAACCACTATTTCTTTCTGTCACTAACGCTTTATTTCTTCCTGTAGCTAACCGTTTATTTTTCGTGATACTTACTGTTTATATCTTACTGTGGCTAACCCTTTATTTCTATTGCTAACCCTTTTTTCTTGCTCTTTATACTCTTTATATCTTTATGTAGCTAACCATTTATTTCTTCTTGTAACAAACAGTTTATTTCATTCTGTGGCTAACCCTTTATCTTTTCTTGTGGCTAATGCTTTATTTTTCTCTTGTGACTGAACCTTGATTTTTTCTGAGGCTAACTCTGTATTTTTCCTGTAACTAACCGTTTATTCTTTCTTAGGTAATTGATGATTTTTTTTCCTGTGGCTAACCGTTTCTTTCTTTCCTGTTGCGAACCTGTTATTTCTTTCCGTGGCTAACTGTTTGTTTCTTCTGTCGCTAATCTAATTTTTCTTCCTGTATGTTATCGTTTATTTCTTAACGTGGCAAACCGTTGATTTATTTCTGTGACAAACACTCTATTTCTTCTTGTGTTTACCGTCTATTTCTTCCAGTGGCTAAGTCTTTATTTCTTTATGTTGCTAACTACTGATGCATTTCTTGTTGCAAAACCTATTTTGTTCCTGTGGCTAACTTTTTATTTATTCTTGTAACTAACCGTTAATTTTTTTCTGAGGCCAAATTTTTATTCCATCTTGTAACTTATGCTTTGTTTCCTTTTGTTGCTAACCGTTAATTAAATTTTGTGGATTAACTTTTATTTTTCCTGTAATTAATCGCTTTTTCTTCCTGTAGCTAACCTTTTATTTCTTCTTGTGGCTAACCGTTTAATTGATCCTATGACCAATCGTTTATTTATTCCTCTTTCTAAAACTTTATTTTTACTGTGCCTAACACTTGATTAATTTCTGTTGCTAAACCTTAATTTCTTCCAGTGACTAGCACTTTTCCCTCTGTATATAACTGTTTATTTTTTCCTGTAAATAACAGCTTATTTTTTTATTGTGACTAACCGTTTATTTTTTTCTTCCTGTTGCTTACCCTATTATTTCTTCCAATTACTTACTTTTTTATGTCTTCCTGATACTTACTCCTTAGTTCTTCCCGTTGCTTACCTTTTGTTTCTTCCAGTGCTTTTCCTTATATTTCTTCCTGTTGCTTACTTAAATGTTTTCACGTTTCTAATCTTTTATTTCTTTCTTCACAAAAGAATCCATTTATTTCTTCCTGTTGCTAACCCTTAATATCTTCGTGTTGTTAAACCTTTATTTCCTTCCGTTGCTTACACTTTATTTCTTCTCGTTGCTAACCCTTTATTTCTTACTTTTGTTTACTCTGTATTTCTTCCCGTTGCTTACTTTCAATTTCTTCGTGTTGCTAGCCCCTTTTCCAGTTGCTAACCCTTTATTTCTTTCTGCTGCTTGCCTTTTTGTTTCTGGCTGTGGTTTATCCATTTTTTTCTTTCTGTTGGTTACCCTTTTTTCCTTGTTGCTTAACCTTTATTTCTTTCTGTTGCTAACCCTTTTTCTTTGTGCTTGCCGTTATTTCTTTCTGTTGCTTAGCCTTTATTTATTCCCGTTGCTAACTCTTTGTTTCTTCCCGTTTCTAATCCTTTATTTCTTCCTTTTTCTTTCTATTTAGTTCTTCCCGTTTTTGTTGCTTACCCGTTGTTACTTTCTGTTGCTTACTATTTATTTTTCTTGTTGATTACCCGTTTTTTATGTCTGTTGTTTACGTTTTACTTTTTTTTCCTTTAAGTTGCTTACCCTTTATTTTTTTATTGTTACTTAACCTTTGTTACTTTCAGTTGCTAACCCTTTATTTATTTCTTTTGCTTACCCTTTATTTCTTTCTGTTGCTAAGTGTTTATTTTCTTCTGTGGCTAATCCTTTATTTCTTTCAATGCTTATTTTTTCCTGTTTCTAACCGTTTATTTCTTTTTGTTGCTAAGTATTTGTTTCTTCGTGTGGTTTAACCTTTATTTCGTCTTGTAACTAACCTTTTATTTCTTCCTGTTGCTTATCCATTATTTCTTCCATTTGCTTACTCATAATTTCTATAATTGCTTACGCTATATTTATTTCCCTTTGCAAACACATTATTTTTCCTCATGCAAACTTTTATTTTTTCTTTTTATCTATTATTTCTTTCGGTTGCTAAACCCCTATTTCCTCCTGTTGCTAACCCTTTATTTCTTCACGCTGCTTACCTTATATTTTTACCATGGCATTTCTTCCTGTTGTTTACTCTTTATTTCTTGCTTACTTTAAATTTTTTCGTGTTGCTAACCCTTTCTTCTAATTGCTATTTATTTTTTCTGTTGCTTACACTTTTTTTCATCCTCTTGCTTACCCTTAATTTCTTCCAATTGCTTACTTTTTTATTTCTTCCTGGTGTTTAAACTTTATTTTTTCTGTTGCTTTCCTTAATTACTCTTTATTTTTTCGTTTTTTTACACTTTAATTCTTCGTGTTGTTTAATGTTTATTTCTTTCTGTTGCAAACCCTATATTTCTTCCTGTTGCTTACCCTTTAGTTTTTTGTTGATTTTTTACGAAGGAATCTCCACTTATCAAGGGCTAGAGGCCACTCGATGAAAAGGGTTAAAGAGTGTACAGTAGGGATAATATCATACTAATCGTTAGTAGTGTAAATTTATTAAATTGGATTACTTAAGGGGAACGGCTCATGAAGAACTTGTTTACATTGGGCTTGAAGATGAAGTCAGCTAGAAAGCAGGCAAACGGAAGAGAGTTCCACAGGTGTGCAGTTATAAGAAAGAAGCTCTGTTCATGGAATTTATGTTTAGGTTTAGGCACAGATAAAGATTGGGGAAATTATTGATAGTGTTTTCAGCTAGACGAGTGTTTCTCATGAATGTTTGGCGAGGGGAGCACTTGCCGTGAAAATAACGATAAAGCAGAGACAGGGTTACAACATCACTTCTGTGAGAAAAAGATTGCAGGGAAAAGAAAAGGGCATCCCCTACTAGGCTACAAAGTTTATTTTGAACTTTGTCAAGGCAGGATAAGTCTTGCCCAGATGTGGCAATAATACTCCGAAATAATGGATTTTAATAAATGTAATTTCGTTTTAAAAAAGAACAGCAACTTGATTTTTCGGCCATTTTTGGCGGTGCCTAGGCTAACCGTATTTTTTTTATTGTAGGTAACTCTTAATTTCTTCATGTTGCTAATCATAACCCTAACAGTTTCTTTTTCTTATGGCTAACTCTTTATTGCATCTCAGGTATAACCCTTTATTTTTTATGACACGTAATCTTTACTTTTTACGAGGGATATTCCTTAATTATTTATTTTGAGATACATCGATATCTGACTTAAATCTTCCCTAATCTTTGACTGAGTAAAATAGTGAAGAAAATTTTTTCTCTCTAATCGACTACTTAACTATCATTACATTTTGTGTGTGTACCAAATAACTCTATCAATTTTTCACACACACGCACACACACACACACACACACACACACACACACACACACACACACACACACACACACACACACACACACATATAGATATGCATATATATTTTCTTACCCTACTCTCTCTATATATATATACTAGCAGTTCAATCCGGCTTTGCTCGGGTCCTATGTACTGTTCATAGCTTGCCCTACGTGTAAATACACTTTCTGTAAGATTTCAAATGTTTAGACCCAAAAATGTCTGAGTAATTTTGTAGAGGCTGCAGAATTATTTTTTTTTAACTTTGACCCTAATTTTGATCTCTTACTATTTATTATTTTGGTCTCAAATCAAAATAAAATATTTTACCCATACCCAAGTAAGCCACATTTAAAATTTCAAATGTTTAGACCCCAAATTGGCTGAGTAGTTTGCTAGACACTGCAAAGATCAATTCCTTTGAACTTTGACTTCTTAGCAAATTTTTGACTCAAACCGATTAAAAAACTTGTCCTATCCCTGAATGCACTATATGTAAAATTTCAAATGTTTAAACCAGAAATTAGCTGAGTAATTTCGTAGAGACCGAGGATGTAATTTGTCTCTGTCTTTAAAATTGGAGATAAGGAGTTTCTCGTTTAGGCAGAGGAGACATGGGGAGTTTAGGGATTTACATGTGCTAGATTTTCTAAGGATTTCCCATTTAATGGCTGGTGTAAGGTTATATATATATATATATATATATATATATATATATATATATATATATATATATATATATACATATATATATGTATATAAATTTGTGTGTATATATATATATATATACACTTACAAAGATTAAATGAGTATAATGTTTATTCCAATTAAATGATTAATTAATCTACTGACAAAACAACTTCAAAGAAAAATCATTAAATTTGAATTTTCAAATCGGAAATTATTATATAAAAATATCTAAAGAAACTGAAAGCAAGTGAAATTGATGCTCAATACCTATTGTTACAATTTTTAACAAGTCGAAGTTATCCGATTTTCCGAGAAAACTACTACCGCATCTTTGACTCTTTTGTATACAACTAAATTAACCTAAATATAGCTCACATTATCAACCTTTACGCTGACAGATGTATTCCAAAGTTTATAATAATCAGTTAATTATTTTGTGTATGAATCCTATACATACAAATATATAAACATATACACATACCAAACTGTATATATAGAGAGACTATAACTTTTTATTTCTTATTTTTGTTGGTTCATTTCTTGCTAGAGACACACATTCTTCCAAATGCCAAGCATCGTCTGCTATTAAAGTACTTTTTTATTGACCATTCCAAAAATGCAATGATTTTATTTTATTTTGCACTTGGTTTTTCACATAATTAAATTTTTTTTCACAAAACTTTGTTTCTAACCTTAGTATATTGTTTTTCGAGGTTCCATGTGTGACTGCATATCATACATTAGGTCTTTGTACTTTGTCATCTCCCTTTCGTTGTTCAGGCCATTGTTATTTGGAGCACTCACCTTAACAAGACTTGCCACTCTTTCAGCCTTATTCAATATTGTGTGCGTGTAGTATGTGTGTGTGTGTAGTGTGTGTATGTGTGTGTGTCTGTGTGTGTGTGTGCGCGCGCGCGTGTGTGTACAAGTGGACTAAGGTTTTAAATAACATTTTATGCGCATTTTAAAATTTCTGATATGGAATATCTTTTTTCTTAGCATAATTTTGCTACATTATAAATTTCTTTTAGTTCAGGTAAAACACATGACACGAGTGTCGTTCCAAAAGTAAAGAATCCTATATTTTTAAAAACTAAGACAGTTGAAGAATTATGAAGACGGGAATAGTACCATTTGTGCTCCAGAATATATTTTTCTACATAGTCACCACCATTCTCAATGCACTTTTGCCAGGAATTCAATGACGCGTCTCTGCTTTTAATGCACCTCTATTATAGGAGTTGCTTTCTTGGAGTATCACACCGTCAATATCTGCAGCAGAGAAATGAAACTTTTAGGTTATGAATGCATAAATTCAGTCATCGTATGCAATTTGCGATCTACTCATCCATTCAGCTAGGCACCGCCAAAACTGGGGGGGGGGCAGGTCAGTACTTTTTGACGGACCGTCTTTTTAAAAATCTACCAAAAATCAGGTAATTATCCGATCAATACGAAATTTTCAGCGATTATTAGGAGAAGAATGAACTTTATAACAGTGTACTTATTTTTCATAAACGATATTTATATATATATTTTTTTTTGCTTACCCCCCCCCTTGTTTTGAAGTGGGAACAAATATGCTTAAAATAATCATCTGAAACTGAACAAAACATATTGTGTTGTTGTAAGGGACAGAATTATAGATTTAAAAAAAAACAAAAAAAAAAACTTGTTTGCATACCTTATTTTGACGTCTGAATATCAGAACTTCGATTGTGTTTAATTATCCCGCTTTTGAGTTTTGAAGTGTGAAATTCGGTGAATATGTTAAGTAAAATAATTAATTTAAGTTAAGCAAAACAAAAAAATTTTTTTTAAATATTTATACGAAAAAAGCCATTTTAAAATTTTTGATAAATAAATTAACAATTTTTTTTTAGCGAGCCGAATAATGCATGACCATTATTAAACAGGGCATGCTTTGAATAATCGATACAAAAAAAAAAAAAATTCGATAAATATTGTGCCCTTTGTGTTAAAAATAGCATCATTTTTTTCGATCCCGTTTGAAAACGTTTGCCGCCTTTCGACTACGGTGGACCAAACGCGCTGAAATAATTTTTTTTTATTCTGCTTTAAATTGCCCCCCCACCCCATTTTGGGGAGTCTGGCCCCCACACACATACACATTAAAAACCAAACTCATACAAATGGTCACCCATCTGGTACTGGCCAGCCTCAGCTTAATAATACATTGAAATTTTCGTCACTGAAAAATAAGTTTTTTTGGCCTGTTTGGTCTTCCATAGTTTTCTCCTTATCAGACACAAACGTAAACAGAGTCGCGAAATCGACGCGAAATCTGGTTAGCTATATGAATAAGTGGAATTATTTGAAATTCAGGTACTTATATTATAATATTTTTGCATATTCTCTTAGAAAATCATCCTAAATCTTAGTTAGACAATAAATAAATAAATTAATTATTTCAAAAACCTTTTTTTTTAAATATTTATGTACGTTTTTTGTGCAAGACAAAAAATGTCAATTGTTAACTTTTTGGGAAAATTTAACATTTAAAATTTAATTAAAAATAATAGAAAAAGTTTTACATTATTCTGTTTTCTATATGATAAAATTCAGGGTTTTATCTTTCTGGAAAAAAAAAGTTACTCAGAAATAATGGATTTTAATAAATGTAATTTAGTTTTAAAAAACAACAACAACTTGATTTTGCGGCCATTTTTGGCGGTGCCTACATTCAGCGGAATAAAAAAAATAGGAGGCATTACTTTTGGAAAGCCCTTCATATATCATCGACATTTTGAATTTGTTATCATGCATATATTAAAAGCAACGACAGCAACGATATCAACTGACATAGAAAACGTAATCCGACCATTGTTTCTTACAAACTGCAAAGCACGAAAACTTCATTCCAAAATAAACAAAGGGCATAGCAATGCTCATGGCCGTCGCAAACCCCACAGTTGCAAAGGGGCGGGCGAAAGTTACCTAGAAGAATGGGAGAGAGGAAAGTGATTTGGAGAACTTTTCTTAAAGCTAAGCGTCCAGATACGGATGATTTTTTTTTTTAGAAAAGCGGTGCTGGTTTAATCAGTTATAATGAAGGTGTCTTTAGTTACTTAAATTATGTCAGAACGCCTACGTGTTAATGTGTTCAGAAATATTGAATCAGACAAGTAAAGGCCAAGCACGACAGGGAGAAGGGGAAGAGCGCAAAGCTTTTTCAACAGTCTACAGTCTGTTTCCAAGGCTACGCGTACAATATGTTTTATGCTAAATTTCGTTAAAAATAATTTTGTTTTAATTTTTTTTTTATAAGAACTTGGATTGAAATAAAAATAAGGATTCAATTTTAAAATCTTATTACAATTTATTATGAATTTTAAGTTTTATATAATAATAGGTTAATCTAGTATGTAAATATTCTATATTAGTTCTCTGTATGAATAAAATAAAATAGTCAAACCTCAAACAAAAATACAGTAAAACCACAAACACACACACACACACACACACACACACACACACACACACACACACACACACACACACACACACACACACACACACACACATATATAAAAGTTGTTATGGTATATTTTGTTAAAGTTAAGTTCTATATATTGGATAGATAGTTAATATATTATAGGAAGTAATACTGGCGTCTAATAAATACTAATTAAAATTTATTTATTTTATTTTATTGTATTTATCTTTTTTATTTATCTTTTGTATTTTATTTTTTACATAATTTGTAATCATAATAAAAATAAATAAAATAATAAATAAATGAATGAATAAAAAAAACTGACACAGAAAATTTAGCAGTTTGTCACAAAGAAAGCGAAATTTTTATTATAAGGTTGGCAGGGAAACACTTTTCTTCAATTCCATTTTAATTATTGGTAAATTTATTTTTTCTGACAAAGGCTACATTCCGACTGCAGTATACACAATGATTTGTGTGATTGAAACCCCGTTTTAATATCATTTTTGAATGAATTTCCAATGCGAATTCTTTTAAATATTTCATCAAGTACACAATGCACATACATTTTTTAAAATTTAATTCAAACAAGGCACAGTGCTACTTTAAAGTAGGGGACTAGTATCGGGGACATAAGTTGCAGGCGTATTATGAAGGGAGATGGGTAGCAAGATGTCTGTTCACATTACACTTGAACTTCTGCATGTCAGTACAGTTGGAAAAGCTGAATCCCGGAAGAGAGTTCCAAAGTCTAGCAGTTCTGGGGAAGAAACTATTGGAGTAGAAGGATTTCTTACACCTAAGGATCTCTACTGTGAACGGGTGTGATTTAACTGCTTGTCAGGTTTGTCGGGGGTATTCACGTCGAGGGGTTACAATTGCGTAAAGTTCGTCAGAGCATTCACCATTAAAGTACTTGTAGAACAGGCAGAGGGATGCAACATTTCATCGATGGGACAGAGGCTGAAGCCTACATGGCTGTTCAGGACCTATCAGGTTGGCAACTCTTTTTTAACCCTGTCCCGGAGTGAGAGACAAGCAGCAGATGCACCAGCCCAGATGTCACAACAGTACTCCATACATAGGCGAATGGTGGCCTTATAGAGGTACAGAATACTTTGAGGCGTAAGTAGTTTTCTAGCACGGTAGAGAGAGCCCACTATAAATTAAGATATAAATCAATATATAAACTAACATAATACATAAAATACTTTTATCTGCTATTTATTTTGTAAAATAAAGATAATTTCGAAATGATTTTTATTTGAATCAACAAATACGTTTTGAGCTGTTTTTATTTGTTTTTGTTCTTTTTCTTTTTTCCATCATATTAACGGATGTGTGAAATAATCACATCATTCAACGAACATGTTTGATGCAAAATATTTAGATCAGATAATCAAGAAGCTATTTCTGCTCTAAAAGTATGAGATAAATATTGTTGTTTTGGGGTAAGTTTAGAATAGCACCAATAACTATACCGATGGGAATTTTTTTTACGTAGTTATAAAGTTACGTATTTATCGCATCTAATTAGCTGTGTAGTACTTACTGCCTTTCTCCTCATCGTGACATTTTGAAATAACTTGGTTTCGTTTAGCAACATTCCATTACGATTATTAATGTTGTTTTGATTCGCGTTTTTCTCTTTACTCCAACTCATTCATACTACACTTTCTGACATTCCCTCTCTATTTTAAGAATAAACTCCTGGATATTTGGCTGTATATTTCCTGTAGCAAAATACTTGTGAAATTTGGGTTTAATTTTTTTTAAATTCCTTTAAAAACTTGTAGAAAACACTATAAAGATAATTAGAAAATACTAAAAATAGTTAGAAAATACTAAAAATAGTTAGAAAATACTAAAAATAGTTAGAAAATACTAAAAATAGTTAGGAAATACTAAAAGGAGCAAAAAATTGTGAAAACGTTCTTATAATGTATAACTTCAAAACACCAATTCTATTATCTCTTCCGTTTTTGAATAATCAAGGAATATTTACGTTTCAAACACATGTTATTTTGTTTAAAGTACCATTTATTGTGGGTTTATTATATTGGGTGGGAGTGCAAGTTGTATTTTGCGGGTAGAGGGAGCACAATGGCATTCTGCAGGGTGAGGGGTATAATGTTGGTAAGCATGGCACTGGCCAAGAGTCTGCTTTTTTTATTAAACGTTTTCAAATTCATTTCTTTGAAATGACTTTCATTTTACATACAACAAATACGACAAATAACAATGTGTGCGATTTTATGTTAACAAAAGAAAAGCTCAATTAAAAATTAACAAACAACAAAGCAATACTTGTTCCGTTTGTCATGCAACAAAAATTATCTATTGATGTATAAACTGGTATCTTTAGTTTCGATAATTTTTGAAAAAAAATTCCTTTGGCAGATGATCAATAAAACTGATTTTTCACTTTTTAAAAATGGAAGAAAAATTTGATACTGATACCAAAAATTAGATCTTTTGCGCCGATATTTAAATGTCATCAAAGAATATTTGTATAAGCATTTTGAAAAATGCTTGTTTTTTTTTTGTTTTTTTGCAAAATTAGATCTGTGAGAACTTAAAAATTTCAATATTAAAATCAGAAAAGATGGTCATTTAATTTCGTTAAAATAAAACAAAATAAAAAATAAATAAAACAAACAAAATAAATAAAACAAATAAAATAAATAAAACAAATGAAATAAATAAAACAAATAAAATAAATAAAATAAATAAAACAAATAAAATAAATAAAACAAATAAAATAAATAAAATACACAAAACAAATAAATAAATAAAATAAATAAAACAAATGAAATAAATAAAACAAATGAAATAAATAAAATAAATAAAACAAATAAAATAAATAAAACAAATAAAATAAATAAAACAAATAAAATAAACGAAACAAATAAAACAAATAAAATAAATAAAACAAATAAATAAAACAAATAAAATAAATAAAACAAATGAAATAAATACAATAAATAAAACATATAAAAGAAAAAAAAACAAATAAAACAAATACAATAAATAAAACAAATAAAATAAATAAAACAAATAAAACAAATAAAATAAATAAAACACATAAAATAAATAACACAAATAAAATAAATAAAACAAATAAAATAAATAAAACAAATGAAACAAATGAAATAAATAAAATAAATAAAGCATATAAAATAAATAAAACAAATAAAATAAATAAAATAAACAAAACAAATAAAATAAATAAAACAAATAAAATAAATAAAATAAATAAAATAAATAAAATAAATAACATAAATAAAACAAATAAAAGAAATGAAACAAATGAAATAAATAAAATATATAAAACAAATAAAATAAATAAAACAAATAAAATAAATAAAATAAATAAAAAAAAAAAAAATAAAAAAAAATAAAAAAAAAATAAAACAAATGAAACAAATAAAATAAATAAAATAAATAACATAAATAAAATAAATAAAACAGATTAAATAAATAAAATAAATAAAATAAATAAAATAAATAAAATAAATAAAACAAATAAAATAAATAAAATAAATAAAACAAATGAAATAAATAAAATAAATAAAACAAATAAAATAAATAAAACAAATGAAATAAATAAAATAAATAAAACAAATAAAACAAATAAAATAAATAAAACAAATAAAAAAAATAAAAAAAATAAAATAAATAAAACATAAAAAATAAATAAAACAAATAAAATAAATAAAACAAATAAAAAAAATAAAACAAATAAAATAAATTAAACAAATTAAATAAATATAACAAATAAAACAAATAAAATAAATAAAACAAATAAAATAAATGAACTAAATAAAACAAATAAAAAAAATAAAATAAATAAAACAAATAAAACAAATAAAATAAATAAAACAAATAAAATAAATAAAATAAATAAAATAAATAAAAGAAATAAAACAGATAAAATAAATAAAATAAATAAAATAAATAAAATAAAACAAATAAAATAAATAAAACAAATAAAATAAATAAAACAAATAAAACAAATAAAACAAATGAAACAAATAAAATAAAAAAAAAAAATAAATAAAACAAATGACATAAATAAAACAAATGAAATAAATAAAATATATAAAACAAAAAAAATAAATAAAACAAATAAAATAAATAAAATGAATAAAACAAATAAAATAAATAAAATAAATAAAACAAATAAAAAATAAATAAAACAAATGAAACAAATAAAATAAATAAAACAAATACAATAAATAAAATAAATAAAACAAATAAAATAAATACAATAAAAAAAATAAAAAAAATAAATAAAACAAATAAAATAAATAAAACAAATAAAACAAATGAAATAAATAAAAAAATAAAACAAATAAAATAAATAAAATGAATAAAACAAATAAAATAAATAAAATAAATAAAACAAATGACATAAATAAAACAAATTAAATAAATAAAATATATAAAACAAAAAAAATAAATAAAACAAATAAAATAAATAAAATGAATAAAACAAATAAAATAAATAAAACAAATAAAAAAAAAATAAAACAAATGAAACAAATAAAATAAATAAAACAAATACAATACATAAAATAAATAAAACAAATTAAATAAATAAAATAAATACAATAAATAAAATAAAAAAAATAAATGACACAAATAAAATAAATGAAACAAATAAAACAAATGAAATAAATAAAAAAATAAAACAAATAAAATAAATAAAACAAATGAAATAAATAAAATAAATAAAATAAATAAAACAAATAAAGGAAATGAAATAAATAAAACAAATAAAAGAAATAAAACAAATAAAATAAATAAAACAAATAAAATAAATAAAACAAATAAAATAAATAAAACAAATAAAATAAATAAAACAAATAAAATAAATAAAACAAATAAAACAAATAAAACAAATAAAATAAATTAAACAAATGAAATAAATAAAACAAATAAATCAAATAAAATAAATAAAACAAATAAAATAAATAAAACAAATAAAATGAATAAAACAAATAAATAAAAAAAAATAAATAAATAAAATAAATAAAACAAATAAAACAAATGAAATAAATAAAACAAATAAAACAAATGAAATAAATAAAACAAATAAAATAAATAAAATAAATAAAACGAATGAAATAAATAAAACAAATAAAACAAATGAAATAAATAAAACAAAGAAAATAAATAAAACAAATAAGAAAATAAAATAAATATAATAAATAAAACAAATGAAATAAATAAAACAAATAAAATAAATAAAACAAATGAAATAAATAAAACAAATAAAATAAATAAAATAAATAAAACAAATAAAATAAATAAAAAAAATAAAAATAAATAAATTAAACAAATAAAATAAATAAAAAAATAAAACAAATAAAACAAATAAAATAAATTAAACAAATGAAATAAATAAAACAAATAAAATAAATTAAACAAATTAAACAAATAAAATAAATAAAACAAATAAAACAAATAAACAAATAAAATAAATAAAACAAATGAAATAAATAAAATGAATAAAATAAATAAAATAAATAAAACAAATAAAATAAATAAAATGAATAAAATAAATAAAATGAAAAAAATAAATAAAATAAATAAAATAAATAAAACAAATAAAACAAATGAAATAAATAAAAAAATAAAACAAATAAAATAAATAAAACAAATAAAATAAATAAAACAAACAAAATAAATAAAATAAATAAAACAAATTAAGTAAATAAAATAAATAAAATAAATGAAATAAATAAAACAAATAAAACAAATAAAATAAATAAAACAAATGAAATAAATAAAATATATAAAACAAATAAAATAAATAAAATAAATAAAACAAATGAAATAAGTAAAACAAATAAAATAAATAAAATAAATAAAATAAATAAAACAAATAAAATAAATAAAATATATAAAACAAATAAAATAAATAAAATAAATAAAATAAATAAAACAAATAAAATAAATAAAATAAATTAAACTAATGAAATAAATAAAACAAATGAAATAAATAAAATAAATAAAACAAATAAAATAAATAAAATAAATAAAATAAATAAAACAAATAAAATAAATAAAACAAATAAAATAAATAAAACAAATGAAATAAATAAAACGAATAAAACAAATAAAATAAATAAAACGAATAAAACAAATAAAATATATAAAACAAATAAAATAAATAAAACAAATGAAATAAATAAAACGAATAAAACAAATAAAATAAATAAAACAAATAAAATAAATAAAACAAATGAAATAAATAAAACAAATAAAACAAATAAAATAAATAAAACAAATAAAATAAATAAAACAAATAAAACAAATAAAATAATTAAAACAAATGAAATAAATAAAACAAATGAAATAAATAAAATGAATAAAATTAATAAAATAAATAAAATAAATAAAATAAATAAAATAAATAAAATAAATAAAACAAATAAAATAAATAAAATGAATAAAATAAATAAAATGAAAAAAATAAATAAAACAAATAAAATAAATAAAACAAATAAAACAACTGAAATAAATAAAAAAAATAAAACAAATAAAATAAATAAAACAAATAAAATAAATAAAACGAATAAAATAAATGAAACAAATAAAATAAATAAAATAAATAAAACAAATGAAATAAGTAAAACAAATAAAATAAATAAAACAAATAAAATAAATAAAACAAATAAAATAAATAAAATAATAAAACAAATAAAATAAATAAAATAAATAAAAAAAATGAAATAAGTAAAACAAATAAAATAAATAAAACAAATAAAATAAATAAAACAAATAAAATAAATAAAATAAATAAAACAAATGAAATAAATAAAACAAATAAAATAAAAAAAAATAAAATAAATAAAACAAATAAAATAAATAAAACAAATAAAACAAATAAAATAAATAAAACAAATAAAATAAATAAAATTAATAAAACAAATAAAATAAATAAAACAAATGAAATAAATAAAACAAATAAAACAAATAAAATAAATAAAATAAATAAAATAAATAAAATAAATAAAACCAATAAAATAAATAAAACAAATAAAATAAATAAAATAAATAAAATAAATATAAGAAATAAAACAGATAAAATAAATAAAATAAATAAAACAAATAAAATAAATAAAACAAATAAATAAAAAAAAAAAATAAATAAAATAAATAAAACAAATAAAACAAATGAAATAAATAAAACAAATAAAACAAATGAAATAAATAAAACAAATAAAATAAATAAAACGAATGAAATAAATAAAACAAATAAAACAAATGAAATAAATAAAACAAAGAAAATAAATAAAACAAATAAGAAAATAAAATAAATATAATAAATAAAACAAATGAAATAAATAAAACAAATAAAATAAATAAAACAAATGAAATAAATAAAACAAATAAAATAAATAAAATAAATAAAACAAATAAAATAAATAAAAAAAATAAAAATAAATAAATTAAACAAATAAAATAAATAAAAAAATAAAACAAATAAAACAAATAAAATAAATTAAACAAATGAAATAAATAAAACAAATAAAATAAATTAAACAAATTAAACAAATAAAATAAATAAAACAAATAAAACAAATAAACAAATAAAATAAATAAAACAAATGAAATAAATAAAATGAATAAAATAAATAAAATAAATAAAACAAATAAAATAAATAAAATGAATAAAATAAATAAAATGAAAAAAATAAATAAAATAAATAAAATAAATAAAACAAATAAAACAAAGGAAAAAAATAAAAAAATAAAACAAATAAAATAAATAAAACAAATAAAATAAATAAAACAAACAAAATAAATAAAATAAATAAAACAAATTAAGTAAATAAAATAAATAAAATAAATGAAATAAATAAAACAAATAAAACAAATAAAATAAATAAAACAAATGAAATAAATAAAATATATAAAACAAATAAAATAAATAAAATAAATAAAACAAATGAAATAAGTAAAACACATAAAATAAATAAAATAAATAAAATAAATAAAACAAATAAAATAAATAAAATATATAAAACAAACAAAATAAATAAAATAAATAAAATAAATAAAACAAATAAAATAAATAAAATAAATTAAACTAATGAAATAAATAAAACAAATGAAATAAATAAAATAAATAAAACAAATAAAATAAATAAAATAAATAAAATAAATAAAACAAATAAAATAAATAAAACAAATAAAATAAATAAAACAAATGAAATAAATAAAACGAATAAAACAAATAAAATAAATAAAACAAATAAAATAAATAAAACGAATAAAACAAATAAAATATATAAAACAAATAAAATAAATAAAACAAATGAAATAAATAAAACGAATAAAACAAATAAAATAAATAAAACAAATAAAATAAATAAAACAAATGAAATAAATAAAACAAATAAAACAAATAAAATAAATAAAACAAATAAAATAAATAAAACAAATAAAACAAATAAAATAATTAAAACAAATGAAATAAATAAAACAAATGAAATAAATAAAATGAATAAAATTATAAAATAAATAAAATAAATAAAATAAATAAAATAAATAAAACAAATAAAATAAATAAAATGAATAAAATAAATAAAATGAAAAAAATAAATAAAACAAATAAAATAAATAAAACAAATAAAACAACTGAAATAAATAAAAAAAATAAAACAAATAAAATAAATAAAACAAATAAAATAAATAAAACGAATAAAATAAATGAAACAAATAAAATAAATAAAATAAATAAAACAAATGAAATAAGTAAAACAAATAAAATAAATAAAACAAATAAAATAAATAAAACAAATAAAATAAATAAAATAATAAAACAAATAAAATAAATAAAATAAATAAAAAAAATGAAATAAGTAAAACAAATAAAATAAATAAAACAAATAAAATAAATAAAACAAATAAAATAAATAAAATAAATAAAACAAATGAAATAAATAAAACAAATAAAATAAAAAAAAATAAAATAAATAAAACAAATAAAATAAATAAAACAAATAAAACAAATAAAATAAATAAAACAAATAAAATAAATAAAATTAATAAAACAAATAAAATAAATAAAACAAATGAAATAAATAAAACAAATAAAACAAATAAAATAAATAAAATAAATAAAATAAATAAAATAAATAAAACCAATAAAATAAATAAAACAAATAAAATAAATAAAATAAATAAAATAAATATAAGAAATAAAACAGATAAAATAAATAAAATAAATAAAACAAATAAAATAAATAAAACAAATAAATAAAAAAAAAAAATAAATAAAATAAATAAAACAAATAAAACAAATGAAATAAATAAAACAAATAAAACAAATGAAATAAATAAAACAAATAAAATAAATAAAACGAATGAAATAAATAAAACAAATAAAACAAATGAAATAAATAAAACAAAGAAAATAAATAAAACAAATAAGAAAATAAAATAAATATAATAAATAAAACAAATGAAATAAATAAAACAAATAAAATAAATAAAACAAATGAAATAAATAAAACAAATAAAATAAATAAAATAAATAAAACAAATAAAATAAATAAAAAAAATAAAAATAAATAAATTAAACAAATAAAATAAATAAAAAAATAAAACAAATAAAACAAATAAAATAAATTAAACAAATGAAATAAATAAAACAAATAAAATAAATTAAACAAATTAAACAAATAAAATAAATAAAACAAATAAAACAAATAAACAAATAAAATAAATAAAACAAATGAAATAAATAAAATGAATAAAATAAATAAAATAAATAAAACAAATAAAATAAATAAAATGAATAAAATAAATAAAATGAAAAAAATAAATAAAATAAATAAAATAAATAAAACAAATAAAACAAAGGAAAAAAATAAAAAAATAAAACAAATAAAATAAATAAAACAAATAAAATAAATAAAACAAACAAAATAAATAAAATAAATAAAACAAATTAAGTAAATAAAATAAATAAAATAAATGAAATAAATAAAACAAATAAAACAAATAAAATAAATAAAACAAATGAAATAAATAAAATATATAAAACAAATAAAATAAATAAAATAAATAAAACAAATGAAATAAGTAAAACACATAAAATAAATAAAATAAATAAAATAAATAAAACAAATAAAATAAATAAAATATATAAAACAAACAAAATAAATAAAATAAATAAAATAAATAAAACAAATAAAATAAATAAAATAAATTAAACTAATGAAATAAATAAAACAAATGAAATAAATAAAATAAATAAAACAAATAAAATAAATAAAATAAATAAAATAAATAAAACAAATAAAATAAATAAAACAAATAAAATAAATAAAACAAATGAAATAAATAAAACGAATAAAACAAATAAAATAAATAAAACAAATAAAATAAATAAAACGAATAAAACAAATAAAATATATAAAACAAATAAAATAAATAAAACAAATGAAATAAATAAAACGAATAAAACAAATAAAATAAATAAAACAAATAAAATAAATAAAACAAATGAAATAAATAAAACAAATAAAACAAATAAAATAAATAAAACAAATAAAATAAATAAAACAAATAAAACAAATAAAATAATTAAAACAAATGAAATAAATAAAACAAATGAAATAAATAAAATGAATAAAATTATAAAATAAATAAAATAAATAAAATAAATAAAATAAATAAAACAAATAAAATAAATAAAATGAATAAAATAAATAAAATGAAAAAAATAAATAAAACAAATAAAATAAATAAAACAAATAAAACAACTGAAATAAATAAAAAAAATAAAACAAATAAAATAAATAAAACAAATAAAATAAATAAAACGAATAAAATAAATAAAACAAATAAAATAAATAAAATAAATAAAACAAATGAAATAAGTAAAACAAATAAAATAAATAAAACAAATAAAATAAATAAAACAAATAAAATAAATAAAATAATAAAACAAATAAAATAAATAAAATAAATAAAAAAATGAAATAAGTAAAACAAATAAAATAAATAAAACAAATAAAATAAATAAAACAAATAAAATAAATAAAATAAATAAAACAAATGAAATAAATAAAACAAATAAAATAAAAAAAAATAAAATAAATAAAACAAATGCAATAAATAAAACAAATAAAACAAATAAAATAAATAAAACAAATAAAATAAATAAAATTAATAAAACAAATAAAATAAATAAAGCAAATGAAATAAATAAAACAAATAAAACAAATAAAATAAATAAAATAAATAAAACAAATAAAACCAATAAAATAAATAAAACAAATAAAATAAATAAAATAAATAAAATAAATATAAGAAATAAAACAGATAAAATAAATAAAATAAATAAAACAAATAAAACAAATAAAACAAATAAATAAAACAAATAAAATAAATAAAATAAATAAAATAAATAAAACAAATAAAATGAATAAAACAAATAAAATAAATAAAACAAATGAAATAAATAAAACAAATAAACTAAAAAACATAAATAAAATAAATAAAACAAATGAAATAAATAAAACAAATAAAACAAATAAAATAAATAAAACAAATAAAATAAATAAAATTAATAAAACAAATAAAAAAAATAAAAAAAAATAAAATAAATAAAACAAATAAAACAAATAAAATAAATAAAACAAATAAAATAAATAAAATAAATAAAATAAATAAAACAAATAAAATAAATAAAACAAATAAAATAAATAAAATAAATAAAATAAATAAAAGAAATGAAACAGATAAAATAAATAAAATAAATAAAACAAATAAAATAAATAAAACAAATAAAGCAAATAAATAAAATAAATAAAATAAATAAAATAAATAAAATAAATAAAACAGATAAAATAAATAAAAGAAATAAAACAAATAAAATAAATAAAACAAATAAAATAAATAAAATAAATAAAATAAATAAAACAGATAAAATAAATAAAATAAATAAAATAAATAAAATAAAACAAATAAAATAAATAAAACAAATAAAATAAATAAAATAAATAAAATGCATAAAAGAAATAAAACAGATAAAATAAATAAAACAAATAAATAAAACAAATAAAATAAATAAAATAAATAAAATAAATAAAACAAATAAAATAAATAAAACAAATAAAATAAATAAAATAAATAAAACAAATAAAAGAAATAAAACAGATAAAATAAATAAAATAAATAAAACAAATAAAATAAATAAAATAAATAAAACAAATAAAATAAATAAAATAAATAAAATAAATAAAACAAATAAAATAAATAAAACAAATAAAACAAATAAAATAAATAAAATAAATAAAACAAATAAAATAAATAAAATAAATAAAATAAATAAAACAAATAAAATAAATAAAACAAATAAAACAAATAAAATAAATAAAACAAATAAAATAAATAAAATAAATAAAATAAATAAAAGAAATAAAACAGATAAAATAAATAAAATAAATAAAACAAATAAAATAAATAAAAGAAAGCAAATAAAAAAATGTCCTCCAATTGCATCACCAGCTGGTTTTTAATTCATTAATTCAGCTGTAACCGTGATAAAACTCTGAATATTGAAATAACAGTTGATTATCAGATCAATGCTTTGTTTAAAAAAATTTTTTTTCAATCTTTTCTTGGGTAGCGCGAAACTTTTGAAAAAATATAAAGTATTGAGTTAACTTAAAAATAAAATTCCATCTGCTTTAAAATGATTCGATGCATCGACATAATTTTATTAATTTTATATGAATACATGTTTACTTAACTAATGGCTCGAATTTCTTTTGTTATTTTACCACCCAACACCATGGAAAGTAAAAGAACGCAGAGATAAAATTGCAATTATAATGCGAGGTGACAAACTTATTTTATGACAAACTTATTTTATGACATACATCGCAAATGAAAAGAATCCTCGCTAACAACCTGGGGGGAGGGGCAAAAAAGAACATGAAAGAGAAAGTAAGGATGAGGAAAATGAAGAAGCGGGTTTCCCTAAGACAAACAAAATGCGACATAAGAAAAGCTCCAAGATATGCAAGCAGAAGTTCAGAAGAAAGGGGGGGGGGTTACTCTGAATACAAAGAAGGAAGCAAATGTGATGTTTACACAAGTATAAATAGAATCCACTCGGTTCAGATGAGAACTCTTCAATGTACAGCAAAAATAGCTTTTATTTTATCATTTCTGCTTACACTGCAAGTTCGTCTGATTTTCAATCAAGTAAAACACATTTTCAAATAGAAAAGAAAAATTATTTATGCTGTAGATTTTTTATGTAATGCATTGTATTTAAGGTGACTGTTTCTTGGTCGTTTTGATCATACTGAAAATATGCAGTTGCTCGTTATGAAAGTTAAACTCTTTTTAAATCTCAAACCATTTAACTGCACATTCATTAATGATGATTTTAATGGGGTTATTAATTTTGCCAGGCATTTCTCGTGAGTTTCCATAAGCATGTTAACCTGATGGCCAAAATTAATCATCTTATGTGATTTATAGGGCCAATTTATGGAGCAGGGTCAAATTTTCCATATAAATGTCTATTAAAATATTTTAAGAGAAATCTCTTGTTCAATTATTTCCTCAATACTAAAGTTCAACCTCATAAACTTTCATTTGTATTAAGGTTGTCTGCAATTGTAATTATAACCGGTTCCAAAGTTTCTTTATACAATAGAAAGTATTTTATATTTCCTCCATTAACCCAAACAAACAAGGTTGTCCATTGTTTCATTATGTCTTTGATGGACATTTGCTTTCATTCTTGCCTTGTTCTGTTTTAAGTGTAGTAATAATAATATTATATGAACATTAGGTCTAACAAGGTCGATCGCTTCCAAGCAAAGTGTTACCAAGGTCGAGTTTGAGATTAGAAGATCACTGAAACTTATCTGGAAATTTTAATAATTCTGTAATTATCTTGGACACGAAGAAAAAAAAGCCCTGCCACAAAATATCCATTTTGCATATAATAACTGTTAAGAAACGACTAGGAATGAAAAAATCATTATCTTTGAGTTGGAACATTTCTGTCATTTACACCATGTCATCACAATTACATTATGTCATCACAATTACATTATGTCATCATAATTACACCATGTCATCACAATTACATCATGTCATCACAATAAAATCGAGTCATCATAATTACACCATGTAATCATAATTACATCATGTCATCATAATTACATCATGTAATCATAATTACATCATGTCATCATAATCACATCATGTCATCATAATTATATCATGTCATTATAATTACATCATGTAATCATAATTACATCATGTCATCATAATCACATCATGTCATTATAATTACATCAAGTCATCATTACATTACTTCATGGCATCAAAATTTCATCATGTCATCATAATTATACCATGTCATCATAATTATATCATATCACCATAATCACATCATGTCATCATATTTACAGCATGGTATCATATTTACACCATGTAATTATGATTACATCAAGTCATCATTTACATCATGTAATCATAATTATATCCAGTTCACATAATTACAAGATTTCATCATTTTCATCATGTTATCATTTTTATATAATGCAATCATAATTATATCATGTCATAATTTAGACCATGTCATCATAATTACATAATGTCATCATATTCACATCATGTCATCATTTACAATTTGTCATCATAATTACATCATGTCATCATAATTACATCATGTCATCATAATTACATCATGTCATCATAATTACATCATGTCATCATAATTTCGCCATGTCATCATAATTAAATCATGTCATAATAATTACATCATGTCATCGTAATCAAATCATGTCATAATAATAACACCATGTCATCGTAATTAAATCATGTCATAATAACTACACCATGTCATCATAATTACATCATGTCATCATAAATAAAATCATGTCATCATAATTACATCATATCATCATAATTACATCATGTCATCATAATTACATCATGTCATCATAATTACATCATGTCATCATAATTACATCATGTCATCATAATTACATCATGGCATCATAATTACATCATATCATCATAATTACATCATGTCAGCATAATTACATCATGTCATCATAATTACATCATGGCTTCATAATTAAATCATACCATCATAATTACATCATGTCATCATAATTACATCATGTCATCATAATTACATCATGTCATCATAATTACATCATGTCATCAGAAATAAAATCGTCATCATAATTACACCATATCATCATAATTACATCATGTCATCATAATTACATCATATCATCATAATTACATCATGTAATCATAATTAAATCATATCATCATAATTACATCATGTAATCATAATTAAATCATATCATCATAATTACATCATGTAATCATAATAAAATCATATCATCATAATTACATCATGTCATCATAATTACATCATGTCATCATAATAACATCATATCATCATAATTACATCATGTCATCATAATTACATCATATCATCATAATTACATCATGTCATCATAATTACATCATATCATCATAATTACATCATGTAATCATAATTAAATCATATCATCATAATTACATCATGTCATCATAATTACATCATATCATCATAATAACATCATGTCATCATAATTACATCAGGTCATCATAATTACATCATGTCATCATAATTACATCATATCAGCATAATCACATCATGTCATCATAATTACATCATGTCATATTATTACATCATGTCATTATAATTACATCATGTCATCATAATTACATCATGTCATCATAATTACATCATGTCATCAGAACTAAAATCATGTCATCATAATTACATCATATCATCATAATTACAGCATGTCATAATAATTACAGCATGTCATAATAATTACAGCATGTCATAATAATTACATCATGCTATCATAATTACATCATGTCATCAGAAATAAAATCATATCATCATAATTATAGCATGTCATCATAATTACATCATGTCATCATAATTACAGCATATCATCATAATTACATCATGTCATCATAATTACATCATGTCATCATAATTACAGCATGTCATCATAATTACAGCATATCATCATAATTACATCATAATTACATCATGTCATCATAATTACATCATATCATCATAATTACATCATGTCATCATAATTACAGCATGTCATCATAATTACATCATGTAATCATAATTACATCATGTCATCATAATTACAGCATGTCATCATAATTACATCATGTAATCATAATTACATCATATCATCATAATTACATCATGTCATCAGAAATAAAATCATGTCATCATGATTACAGCATGTCATCATTTACACCATGTACTCATAATTACACCGTGTCATCATAATTACAGCATGTAATCATTTACACCGTGTCATCATATTTACATCATGTCACCTAATTAAATTATGTCACCATAATTACATCATGTCATCATATTTACACCCTGCCATTATAATTACATTATATCATCATAATTACATTATATCATCATTAATTACATTATATCATCATAATTAAATCATGTCATCATAATTACATCATGTAATCATTTGCATTATATCATTATAATTACATTATATCATCATAATTACATTATGTCATCATAATTACATTATGTAATCATAATTACATTATGTCATCATTTACATCATGTCATCGTAATTAAATCGTGTCATAATTTGCTTTATGTCATCATAATTACATCATGCTATCATTTGCATCATTTCATAATTTTTATATCATGTCATAATAATTTAATTTAGCCCATGTCAGCATAATTACACCATGTCAAAATTTATATAATGTCATCATATTTACACCATGTAATACAAAATTACATTATGTCATAATATTTACATCATATCATCATAATTACATCATGTCATCATAATTACGCCATGTCATCATAATTACATCATGTCATAATAATTACATCATGTCATCATGATTAAATCATGTCATAATAATTACACCATGTCATCATAATTAAATCATGTCATCATAATTACATCATGTCATCATAATTACATCATATCATCATCATTACATCATGTCATCATAATTACATAATGTCATCTGAAATAAAATCATGTCATCATGATTACAGCATGTCATCATTACATCATGTCATGATAATTACATCATATCATCATAATTACATCATGTCATCATAATTGCATCATGTCATAATAATTACATCATGTCATCATAAGTACATCATGTCCTCATAATTACATCATGTCATCATAATTACATCATGTCTTCATAATTACATCATGTCATCATAATTACATCATGTCATAATAATTACATCATATCATCATAATTACATCATGTAATCATTTACTCCATGTACTCATAATTACACCGTGTCATAATAATTACAGCATGTCATAATAATTACACCATGTCATCATAATTACATCATGTCATCATAATTACATCATATCATCATAATTACATTATATTATCATAATTACATCATGTAATCATAATTACATCATGTCATCATAATTACATCATGTCTTCATAATTACATCATGTCATCATAAGTACATCATGTCATCGTAATTACATCAGGTCATCATAATTACATCATATCATCATAATTACATCATGTCATCATAATTACATCATGTCATCATGATTGCATCCTGTCATCATAATTACATCATGTCATCATAATTACATCATGTCATCATAATTACATCATGGCATCATAATTACATCATGTCATCATAATTACATCATATCATCATAATTACATCATGTCATTATAATTACATCATGTCATCATAATTACATCATATCATCATAATTACATCATGTCATCATAATTACATCATGTCATCATAATTACATCATGTCATCATAATTACATCATATCATCATAATTACATCATGTCATCATAATTACATCATGTCATCATAATTACATCATATTATCATAATTACAGCATGTCATCATAATTACATCATGTCATCATAATTACATCATGTCATCATAATTACAGCATGTCATCATAATTACAGCATGTCATCATAATTACAGCATGTCATCATAATTACACCATGACATTATAATTACATCATGTCATCATAATTACATTATATCATCATTAATTACATTATATCATCATAATTACATCATGTCATCATAATTACATCATGTAATCATTTGCATTATATCATCATAATTACAATGTGTCATTATAATTACATTATGTAATCATAATTACATCATGCAATCATTAATTACATTATGTCATCATAATTACATTATGTCATCATATTTACATCATGTCATCATAATTACATCATGTCATCATAATTACATCAAAAGTAGAAATCTCTATTGTTATATAAAAGAAAATTGTGTGTGTCCGGTCCCTATTGACTCCGCAATTGTTGAGCCAGTATTTATGAAATTTCACACAATGTACTTTATATATCCGGCACTGTTCTAAGATAGGTTTTGTATAAGAATGTTTTTGATAATAATCCATAATCAAACAAATCTGACGAAAGAAGAAACAGGTGATTTTGACCAAAGTTAACACCTTCTACAGTTATCACAAGTGTATGTGAGAAGTTTTATTACCGCACAAGCAGAAAGGCCAAGCATATAAAATTAACAGTAGTCTCTTTGCTATGACAAGGGATCGTTCGAAATTTAGGTTTTTGATTAGAGCACAACTGAACCATGATACTTGTCTTTTGTATTTTAAACTTCAATTTAATCTGTTGTATATATATAAAACATAATTTCATAAAATCAACAATAGGTTCTCTACAGTGCAATGTAAACTACAATGTATTGTAGACTAAGTCACTGTGGAGGGGTATGTGAAGCTTCCTCCCGGCGAACCGTGATGGTTCCCAACTAAAGCAGGCAATCGATTTTTTCCTTTCTCTCTTGTTCTCTTACCCTTGGACGCCGTCCTGAACGGACATGTTAAAAACACACTCTTCTCGACTTTCTTGTAAACATGTATTGTATTCATTGCCTCTAAAAAATTCATACGGTTCGTCAGTTACTCGATTAGTGAGTTTTGTTTCTTTATTTGTTGTTCATCTGTAAATTTTTGTTTTTCGACGTGATAGACAACATTCAACCGCAGTTCTTTCACCCAACAAGTTCGTTCACTCAACTTAGAAAAGTTAGGTTGACCGGGTTATTTACAAGTGTAGTAAATTCGTTGGAACACAGTCTGTTGAAGCACTTGTAAAAACACAATGATACAACATTGCAGGGATGAGACAGGGGTTAGTACTTGGCAGACAGTGTGGGACGTATTAGATTAGAGTCTCTTTTTGGAGACCTATCTAAGAGTGAGAGGCTAAGCGTTTGTACCAGAGCAGATGTGAAAAATACTCTATGCAATGGCGAATGGTGCTTTTGTGGAGATATAAGGTACTGGCGGGTGTGGTGAGCTTTCTAGCATGGTAGAGGGGGTTTGCTTTCCTTGTATCATTTGCTTCAATTCATGTTGCCTGTGAAATGTAGGTCGAGAAGTTTAAATGTTCTTGAGTGCTATTAGTCATTTAATACTTCTGACAATAAGATTTAATAAAACGACTTATTGACAGTCTACAAAGTCAGACAATAAAATGCTCGAGTTACTGCTACGAAAGTAAAGAATGAATTTGCTAAATATAAAGATAGCGAGCCCTGGCTTACAGGAGCCCTCTCCATCCCACCATGCCATTTGATCCATGACTGGGACTTAGGTTGCTGGGCACCAGAACATACCCCACACGCCGGTGGGTCATATATGCCGCAGCTAACAGGGCCTAATCTCCTCTGGAGGTTTCTGTTAGGGTCACCTCACCCTTATCCTTTGGTTAAAAGAACCTTGGCCCACAAGGCAGTAGAGACCCAGTTATACGGCGCAGAACACTCGCCGTTCATCAGAGCCCCGTCTGCGTGGCAGTGGTCACGACGTGCAGGTGGGGTTTATTTGTCTTGGAGAAGCAAAGTATGACGCTAAGACATCTGTGTGCTTTTAACACACGTCCACGCCAGACCTTGACCACCAACCTCTCTTGGAGAAAGAAAGCCCTGATATAAAACCTGCGGCGACTGCTGCTTCCAATGATGTTGAGTTGCTCTTCTTTTTGGTTCAATGTGGCAGTTGTTTAGAGAGTGGGATTGTCTCAGTGCAAAGTCTTTCCTCACTATAAAAAGCTTCAAGCACAGGTATTACTTGATATGTAATGGAATACACACTTTGCAATCAGTGTGTATCTCGATAACAAAAAAGACTGTCTGTGGCCTGAAACGGCAAACGGACATTCAATGAGGACTTATGCAGATATGAATGGCAATGGCCTCGTAGGTGTTCAGGGCACCACAGCTTGGATCGAGTCATCATTGGATGTGCTGGACTATAGAAGGTTCATAGAGGTGACCGTCTGGCACGTGTTGCTAGTTGCGCTCATTTTTGCGTCATTTGAGCCATTAAGTAATGGCAATACTCGAGAACGAGTTGCTGCCATCATATATGTGTGTATGTTTATATTTTTGTATGTGTATATGTGTGTGTATGTGTATGTATGTCTATATATGTCTATATGTATGTATGCCAATGACCGTCTTCAGTGTCATATCTGCCTGAGGGTGGACAAGTCGCTGGAAGGATTAAAAAGTCATCTTCGGGCACATGGACTTTCAGTGACAAGACGTTGCAATCATCATATGTGCAGATATAAACAAGCTAAAAGATAATACTATATGATAAGCTTGATAAATACATAAACTTATTACGATACAAATTAAAAAATCATTTGATATAGAAACTACACAAAGAAATGAAGTCTAATTTGACTCCTAGAGAAGATAGATCTAATCTTTAAAAACGTCTACACATTTTCAAATATAGAATATCGCTTTCTGATATGCTCGTCATTTGTACTACCTTTTTATCTCCCCTCTCAGCCTTTGTCCCTCTCCCTCTAAACGTATTTACAATTTTTTATATTCGCTCTATCTCTTTTAACTCCCTCTAATCTTTCATACATTCTCCCCAAACAAGATGTACGGGCAAAATGAATGCCGAATATAAACATTTTGACCCCTTGCCTTTACTTAAATATTCACAAAAAATCAGGAACCAATTTTAATGAAATTTTCTGTATTTATCAAATGATGATCGTGGAATATAATGAATGAATTATTTTTATTCAAATCTTAGTTGAAATGTATTTTGTTTAAACAAAAACTGCCTTTACTAAAGTTATGATTTTCAGAAGTAAATAAAAAATGCAAGAATTTATTTTAACTTTTCTTTTATGAATAAAGCATCGTAATTTGTAACAATAAAGAATAAAATAATTTTTACAGGAACATTACGAAAAAAGCACCTAAAGTCCGTATTAATGAATTCAATATAACTCGAAGAAAAATGAATTTCTCGAACTGCCGATATTACCATTGAATTAAGCGTTGTTTATTTAATATTTTCACACAAAAAATTATAATAGCAAAACTATTTCTACATTTTTTAAAAATTACAGATTTCACATAATTTTTATAATTTTAATAATTTCCTTGCTCGCAAGAATGTGAAACTTTCGGCGTAACATAATTTTTATATAATCTCGAACAATAATTAAAAAAATAATTTAAAAACAGGAACATAGAAAATAATTAAATTAAAAAAATGATAAAAATTGAGACAAACGTTCAGAATAGGAATGTACAGATGCACGTCTGGGGAAAAAAAAAAGAAATCTGACACTCCTACCTCCTTTTACTATCATGACTTCATTTCGAAACAGCGTTTCGATTGGCTGAAATTTTGGGCCTCCTTATAATCATGTTTACAAATCTTTATTTGTTGCGTTTTCAGCGAACGGTAAATTACATTTTTGAGGGCTAATTAATTTATGTTTTGCACAAAAAAGGTGTTTTTTTATTCAATATCTTAGGATTTTACTAAATATCTTTGAAATAGACCCAGAAAACTAATATTTATCTTTTAAAGGATTTTTATAATGAATTTATTTAACTTCAAAATTTAGCTGAATTAATTAGCTCACCGTGAAAAGATTTTTCATAACTATTTTTTCACGTGTACAAATATTTATTTCCTATAAGAAATTAACTTAAGTCTCTAATCTTTCAAATACAATAAAAAAAAAAGTAGTCGGAAACCTACAAAAACTTATGATAAATCGGCTTTCAAAACTAGGTCCCCCTATTTTTATCCGCCAATTTTTTGCTCGTACCTACCACACAAACTTTATTTAATCCCCTCATCTTTTTCCCTTTCTCATTTTTCCTCCTTTTTTCCTTTCTCTTTTTTCTTTAACGGATAACAGCAGTTAAGGTTTTGATCTCCGACTGAAAATCATAAGATCATTGAACCATGTCTCACGCTAGACATGGTAAAATACTTCTCCTCTAAAATTAAAAAAGTGTTTAAACTTTATTTATTTGCCTGTCATATATATATATATATATATATATATATATATATATATATATATATATATATATATATATATATGTCAAGTTTTCAGGTTGAAACAAGTAACGTAGAAAGCAATACAAATGACGCCTCAACAAACAAAGGTAGATCAAATAAGAAGTGTATTAGGAAAAGGTATATTTACAGGATATTTACATAATGGTGTCAAATAAGAGAGTCTTTGCTGGAGAAACATATCTGCTCTCGGCGACCTTCAGTGGCTTCTGGTGAACACACACTCAGACTAACTGAGTCTTGCTATTTATGTGTAAATACATACTATCCACATATGCAAATGAATGTGTGCCACCACAACAATATATATATATATATATATACATACATACATATATATATATACACACACACACACACACACACACACACACACACACACACACACACACACATATATATATATATATATATATATATATATATATATATATAGTGAGAGCTGCCGACTGTCAATGCGACGGTTGTAGGTTCGATCCACGGCTGGGGAA
Organism: Euprymna scolopes; assembly: GCF_053919585.1. Taxonomy (NCBI): domain Eukaryota; kingdom Metazoa; phylum Mollusca; class Cephalopoda; order Sepiida; family Sepiolidae; genus Euprymna; species Euprymna scolopes. Next base: position 19,188,166 of record NC_136520.1, read on the forward strand.
AGGTGTATGTCTAGCCGCACTGATGTGTTGTGATATAACGAAACAGTACTGTATGTGGATGATGTATATATATATATATATATATATATATATATATATATATGTATATATGTGTGTGTGTGTGTGTGTGTGTGTGTGTGTGTGTGTGTGTGTATACCGGCCTCCTCCCCCAATAAATCAAAGCAAACGTTCGTAAATTTGCATGAAAAAAGAAATTGCGTTAAAAAAAATAAAAATAACGACAAAAAAAATATCCGGTCCTTCCCTCTCCCAATAAATAAAAATAAACTTTTGTAATGACATATTATGCACAATTCAGCTGAGTTAAAAAATAAAAATAAAAAACATAATAAAAAAAAATTCTGAAGCACAAAATGTCGCTTGTTTTTAATGGTTCCACTGCTGTTTTCATAGTTTAAAAAAAAAATTTTTTTTTAACTTTTGGAGTTTAAAAATGATAGTAGGCTTTACTCCTAAATGCGCTCCGGATGCTCATGCACAGCCATCGTTCATCGCTGACAAATAAATTCTGGAGCACAAAATGTCACTCGTTTGATTGTACCGACCCGGTCCTCGTAGTTATTCAACTTTTGGAGTTAAAAAATAGGAGGCTTTACTTTTAGAACGACTCTCGTACTTTTAGGCATTTTCTCCGAGTCTCTATTGCGCATGGACAAGCCGCTCTTCTAATCAATTTGATCGTGTTGTAAAAACCGATCATAAATAAAAAAAAAAATCTTTCGATATAAACAAGGTTCCATTGTCAGTCACAATGGCGTCTGTTACATTGAATCTCTCATAAAGTCTGCGCAGAAACAAATTAATATTAACCGCTTAAACTGGCTACTTAGTAAAACTGCCAAATAGGATGAAGTAAAACTCAAATTCAATCTGTTATCTTTCGCATGCTTGACAGTTATTACACTTTGACGATGATGATTTAGTAGCCAGAACACGCTTCACAGTTTCACTAATATTCCATATTTCACGAATACACATTTGAAGTCCTTGCTTATTTCATGGACACATTTGCTGCAAACAAACTGATATACGAATTCCCTCCGCATATAAACTACCCCATCACACATGAAAAAGAAGTTTTCAGTATTAACATGAGTTTTTTTGTTTACTTATATTTTTCTTTTTGAAACAATGTTGATAGTTGTAAGATACAGGAGGAATACTAAAAATGGGTTCAATTTAAACGCTTCTGTATAAATCAACATATAATATTGATTACTAGCGGGGGGTGTCCGGCGTTGCCCAGCATTGCCCTGGTTTTTAGAGGCGTGTGTGGTTGGTGTGTGTGGGGGGGATGAAAACAAAGCGAAGTCATAACTCTGTTTAAATATTATAAAAACAATGTTAAAAATATTTTTAAAAAATCGTGTAAAAAAATCAATTAAAAAAAATGGACGTGATTCAATACGAACGGTCCGGCGGTGCCCGTGTGTTTGAAAAATCCCAAAGAAGTTTGAAGGGGGGCTCAAACTCGAATCATTGACGCGAAAGCGCAAAAAAAAAAAAATAAAATAAAAAAACGTGATGAATTAACTAAAAAGTGAATTTGGTCAAATATCAATTCCGCAGTGAAGTTTGTTTTGGTTTAGTTTCAGTAGTCACATGACACTCGAATTCTAAATGAATTTATTTGTTTTAATTTTAATTTAAGTGTAATGCAAGTGAATTCACGATATTGTTGCATTGTAATCTTTGTGTAAAAAATAAATGTTGAGTTGAAAGTACTCATAAATAAAGGTCATAGTTAGATTTCACGGTTAGAGTCATAAAGGCAGGAAGTAAAATCCGGTTAATCTCGCAGATTGCATCTTACACTAACGAAAATAAAAGCAAAAAGAAAACAATAATAGTAATCGCGTTTTCGCGTTTTTTTTTTTTTTTTTTAATTATTTCTATTTTATTATGAAAAAAGCAGAAAGCATAAATCAGAGGAAAAAGATTACCCCAACCCCCCAAAAAACAGCATAAGTAACCTTATACGATTCCAAACCGGTGTATTTCTTCGTACTGTTCCTTGTGAACGCATCCGCTGCGCTGTAAATGGGGAGAGGGGAAATAGAGAGAAAATATGTTGCAACTTCCATTGAATCTAAGCGATTTTGGCAGTGGACTATCGCCGGAAAAAATATAGGAATGTACTATTGTCGAGGAACTGTAGAGGTAATAGGCCTATAGCAAACCTAAGATAATGTGCTACAGTCTGTAAGCATTACATTTGCATGTAATGTCATGATTTTTAATCCTATTAAAGTCAAAGTCGGGGGGGATGAGTTTATTATATTTATATAGAAGAAGATAGATAGAAGATAGAGAACAGAAGATAAATTTAAAGCAGAAGAATTACTCTATGATTAAGACATATTAATTGAAAGTCGCTAACTAACACATCCAATCTCAAAATGTCGGAATGTTTGAAAAGCAAGGGCCATAACTCACTCAACTTCACGTATCTGGTGCAAGGACGACAACAAAATGCAAAAAGTTACTTTCATTTTAAATATAAATGTTGTTGAAACGTTGTAAAAATAACACTCACAATGAGACTTGTAACCCGAAAAAAATCTAAATAATAAGAATTTAAAAAGAAAAATCTAAAAAGAAAAATGGGACAATTATGAGCGTTGAGATTTTCTTTTAATATTCAGTATTATGTACCATTTAAACCATGGATTTGAGGCGAAGATCAAACGAAATCCTAAAGTTATTATTCTACAATTGAAATTCATGGTAAAAAAGAACACTTTTTAAAATAAACGATTAATGAAAAAAAAAAAAACACATTTTTTTTATAATAAAGATATTTGTTATTGGAAACAATATTTTGTTACAAATTTTTTAAATATTCATGAATATTTCGCCAACAAAAATGTTGTTTGTAAGTTTAACAGTAAAAATAAAATATAGGGTCTCCCAAAAACTGCTTAATGGATAAATTGAGTGAAAAAGAGTCTGATGATTTCATTTTCCAGCAGGATGGGGCGCCACCACACTAGAGCCTCAGGGCATCTCAGATGTCACAAATGCAACTGAAAAGGTTATCATTATTGGTTGATGATTTGGACTCGAGAAAAATCAACCCAAAATCGAATTCCACTGCATGCGTCTCTCTCCTGCTTCCATCACCGTCACTGAAAATAAGCATATAGTGCTATATTTTCATATATTAGTGCGGCGTCATTCTTTTAAACACAACAAAAAAATAGATATTAAAACAGAAAGATTCAATTAAATTGCTATTTGCTATTCGATATCCGTGTTGATGGACTGTGAATGATTAAATATAAAAAATAACCCTAACACTTCCCCCGCTAGACAAAGAATAAATGCGTACGCTAGGCCTGTATTAAGATGCACCTTGCCTTTTTCTTTTCTTACGACATCTGAAATTGCTTCTCGGTGCTATTGTTATCTGGTTCCTCTTACGTGTATATTTTTCTTACAGCGAATGTAATACTTGCTCGCAAATAAAATACTTGGAAATACATTCCGTTTTACTGCATCGATAATTGCATGCAGATTTTACACTACAAACAGATAAATCGTATCGATTTACGTCTGTACAAGTTTTTGGACGTAAAATTATTTGTTAAATGATTGCAGACGATTACAGTATCTTCTAGCGTTTTCTACGTTAGCATTAGTGAAATGCAGAGTTTAATTCAGTTGGACAACATGCGAGAGATGAGCGATCGATAGTGTGCGGGTGGTGGTGGGAGGATGAACATAATGATTCACTTTGATACTACTACTACTACTACTCATAGTAAAACAATAAGAAAGAGAAAAAGAAGAAACAACGTAAAAATAGAGTTTCATCTTCATTTCTACATTTTACTCGACGTTGAATTGACAGCGACATGATTAAACTTCAGCTCCTATTTCATCATATTTCCGAATAGACTTTTAATAAACGGTCGACTTTGAAAATAAATGCAAAATAAAACCGTTACAACGCAAGGTCAGGGAAGCTGGTACACACACACACACACACACACACACACACACACACACACACACACACACACACACACACACACACACACACACACACACACACACACATGTAAAGGAAATGATCAGTCCACACTCATTTATATACGAGAGGCGTGCAATAAGTAATACCTCTGACCCACTTTCAGTTATCTGATCTAGCTGAAATTTTGCATGTGTCATGATTTATATCTCTACGGGTTATGTGGCAAATTACGATTCTGAACTAATTGTGGTTTCTGTTTTACAGGTGTTTGAACTGAGTCAGGTGTGAATGGAGTGATCCGGTTTTTGTATTTGAAAGGACGCACACCACAGGAGACTTTTGATGAAATGAAAGAAACTTATGGTGATAATGCCCTATCATATGACCTTGTAAAACGCTGGCATCGTGAATTCAAACATGACCGGAAGTTTGTAGAAACAGCTCCCAGACCTGATCGCCCCCTTTCTGCCATTGATGAGGCATCTGTCCGTCAAGTTGAGGCTGCCATTTTGGAAGATCGGCGCATTACTATTCGCCAAATAGCCCAAGATGTCAAGATTAGTACAGGGTCTGTGGAAACTATCATTCATGACCATTTGCATATGCATAAGGTGTCTGCCAGATGGATTCCCAGGTTGCTCACACCATTCTAGAAGCAAAAACGCGTCGAGTGCTCAAGGATGAATTTGGATGGAGATGTGCCAAGAAGATGAGTCAAAGTTTTTCAAAAGACTGATTACACAGGATGAAACCTGAGTCCATCACTATGATCCAGAGATCAAAGCTTAGTCAATGCAGTGGAAGCACTTGGACTCACCACCTCCAAAGAAGGCAAGGGTGCATCCCTCCGCTGGCAAGGTCATGCTCACAGTCTTCTGTGACCAGGACGGATTAGTGATGACAGATTTCCTGGCAAAGGATACCACAATTACATGAGCCTATTATGTTTCACTTTTGAGGAAATTAAGGGAAGCTATCAAAATCAAGAGGCAGGGTAAGATCAGCAAAGGTACTCTCTTCCTGCAGGACAACGCTTCGGTCAACAACTCGCATGTCGCCAGATCAGAAGCACGGGCGTGTGGTTATGAAATCCTTCCCAATCCTCCCTACTCTCCTGACCTTGCACCCTCTGACTTTCACCTCTTCCCATCCATGAAGTTGTTTTTGAAAGAAAAGCGTTTCCCAGATGATGCAGCCTTGATTTCTGAAGTCACGTCGTAGTTGGAGGACCAACCTGGGGTGTTCGACAAAAACGGTCTCCAGAGCTGCATCAAACGATGGGAGAAATGCACAACTCTGGGTGGTTCCTATGTGGAGAAAAACTAATAACTGTACCAAGTTTCGTTGCTCTACTGCTATGGGAAGTGGGTCAGGGGCATTACTTATTGCACGCACTTCGTCTATATCGCAACCAAAAAAAAATATATTTTATTGTCTTACATGCGTTTAACGAAAAATATTGCCTTCTATTCTTCTTTTTTTTCCACTCAAATGTCAATAACAAACAACACATTATTCCAAAACAAAGCAAAAAAGGAGAAAAAGTGCTTAAGAAAGAGTACAAAACACAGAAAACTTTAAAGATAAAAATCAGAGATAAATTCTCGCTTAAACCATTTGCTATCACGTTGGAGTGTTTCTAACTCACCAAATACCCAAGATCGTCAATTCATCGTTCCGTACTCAAAGCTGAACAAAATTCCAATAAATTTTGAAAAATGCCTGTTTATAAAATATTGATAGCCTTAATATTCTAGAATAATCCTTATAAACTGCTAAATCTTATTGAATGATTAGATTCGAAACTACCATCAATTTGGAAGGTAATTAAAAATAGTATACGCTAGCTGAATTTAGTTTTCTCCGTAACCACAATGTAAATACCCATTAGAAGCTTATATAATCAATAACAGATAGTAAAAATATATTTAAGATTATAAATTTATTTACTGAATTTTCTACTTTTCTTATTAAATTATGATTATATAATTCACAATTAATGATTTATTTTACAAGCCTAAACCAAAGTTATATATATATATGTATATATATATGTATATATATATATATGTGTGTGTGTGTGTGTGTGTGTGTGTGTGTGTGTGTGTGTGTGTGTGTGTGTGTGTAAAGAAGGACTGAGCGATATAATAAACTATAAGAAAAGCGCTTCGATACAAGATGGAAAGTAATTGACAGGTACGGGCAAAAATAAACGAAAAAAAAAATAGTTTTGAAAGCCGATTTATCATAATTTTTTCTAGGTTTCGGAATACTTTTTGATTTTATTTGAAAGATTAAGAACTAAACTTAATTTCCCAAAGAAAAATAATATTTGTATACGTGAAAAAAAAAAAAAAGTTATGAAAAGTGTTTTCACGGCGAGCTAAATTTTGAAGTTAAATAAATTAATTGTAAAAATCCTTTTAGAGATAAATATTAGTTTTCTGGGTCAAAGATAATTAGTAAAATAAAATCCTAAGATATTGAATTAAAAAAAAAAACACCTCTTTTGCACAAAAATAGCTGAATTAGTGTGTTTTTGCCGTTCACAAAACCACAATAAACCATACTTTTGGAAATACGGAATATACAGAGACCCCAAATCTGAGACAGTCGAAAAGCTGTCTGAGAATGGCCTCATGTAATTATGGTGCTGGGTTTCTTTTTTTCTTGCCCCCACCCCAGACGGGCATCCGTACATTTCTATTGTAAATGTTTGTATAAATTTTACCATTTCTTAATTTAATTATTTTTCTATGTTCCTGTTTTCAAATTAATTTTTTTTTTATTATTGGCCAATATAATATAAAAATTATATTTCGCCGAAAGTTTCACATTCTTGCGAACAAGGAAATGATTAAAATCTTGCATATAAAAATTATGCAAAATCTGTAATTTAAAAAAAAAAATTTTTTTTCTATTATAATTTTTTTTGTGACAACATTAAATAAACAATGCTTAATTCAATGGTAATATCGGTAGTTCGAGAAATTCATTTTTCTTCGAGTTAAATCGAATTCATTAATACGGATTTAGGGGAATTTTGTTCCTGTAAAAATTATTTTATTTATTTTATTGTTACAAATTACGAGTCTTTATTTATATAAGAAAAGCAAAAATCAATTCTTGCGTTTTTTATTTACTACTAAAAATCATAACTTTAGTAAAGGTATTTTTTGTTTAAACAAAATAATATTTTTTTGTTTAAAAACAAACTAATACATTTCCACTAAGATTTAAACAAAAATAATTAGTTCATTATATTCCGCGGTCAATTATTTGATAAATACTGAAAATTTCATTAAAATTGGTTAATTTCCTGATTTTTGGTGAATTTTTAAGTAAAGGGAGGGGGGTCAAAATGTTTATACATTTTGAGCATCAGCATTCATTTTGCCCGTACCTAGTAATATATGATAAAAAATATATACTGATGACCCCTACACGCTTGATTGTTTTCCCTCCTCTTAATTTGATGGATAAATCTATATAAAACATCATATATTTTTCTAATTTAGCGCCACTGCATATATATATATATAATTATTTTTTAATATAAGAATTATATACCTACAGACACTAGTGTTTCATCTTTCGTGTCACGATTAACACCAGCCGAACGATTCGAACCCCGCAACACGAGACATCTCTGGCTCGATTAGCGGAAACCGTATCCATTCGGCTACCATTAACCGCGTGAAATAGCGTTGAATTTTAAACATTTTAATTTTTTAAATGTTCATTATGTCAGTCAGAGAGTTATCTAATCGTTATACGATGATCTATGCATAAGAGCTAAATTGACCGACTTTAATTCAACTGAAAGTGCTCAACTATAAGAAATGAATTTCTTAAAGGGGCTCTCATAATTATTTTTAATATAATAATTAAATACCTACAGACACTAGTGTTTCATCCTTTCGGGATTCTTCAGTGCAGGGTGTATATATATATATATATATATATATATATATATATATATATATATATATATATACACTGCCAAAATATTTGAGACCTTAATTAACCATGCTCTAGTCCAGCACCTTACAGATGCTAAACTTCTGACCGACCATCAATATGGATTTAGACAAGCCCGTTCCACGGCAGACATCCTCACTGTAATCTCTGAACGCATATACCATTCACTGGACAAAGCGGGAGAGGGCAGAGCGGTAGCTCTAGATATATCTAAGGCTTTTGACAGGGTATGGCATGAGGGTCTCCTCAGGAAGATTAGATCTTACGGTATCACTGGTAGAATACTTAACATAATTAAATCCTTCTTAGATAAGAGAAAAATCCAGGTTGTCCTCGACGGTCGTACGTCTAAACAATATAATATAAATGCCGGAGTGCCCCAGGGATCTATCCTTGGTCCTCTGCTGTTCCTGATATTCATAAATGACCTCCCCGATAAAATTGCCTCTGAGATGGGTATATATGCTGATGACACCACACTCTATAGCAGGCACGACAGGAAAACAAATGAACATATATCTTAAGTAATGGCAGAAACACTAGAGGATGACCTCAAATCAATAGTGGAATGGGGACAAAAATGGATGGTAACGTTCAATGCCACCAAGACAAAACTGGTTTCATTCAATAATTACAGGAAACCTTCTCTACCACCTATAGCAATGGCCAACAACTCTTTAGCTGAGAGTACGTCTTTCAAGCTCCTTGGCCTAACGTTCACAGGAAACATGAGTTGGAACAATTACATCGAGGGCATTGCCAGGGCCGCTGCGAGGAAGGTGGGCTCTCTCTACCGTGCTAGAAAACTTCTAACACCCGAAAGTATCCTGTACCTCTATAAGGCCACTATTCGCCCATGTATGGAGTATTGCTGTCATATTTGGGCCGGTGCATCGGCTACTAGTCTCTCTCTCCTTGACAGGGTTCAAAAGAGAGTCGCAAATCTGATAGGCCCTAAACTGGCATCAAAACTTCAGCCTCTGTCCCATCGTCGAAACGTTGCATCCCTCTGCCTGTTCTACAAGTATTATAATGGTGAATGCTCTGAAGAACTGCAAGCACTTGTGCCCCCACGACGTGAACACCCTCGACAGACCCGACAAGCTGCAAAATCCCACCCCCACACTGTAGAGATCCCTAGATGTAAAAGATCTTTCTACTCCAGTAGTTTCTTCCCCAGAACTGCTAGACTTTGGAATTCCATTCCAGGCCACTGCTTCCCCAACTGTACTGACATGCATAAGTTCAAGTGCAACGTGAACCAACATCTCGCTGCCCTAATCCCTACATAGTGCCCCAGTAGATGTTTCCCCTGATAGTAGCCCCCTACACCAAAGTGGCAATGTGCCTTGTTTGGGGTGAAAATGTAATTAAAAAAAAAAAAAAATATATATATATATATATGTACGAGCAAACAGTTAATAACATATAATATATATATATATACACACATACATGCATATATATGCATATATATATGCACACCCACACACCCACCCACACACACACACACACACACACACATATATATAGAGAGAGAGAAATAAAAAGGAACAAACCTTATTATGTGTTCATCAACGTTTCGTCTTTATTGCGAGACTTCCTCTGGAAACGTTGATGAACACATAATACGGTTTGTTCCTTTTTATTTCTCTATTTTGTCGGAATACTATTTCCATTATTTTCATCACACACACACACACACACATATATATATATATATATATATATATATATATATATATATATACATATATATAAATACATATATATAAATATATGTTTATATTTATGGGGAAAATATGCTTATTTAATTATATTTCACTCCTTTATTTATACCAATGTTTTTATTTATACCAATCCTTTGATTTATACCAATCCTTTGATTTATGAAGCTCGAGCATATACAAATAAATGACAAAAAATCTATATTCCAAATTCCAAGATGTTGTTCATTTTACGGTTTATTTCTTTCATCTTATTAAAATGTTAAATTCTTGACAGCACTTGTTTCATAACGCAGAAACAATCATATAATTATTATGTCATTTTTTCATATTTTCCATTTTGACTCATAAGAAGAATAAGAACTCATTAATTTTAAAAGAAAATAAAAATACTGCAATGATTACATGAACCGAAAAAATCGGAAGTTGCAATTGTGTTTTGTGATATTTACGCCATCTTGCGTGATGATAGTCTCCCACCTAGCGATGGGGCACACCATTTTCCAATGGAAAACGTCAAGGTCCTAGCCTATGTATATATACTCTCTTACAGCCCACATCACTGGACGGATCATGACCAAAACCTGACATGATGATGGTCTCCGAACTAGGGATGGTGCACACTATTTTCAAGGCCAAGATCA